>NC_085047.1:108899735-109207547 GCF_963662255.1 Cinclus cinclus
AAATATAAGTATTTAAATTCAGAATAGCAATGTATATTTTTGTGACAAAAGTTCAGAATTTTTACAGAATAACTGTAGGATTGAAGGATTTTGTAGAAATTAATAGAACTGAAGAATATAATAGGAAATGAAATAAAGAAGACATAAGAACATGTGGTGAGGAAATCATACCTAATCTTAAGGTTTACAAAGTTAGTTCATTTGTGTTTTTACTTCAGATAGCAGTAAATCTTACCTTTTCTTTCTTCAAGCGGAAGCTATAATATTAGCAATTGTCTAAACAATTTCACAATTTGGATAATGGTGATAATTTTATTGTTGAAAGTACCCTTTCCAAATGTTGAAACTAACTTCTCTCTTACCCTTATTACAGACTCGGCGACCGGCTTGAACGTGAGAGGATACGGAACTGTTTCACCTACAGGCACATTTATCACTGGAGGGCCATGAAAACACTGTCCTTCCAAAAGTGCTTCAAACCTCCAGTCCTCACTGGATATGTTATTCTGAAAGAAAATCAAAGATGTAAATTCGATTATGCCTTTAAAATTTTTAGTGTGCATTTCAGCTTTCACTCACAGCTATCACCACATCAGAGCACAGTACTCATTTGCTCCAAGTACTGGTTCAGAGTGCCTTTGGGAAGAATAAAAGCAGTGTATTTTAAAAATGAAATAAGCTAATAATAAATCTGTTATTCCTGGCAGCCAGAGGTACGGAAGCCCTCCTTTCAGTAGCAATACTGTCAGCAGGAATGCTCATTAGAAGAACATGAGCATGATCTAGCTAATGGTCAAGATGGAATTTGTAAGTATCATTATAAACATTTACAAGTATCTTTATGGTGCTGTTTAATGCTTGCCAAAATCCTGTTCCTCTTCCATCTGTAGAAAATCTCGGTGTGCCCCTTTGAAGTGCTGATGTGGTGTGCTGGCATATATTGCCTCATTTGGTCACTGAAAATGTTACCGGATCAGTCTTATGAATTGAGAACTCCATCTCCAAAGGTGAATTTACAGTCCTGTGTTCTCAGAATCTGGTCTTTCAAGAGACTAAACTACTTTAAAGAATGCCTAAGCATTCCTGAGAAACATGAGCCTGAACCTATGTAAGAAACATGTTTATCTTGCATCCAGATGTATCACAAGACTGCTTGATTATGGTAAAAAGTGAGATATTTCATAACACATGCTTAGAGGCTGCCTAAAAATAGTAAAACTGAAATAATGCTATTCAGCCTCCCACTATTTGAAAGAACCAGATGACCAAACATCCCATCAAAAAAAAATAATTAACACTCATCTGAAAGATAAAACAAACTGTCACTCATGAGGTAATTCATGCCTCATCAAATAGAGAAGATTAATCTCATCTGATCTATGAAAAGAGGAGGTAATCTTTTGACCTATAATGGTCTTCATCCATGGAAAACTGTATACAAACATCAGACATAAAGAACAGATTTCAGGGAACTGAGATAATACTTCAGTCTTTGTTTGTGTCTATGAAAATCTCAGAAACAAGAAAACTGTGGTCATCAGAGCTAAGAGCTACCCACACCTGCAGTACCATACATCTAAAGTTTGATTAATATGTATGATTAATGCTTCAGGGTTAGTTGTTAAATTTCCCAGTAGTTGAGCACATATGCCTGTGTGGAATGTTGAAGTTTGTGTAGTGCCTCAGTTTTACAAAAATCTTCAATCACCATGTCTCCAATTCTCTAATAACAGTGACAACATCTCTGGTAGAAAACACCAAAAAAAAACCACGTATGGTGTCCTCATGCCAAGGAAATGAAAGGGATAAAATGACAATAAAAAAATTATTTTTATTATCGCGCTTTTCTATCTCCACAATATCAGGAAAAGCTTTATCCTCTTGAAAACCAGCTGGCCAGGTGTAAAATTGGCAGATCATCACTCTCTGCTAATCTAAATTTTAAAACTTGGGATAGAGGAAAAACATCATCAGGACTGGTCTAGGTTCTAGAGGAGGACCATGAAAATTTGGGTGCTAAGTTCTTTTATTTTCAGTGATTTCTAGTACAATTGGTATCAGATGTTTCCTTTTTCCACAGCAGTGAGGATTACATCAATATATAACACAAATATTTCTTCTTAATCTCTAACACAAAACCTTTTAATCTGGAGAAATGTAGTTAACAATGGTCATTGTGAAATTCTTTTGTAACAAGTCCTTCTAACACAGCATGAATTTGTCTAAAAGTGTCTTCTAAAGAAAGATATTAAGGACCATATACATTAAAAAATTAAAAGAAAATATTTGTTAAATATACTCCCTTATAGTTGTTCATTAATGGCTTTTATTAATTAATCATCTAACTCCTATGGGATCTCTGCTTAATGCAAAATCTAATCCAAAGCCTGTCAAGTGAATTAATTTAAACACAATTAATGCTAAGGGAGTCAGAATCTCCTCACAGCACTGTAGGTGCTTCAACCCAAGTTTCATAATAATTGTATGGGACCTATACCTGGCAAGTCTGAAAGGCAGAGATGGAACAGTTACATTCATCTCATGCTTGAGAAAATTTTGGAAACTCCAAAAGAAACTAGTCACAGATCTCAGATTCAGCTGAGATTCATTCTTATTCTGTTTCTGTCACTGATTCACTTTAAGCAAACCAGCTGACCATTTAATTTATTCCATTTATAAAGTTTTCCACCTAGCACACGTCATGACTGTTAGTTTGCTTGTGTCTGTAAGAAGTGCTTTGAACACTAAATATTTGGTTCAAGAAACTAATTTTAGGAGCTTGGATAACTCCAACTTCAGTTCCAGAATAAGCATATCTTTTTCAACAGAATATTTAAGGGAACTTAAATGGCAAATGCAATACTGCTAATAAAAATATTTAAAAACTGGAAAATGGTAGGTGCAGAAACTCCAGCTAGAATGAGTGTATATAGAAATATAAAGTATCTAATTCCTAAAAAGTGAACACTCTGAAGTGAAAAATAAATCCATCAGAAGAATAAAGCAAATCTATTTAGAAAGTGGCTGTTTAAACAAGGTAGAAAATCCCCTTACCCTTCTGTGTTATGTATCAGTTGTTTTTAGGCTAGTGCAACATTGAAAAAAACAAATTTTAATACATCAATTATTCATATCTTAAAAAACTTGTGTGCAGGAAGAAATAGCACTGTAATATGGTTTCCTTTAGTTTTGTTTTTTTCCTTTCTTATGTATTAGTTCCTTGTTGACTCTCAGTATTTGACAGAGCATTCAGTATGGTCTTTTCCCCAAATATTCAGTCTTGTTTGAATCTGCCCCCTCTCTTTTGACTACAAAATCTCAGAATAATGTCTTTATAAATTAGCTGACTAATATTCCTTAGTGGCTCTACAACCCCAAGTACATAGAACAAACTGTAGTTCAAATCTCAGGAAATATTTTACTGGTTCTATCTTGTAAAGAACCTTTATTCCTTCTCTCACAGCTTAAGTAATTTTTGTCTTTTGTTAGTTTGGTTGTTTTTTTTTGTTTGTTTCATTTAAGTTCTCTAAAATTTGACCAATAATTTTCTGAGAAAGATGATATTGCCCCCATCTTCTCTCTGTGGTCTTACTTCTCATGTGCCAAGGGTTTAATATACAAAGTAGTATATATGATAAAACTATACACAGTATACTGGCTATGCTTACCACATTTTTTTAACTATATGTAATCTAGGTTTTCTACTTTATTCCTCAGCATCTCTCTCATTTTTTTTTCCTTCAGAAATAGTGTATTTATTCCCTAGATTAAATAACTACTTTTTTCACTTACATTGTGATAACATTATTAAATAACAGATGAATAATTTTCAGAAGAAAAACAAAATTAAGCCCATCAAACTAACAATTAACTTGAAGTACATTACTTTTTGCAACAGGTTTTTATCAACAGCATGGATTTTGAGAAATAATACTCAAATCAGTATTTACATGCATTTCTGCATTTCAGGACTGTAAATTTTAGCAGTATTGATCCAAAATCCAATTTTTTAAAATACCAAATCTTAGTTTAGCTAGCAGTAGGGGACTGAACTTACAATTGGAATTTCCTGAGTCACTGCCTGGTAAGCTGGAGTTAGAAATTCGAGCTGTGCATCAGCCTGGTCTGAATTCACCACACATTCAACCTCATAGACACGGATATCACAGGACGACTTCAGAACAATCTGACAGTGGTAGCAACCAGCATACTTAGGAGTGAATTTTATAGGAAACTCAACTGTATCATTTCCACCTAAAAAAAAAAAAAAAAAAAAAAGCAAAAAAAACCCAATTGTGCTGTTGTAAAGCTTTTCACAAACATTGAATTCACAAGCAGAATCTGAAGAGGTTTTCAAGAAACTGTAGGACAGTCTCCCCAGCAATACATGCAAAAAATGTCCAAGGGACAACAGATTTTTAGGATTCTTACCACATAAGTTAATTCCCTAAAAATGGTATGCTGAAGCATGTAAAAAATATTTTCCATTGATTTTAGTAGTGCACAGAGAGAGGTATTTTGAAATATCTCTTAAATCTAGCAGAAGAATTTCACATATATGTATTTCTGTAAATATTTTAAAAACTATACAAGCCACTAACTTTTGTCAACAGCTACTGTCAGAGATATCAGTGCCAGTGCAGTATATTTGGCTGAGTGTCTCCATCAATTACTGAAATTCTGTTAAATGTAGTAGGCGTCATGACAACTCATTAGACCTTTTTCTATACCAAATTTTGGATTGAAAGTCTGAGTTTCCAAAACTGTCAGGGGTGTCCAAGCTGAAACAGATTAATGCAAAGTCACATTTTTCCACTCTGCAGCACACAAGGGAAAACTGCCCACTGTAATCCCTAGAACAAGAAGAAGCAAAGCAAATGCTGTCCATCTTTGCACAGAGCCAGGTCTAACAAGTGTGCTGCAAAGATTTCCTCCTCTGTTCTTGCTTTCAGAAAAGATCAGACTCTTCCACAGGATTTTAAGCCCCTCAATAGCCCTTGTAGGACACATTCCAAAGGAGTAAAGAAGGCACATTAGGAACTCCAGCGATGACCATAAAGAGGTCCCCAGTCCCAAGAGTCTCTAAGAAACATGAAATCCACATGAAGACTGGATGTGTGTAAACTGTAGTTTTACATGCAACAAAGACTGATTCTCTTCCCTGTTTTCCAAGTTAGAAACCAATGCCTAAAGCTGGAAAAAGATGATAAGGAAAGTCAGAGACAACATAATGACACAACAGAACTTTACAGATAAAACTCCAAACAATGCAATTCTCTCTGAGGGGGAACACCAGACAAAGCCTTGTGGAATTTTCCCTTTTCTCCTTCATTTGGCTTATTTTCTGATGGTATGCATGACAACAGGATTCAAACTATTCTGATTATCTTCAATGACAACAACTGAATTTTGAAAGTGCAATCCATTTTCATTTGCAATGCTGCTCATTCTCTTCCACCCAATGGTGCTCCTCATGTATTCAGGTCTCACCTCTCTGAAAATGAACACCCAGCTGAAGTTTTCTTGTGGCCCTATGTTATCACTGTGTCAAACATCACTGTTTTTTCTACAATAAAAGCTCAAGTTCAAGAGACAAATCATACAGATTGGCATTATTCATCTTTCAACATTACTAGACTATCAGAAAGATTATAAATTGCACCTCAGTTTTAACCCTCATTGAAATAATTAGTTTGTTCTCTTTTAAAGACAAGATTAATGGCCTGGTAAATTTTAAATTATGATCAATATGACTTATTTTAGCATTAAATCATTATCCCCATGGGCTATCTTCCACAGAAGTAACCTGAGTTTGTCATTTATGCAAGGAAAGAAACTCTTGTCATTCTTCAGTTCATTAGTACAGTCCCTGTTCACAAGAATTATTTTAATATGTTGAAAGAAAATATTTTCTTTAAATTTAAAGTACACATTTTAAATGCTTGCATTTAAAGTAAATATTTAAATTTGTACTTGAAGAAAGATCCTTATATTTCTGCATGAGTTTTACTTCCTTGCACTAAATGGAAATTTTAATTACTAATAACTAGGGTTATTTTTCCCTGAGTTGGACCCATATTTGAAATACTTTCAAACAGAAATGCTTCCAATAGAAAAATTTTAAAAGTAAAAACCATAAAAAGTACATTCCATAATTATAATATTTAGTATGGCACTACTTTAGTGAAAAAAATTGTCTCATTCATTTAGAAAATACATATTAAAATAATTCAGTTGAATTACTTAAATATTATGCTCAATTACAATGAATCAAAAGGAAAGCAAGTAAATTGGTTACATTTATTCAACACAATAAGTATGTTCTGCAGTAATACATGGTTCCTCCAAACCAAAATAACTACAGAAATAATTTGTCTTCAAATTATGGGTGAAAATTGAGTTTTTCCCTGCAAAATGTTGGGTTTTTTCTTTTAAATACCATAAAGTAAACTGGGCTTAAAATGTCTCATCTTAGCACATTTTGTTCTCTCAGTCTCATAAGACATTCAACAAAGACTAATTTAGGGATATATTCAAAGATTTAATGAAATAATCCATGGGGCCACAACTGGCTTACCTAACAATTTCTGAGACAAAAGTGTCAACAGTAAGCCATGGGCATCATTTATTTAATTCCCATCCAGCAGGAAGCAGAGTCTGCATCCATCAAAAAGATGATGCTGCAAGCATTTCTTAAACAGTGAAAAGTCAGGCAGAGCAATACAGGGGCTTGCCAGAGTTTCCACCCCTACAAAGGATTTTTATTGTTTGGCAGGAAAGCGTTCCTTGTGAAATAATCTGACGGTTTTATTTTCTAGATTTATGTCTGACAAATGCCTACAGGAAACATTCACTTGATCATACTGGGCTTTGTTGTAAGACAGGTGTCAGAACAGGGGTATTTTCAAAAACTAAACTTTTAGTGTGCAGTTTTACCACGCATTGTTGGAAAACAAAATTTCAGCACTCAGGCGCTGGTTGTGTCCTCTGGCAACTGCCTGGCATTTTGCATCATTTATTTCTTGCAAAACACAATCTGATCAACAGAATTAACAAAGTTCATGTCCTCTGGTTCTTAAAAATCTTATAACTCATCATTTTAGATCTGTCTGAATTCAAAATCCTGCTGCATTAGCCTACAAATGGTACTTTTCAAAGACAAGTAATGACAGATGTTTTGACATTAAAATGCAAGAAAAAACATATTCTGTAAGATGGTAATAATGGCCCTCAGGAATCACTGCTCATCCTTATTACAAACTGTGGGAGGATGAAATGAGGAAAAATAGAAATGCTACTCTTCCACACCACAATCTGTTGTCATAATTTGTGAAGATAGGAAAGTATGGGCCTTCAGCAGTTCATCAGATAACTGCACATTATATTAGCTTTTGTTCAGCAATGATAATTGTATAAATTCAGAATTTCAAAGCTAAATTTATCGCTGAACATATCTCAGTCTCTGACACTATGCATGTGTCACAAACAACTAGTTAAATTAACCTCAAGACTGAATTTGCAGGTACGGACTCCTAGAAGGTTAAATAAGCAATCATAATTAAGAATCCAGACTTTTCTGACTTCTGTTTATATATTAGGTCTTCAAATAAGCTCACCTGAATTAGAATATCACTCAACTCAGTAGTCCAGAAAAAGCAACTACTCTTTTATATCCTTTATTGAGTGCTGAAAAGTTTTGAAATATTTTTCTACCACTGTGTATGTTTATTTATGATTTCCTTTCACTTTATCTTAATCAAACAGATTTGTAGAAGAGTTTCTAAAAAAACAACTAACTGGTTATTTGTTCCTTTTTCCATTTAAATACAGTATACAATTATATATCTAAACAAAAAGTTAAATGCACTCAATCAGAAAAGGAAGATCTACTGGGGAAAAAGAAAGAAAGCAGGTTTTCCTTAACTGATCTAAAAATCAAAATGGGAGAGACTTTTTTCCAATGTCTTGTTATGAATATTCAGCAGCTGTGTTTGTGTATCGTTCAGAAGCCAGTGAGGAACTCTGTGGCACTACAAAAAAAGAAGTTGTAGGGAGCTGGTTGTTTAATTACCATTACCCCTAATATTTATGGAAAATACTCACAGGGTCTTTAGAAACAAGTAGTCACTGCACCAGTGGGCAATGCTGCCAAGTTTACTTAACACAGCTTGAAGAACCATGACATGAAGTTGTTTTCTTAAGATACTTGATGAATAACCCCTGCTGAAAGGGATTACCACATTATAATGAATTATACTGATAAAATAGAGTAATAATTCCAAGACTCTTGATCTAAAAACACAACAAAGTTAGAGCTAAGATATCTCTAAAATACACACTCAAGATTTACAAAAAACAATTCAAAACTGATTCTTTCTGACTGGAAGACTAAACAAAATTTTCTACAAACAAGGAAGAGAGCTCAGAATTATTACAAAGACTCACTGAATGCATAAGGAAATATGACATGGATAGAGGATCAAAACCAAGTCTTCTTTATCACTTACTGCCAAATAGTAAGTTACTGCGTAATAAGTAATGAAGGCTTATAGTGAAAAATATAATAAGAGCTAGGTAGAGACTTCTGTGGTGTAGTTCCTTTCTTTTTGCAATCTAGATTTCTCTGAGGAAAAGTTTTCTTTTTTTAAAAAAGACAGAAAAGTAAGTCAGTAGTTGCTTTACCAGAAGGCACAAAGTCAGAACAATCTAAATAAATTAACTGTAGGAACAATTAATGAGAAAGTAGAAAATATCTAACAATTCCTGAAAGTTCAGTAGAGGAAGATTTTTCACATTCACTGGGTAGAAAGAGAGGGGAAGAAAAACAAGAGAACTGCACTTGGATATTCCTTGTAAGTGTAACAGCAGGGAACCAACATTGTCAAATCCTGTAGGAAGAGGAAACAGAACTCTGATATTAGCTTCTGATACTGAATTTCAGTTAGATAGCAAGGTGGAACAACATTTTTTCATTGAAAATGAATTTTTATCATTATTTATGTATTGACAATTTTGATCTGAAATAGTACAACCCAGCCATCACAAAAAAAAAAAAAAAAAATAGTTTTATATTCATGCCTGGGTTTTTCATGTTTATTTTTATAAACATAGGAAAAACCCTAAACCATATGGAATGACAAAAAGCATGCTTGCCTTAGAAAAGTTTGATAATGCACATGGTAATAAAGTACAGAAAGAGCTTATCAGGACACACTTGCTGAGGTGCATATCCACTTGAAAATTAAAATCTACCATTACCTTATAGAACTGCACAAATCTATCATTACTAATGGAATATATTTGTGTATTTATGGTTTCGTGTTGGGATTTGGTTATTATTAAAAGGTATAAAATAAGGTATTGATATGCTGGTACTGCTGCAATGTTTAGAAGAGAAATTGCTATCAATCATTTACTCACAAATATTTTCATTCACTTAAAAACCATCTAGTCTATGGGAATTGCTATCAGGCTTCCTGCTAATAGTACAACTGGTAATCTAAAGTCAATTCAAGGCAGAAGATTGCAAACAAACAAACAAAAAACACAACAGTCTGAATAAAAGAAAACCAAATAAACAGGATGCCCTTCTTATAAAGTACTTGGATGCTGCAGTATCAATGAACTGTCACAGGCAGCTCTGTGAGCTGCTCTGTCTCAAGAATTTCTATGTTTCCATTACTCAAAGCATTTTTCAGTGTCATGTTACAATGTATAAAGGCATAGCCTATTCCAGAAAATTCCAGAATTTCCTAATTCTGGCATAAAGCCTTATTTAATACCAAAACACATATTATTGGATGTTTCTCTTAGCAATAGAATTTCACCAAATAATCCTTATATTAAGCTCTAACCTGACAATTGGAGCAAAAGTTTGTCTCTCAGGAAAGCTTCCACTTTCTTTTAAAAGACTGAGTGGTAGAAAGATTTTTGTTTCTCTTCAGTTTGTCCATATTTGATAAACCTCTCATTCACATAATTTCATGGGAATCATAAATTGTTTCATTACAAATCTCTGTCTTACATACAAAGTCCTGTGCTTTCTGCACTTAGCAGTCTTCACAGTCAGACATATTTTCCCTTTTAAATAATTACAGTTAACCTGAAAGGAACCTCTTTCCTTCAGAGATCAGGGAGGTACCAAGGTATTCAATCTTTCAAGACCTTGAAAATTAGAATAGAACTTGGCTGAACCCTTCCTCATTTGCAGCCTTCTGTCTGAAGTGTGAAACAAGAACTGGATGTGCTGTTCCAGTATCATGTTCTCCTTCTCAACACAGTAACAGCACTTTTCGACACTTGCACGGTATTTTTTTCAGTTTTGCATTCAAGGATCCTTGTTTTTCACAATTTTACAACAAATCCTTTGATGAAAGAACAACGGGGCTGATGTCAGAAAAACACAGAGTGGGACGTAAGGCTGACAGCTTTAGTTCACACCGTGAGACAGGTACTCTGCTGCTTTGCAGATTTCTCAAACGTTTTGTGAGACATCACTGCAAAACAAAGCCCTTCCTCCCCTTTCTACCTGTGTTATTTCATCTTTGATATGCAACATTATTTAGCATAAAACCTATGTCGTTCAATGAAATCCAACTAAGAAGTTGTTCTGCTTAGTTTAAACTTAGTTGAAGCTGATTTTCAGCTGACTGACTGACTTTTAGCACTGGTTTTCACAGTTCTGCTTGAAAATCCACAGCTATTTTCTTCTTTTCTAACCACAGTGGATATTGTGTTGCTAGACAGGACCAGCAAATATTCAGGACCAGCAAATATTCTGCAGAAAAAGCGCTTATAAAAGCTATTCAACAGACATAATATAAATAGCTCTGACTTACCAAACATGGTCCTTACTTGCAGGAAGAGCATGCTCATTTACACAGATAGAGTTTTGCAAAATAAGACTGCATGGCAGGAAATCAGAAACAACTGCAGAGATTCTAAATATATATATGCATTATTACAAAGTCAGTGACACTGGCAAGTAAAGTTGCAACTCAAGTTACAACTCCGGGCCATAAAGCCTCTATATTCAAAATTTCTTCTGCTTTCACCTTTAGAAGGAGTTTGTTAGTTTGGTGAAGCATGGAACTGGTTTTGGATGCCACTTCTCTGTTGCTAAAATTTGGAATAATAAATAAATAAATAAAATAAAATAAAATTTTAATCCCACTTGACATTTTATCCTTTTCATTCTTTCGTAAAACCCCTCTAAGCAAAAGGCAACATATTTCAGTGTTGTGACATTTTTTCAATTATGCCTAACATGACTTTCTGAATGTTCAATCTACCATTGTTTGGTTTGTAAAGCATTGCAGTTTTACTGTCAATTACCTTTCTCCTGAGCTATATATGGGAATTTAATTATTTCCTAGGCTATTTCTGATGATAGAGGTAAAATAAAGCTCTTAAAGATCCCACGTGAAACAAAAGAGAACAACCACCATGGTGTGTGACATGATCTTACATACCAAAAGGTTTAGCATGCAGACTCTGTTCCAAATATAGAATTACATATTTGCTTGCACTAAAATTCATAGCTAACAACTATGTAAGAGCTCCAACTAACTTCTTTCACAAACTCCATATCATTCCTAACTCAACGGTCTTTGTATAATCTTCCAAATTAATGAAATGTAGTAAACATTGTGCAATAACTGCTGGTTCCCTTTCTGATGACTCTCCAATAATGAATTAACAACATTTGCTAAACGTTTACATTCTTGGAAATATATTATTTTAGATCTATGCAAGTATGCAGCATGGATTTTGATCAAGATATCACACTTGAAGTGAGGCAAACATATTACTCTTTTTTATCTGTTTTATCTGTAAATAGTGCCAAAAATATAATAAGGTCATTTAACAAGATCTATTTTACAAGAAAATGTTTTGAGTGGCATTGATTTTTTACCTTCTAATTCCCTGTTGGCAGAGTTCTTAAATATTGGATGCACACTTCCTCCTACTGCAATCTAAGAAATTCTGATCCAAAGACTGATTTTAGCCCGCTTTGTTTTTCTTCATAAATCTAAGCACTGTCAATTCTTCAGAGCTACTCCCACCCTGAGGAAAGCTACCACCATGGCTAAAATACTGTTGTTTTCTCGGACAATGATGTCAAAATTTTCGGATGAGACTAATGGTTTGCCCAGGAGCACCAGCTGGGGACTTCTGTCACAATATTAAGTTTTCTAAGAGCCTGCAAATCCTCCTGTGTTTCCTCATTAGTGCAATAAATACACTGAATCAGTTGGCACTGTCTTCCTAATGAACACATATTTGTTTTCATGCTACCAGCTGTTATCTCAGCCTCCCTTTCTGGATGTTCTTTACCTCACCACCTCCCTAAATTCACTACTACATGTTTATTTTTCTGCATCATCCTGACATTTCTACTTCCACATATAACTATTAACCATCCTACAAAGAAAAAATATATATATCAAAAAGATTGTGTACACTGTGGTATGATCTAATTTCTGACTTTATACTGATTACTCTCCTCTTTCAAGTATTTGTTAATTATCCTATGATGAATAAAGAAGCAGCATGAACTAAGAGTAAAATAACTAGCTCCTTACAGTGATGTAGTCCATTTACTATATTTATTACTATAATGTAGTTTATTCAATGCATTTTTGTAGTGAATATCATGCAACTAATATTCTAAATTTTTCAGATATATTAATTCAGATTTCAACATTTAAAATAATTTGTGCAGTTGCCAAACAACAATGATCTGCCAACTGGCCAGTTAAGAACTTTTGTTATGAGACCACGATGGAGATCCTGTCAGGACATCATATCTTTGTGTGCAGAGTTGGTTCTTTCCCCCCAGCTGCTATTCTGCTCTTCTACAGTGCAGTTCAAAGAATCTCCTAAAACTCTCAACAAAGCCATTGACTTTTTTTAGTCCACCTCTACACTAATTATGACAAAAATGAATTTTTATTAAATTGACAATAGAAGAGTTCCAACTAGGATTTAAATATCCTGCCACACATGACATGTTCCAGCCTTCAGTGTTACATCTACTGACTGTTTATCCTGTAGTGTTTCACCAATCTTGCTTCTAATAACTGTCATAACTATTGCTGCCATCTTCCTAAAAACTCACCCTAAAATGTTTTATAGCAGTTAAATTCTATTTCAATTAAAGTATCCGTAACAGAGACTTCCCAGAAAAAAATCAGATTCTTTTCTTATTCCAGAATAGAAAAAAAAACCCACAAGATATACACTGAGCATCAAAACAAACACCATGAAAGCACAACTGATTCCAGTGACACCTGGAGAAGTGAACTGCAGAAATATGCAGATGGGCTCCACTGATTAAGAAAAGAACTGATGAAACAAAACTAGATATGGACTGTGTATAATTCAAGTTTCTACAAATTTGCATGAAGTCCCCCCCTGAGACTCCTTCTCTCCAGATTCCAGCTCTCTCAATGACTCAAGTTGTTTGTGAGGTTTTTTTTTTAAGAAAGGTAACCTAGAGTGCTTTATAGGTTTGAAAAAAATAACATTTTTTAAAAATCAACAATATTTAAGCATAAAATTTAAGATACTAGAAAAATTAGATACAACAGAGTGACCAAAGATGGCAAGATTACTCTGAAAAGTAATGCACAACTGTTCACTGATGAGGAACACCATTAGCTGAAATCTCCCTCTGGCTGACTGAGGAGGGCAAACAAGAAAAGAGCTGTGATATGAGTGCCATAATTTGAACACAGATCAGTGCTGGATGAGAAAGGGAAAGGAGAAATGGGGAGGAAACACAAATTCAGGATCTGTCAGATAAACAGACCAAATTAATTTGTCTTTTAAAGCAAGTCCCCTGTGCTTGTGTGCCTTTGACAAAACCAATAAACCAATGGCAAGTGGAAACCACTTGTTTGAGCTAATATTTAGAACTTGGGTAGTGACAAGAAAGGCAAAGTTGATCAATAGTAGAAAGGAAAGAAAGATAATTTTCTGGATCTGCTAAGGAAAACTTTAGAAATAAAGATTATCTTGGCAAAAGAATACAGTCACCTTTGAGACTATTACCTGTTTTGTGAGATTTAGGGCATTTGGCTGATGAAGTGTCCAAATTAACTCTGGCTGAAGCTAACACTGGAATAGAGAACTTTTCAGGAACTTCAAAGAAGTGTTTCATGCTCACTTCTACATTGTAATCCACATACTTCAGCTCTGAGGGGTCCTCACGAGGTTTCAGAAGTGCACATCTCTGCAAGTGAAGCAATAATGTATACAGCTGAAGAATCATATAAAATTTTCAGGCTAAGAAATGCAAAACTGTACAGGCTTAATTCTAAAACTCAAATGGCAATTAAGAAACCTACATAGCAATTTTGAGTGACCCTTCCAAAAAAACCCCTGATTTTTAAGATATTTTTGGACATCATGCATCTGAAACATTTGTTTAAAAAAATGCATTTTGAAATGTACAGTAAAACTACATCATACCCAGAAAAAAAAGCTCTGCTAGAACTTATGCAGGAAAGGCAGGGGGAAAAAAAAAAAACAAAACAAAAAACAAACATAAAAAGAAAAACACTTTATCAGTGGCAGAAAAATGCTTCAACTTCATAAAGTTGCTGAGTTAAAAGAAGCATGAAAAGTTATTTTGCTTTTTGGCAAGGGATAACTATTATCTGACTGATATTTTAAAGTTGAAAATGTGTTTTAGAAATTAGGACATTTAGAATCAATTCTAGAAACATGTTAGCTCCTCCTCCTGGTAAAAAGGCATTGCTAATCAACAGCATGAAACATATTAGTAAAGGATTAGCACAGAATATTAAGGCAAGCTCAATATCAGAATTTGAACCTCTTAATTTGACTCCTGTAGGACAACATTACAAAAATACTGTGATGATTTAATACACTACTTGCTCAAAATTGCCATTTTCAATCCAATAACACACTATAATTGCAATGCTCAAGAGTAAATGTAAGCTGAATAAATTTTAAACCTAGCAATATCCTTTTTACAGACAAGGCTTTGAATTAACAACTGTTCTGAATTATCTTGAAGCAAATCTAGGGCAGAGATAAATATGGAAATATTCATATTTTTCTAAGAAAACTGGTTTAGTCTCAAAGTCTTTTGCTTTTAAATACTGCCAGGACTGCAGGTATCACAGTACCTATTTCAGTAGGCCAAGGGATGCAAATCCATTGGGGGAATTCAAAAACTCAATTCTAAAGGAAAAGCAATTGTTCTTAAAGATCGTCATTAGGTGTAAGAGGGACAAATTATTTTTTAAATCAACTGGGCTTGGGTTCTGCTTTGGGTTGGAGGTGGGTTTTTTTTTGTTTGCTTCCCCCCCCCCCCCCCCTTTTCTACTACAAATTTCACACCCCCTTGCTGGTTTTAGAAAGCAGACCCACACTCTGACATTGCTTTCTTTTGACCATTAGTCTATCCTTCCACAGTGTCAATACACTGTTAAACAAAAAGTACATATGGACCTTGGGAACCTGTTGGGAACCTGTTAGGATTTAGCTGTTAATAAAGGGGGTTTTTGCACAGTAAATATAGAAACAGATAATTATTCAAAATTCTCATTCTATAAGGAGCAACTTGAATGATGTATTTGACTAAAAATTCACATCAAACCAAATTGTTAGGATAGTTCTTATATTACTGTATTTGCTCAACTTGTGTAAATATAATTTAAACAAGGAATGGAAAAATTGTTATATGAGTTGAAAATCTGAGCTCACAATTTACTCATTTCTATCATACAAGACTGGATTCTGACTCTCTCTCAAATGCACACAAAATGAATTAAAAAATCAATAGGTACAAATAATTCAATTGCCATATTAATTGCAAGTTCCACTTTTCTCTGATAGGAATGAAATACCAGATTGCAGTGGGAAAAAAATTCATTCTAACTTGTAATGGGAACCTCCTAACCAAAAGAATTACATACATTTACAGTTTAAATTTGACTTGATCTTCTGCATAATCAAATATAAATTTATACCTAAAAATTATTTTCATAACTAGATTATTTTCCAACACTGAAATAAAAATCCAACATGCTTACACAGTTTTGTTAAATTTTAATTGACAAAATGTAAGATAACCTTTCCTGAAGCACTGAACACATTTGAATTATAATTATCTTGAAGAAACATCTTCCTATTTAAAAACTCACTGAAAGACTTTATCTTAAGATCCTTGTTCCTGTTATCTCATTTTTAAATATATTTTAGGAAAAAAACAAAACAGTTGGTTTGTATTGCATAGTCAGCAAACATTTCCTGGCACCTTTCAAACAAGTAAAGGATGAAAACATTTTTAATGAGAAACCTAGTGGAAAAATAAAATTCTGCAACCATACACCAGACTAAACTTTGCCGCCCCATAGGCTAACATTTCCAAGAGAAAATGTCAACACAATTCAGATGAATGTTGCAACTGCTCAAATTTTTAACATTTCTGTGGGCAGTGAGAGTTAAATAGAATTTAATAATTTTTAACTCTCATGATCAATGCAGATCTAAGGCCTCTCTGTTACAAAAAGACAGATTCCAAGCACTTTTATTTCATCAGCCTGATGGTTCATGATAATTCAAGTATGGAAGTCTTACTACCAGCTAAGAATAGTATTTGCATTCAGTTCCCTGGATTAATTACTTTCTTAGAATAATTTTTTGAAAAATGAATGGAGGGTACATAAAGCATCAGAACTAAACCTGATATTTTTCGAGGACTTTTTGATTTTCCGAAGTATTTTCTGAGATGCACCATCTGCACTTTCTATGTGTGAAAGGTGGCAGATTCTGTTACAGGGTCCTGAGGCACCTCTCTCCTTCCTTGCATATCACTGTTCTCCAAACCCTAATTTAGCACCATTTCTTCCTTCTAAAAATTTACTGCTAAAACTGTTTCTCATTAATAAAGAAATGTATGATCTTGGTCTCTCAGAACCCCTGTGATCAATTGTTTGCCATCTCCCTTAATCCCAAATCAAAAGATAAGTGATGTAATATAATAGACATTGGTCTCACTTGTAAATTCAGCAAATTGAAATCTGACCACAGGTCCCTTTTCTGGAAAGTTCATTCCCACTCAAACATATCTAATGCAATTTTTTATTTCCAGTACCTTCTCTGCCCAAGGACAACATGATTCTTCCTCGAAAATAAACCCACATGAGTTTTTTAAAAAAGCAAATTCTTTACACTGAGCTTACAAATTTCCATAACCATACAGAAGGACACAAAAAAGCCTTCTAGACCCCTGTGTGCCTGTGAAAAGCACAAACTCTGAAGATCCGGGCTGGACAGGTGTAGGATGAGACTTTGGCACATCAGCTGAACAGCAGAAGCTACAGCCCCAAGTGCACAAGGTCTCCATTCATTCTTCATTGATCAGAATTAAAACCCATCAACCACTATGGTGGACTAAGATAAAAACACTCCATGTTGCTCAGTCACGTGCACAACAGGATAGAAAGAAATGAACAATTTCCTAACATCTGGAATATGGCAAATGGGGTGTCCACACTCAGATGAGACATGTTCAAAAGGAAGCAGAACAGGGGCTCAGTAAATACATTTTACAACTTAACAATGAGGGCACACCTGGACACAGCTGAAAGTTAAAGCTTTAGCTCTGGAATTTTAGTACAACAGAACTTTTCCTATCACAATGTCTAGGTATACAAGGAGATTTTTGGTATCTATGTCTATGAAGAAAAAGTCCTGTATCTAGCAATTGGGTCTAAAATTAGGCGTGATATTTTGAATGTCACTTCACTGACTGCATCTTTGCCCTCACAGTCCCAAGTAAATGAATTCTCATATTTCTTTTTTCTTCACTTTCCTCTATTTGCTACAATTATCAACTTCAGTCTAAACATGTTCTTCGTCCACAGTCTCTTACCTTTTTTCCTCTTCACTTTCCTCTTTCCTTTTTCACCCTCTTCCTTCCCTTGTTTTCTATGTTCACCTAAATGCCCTCTTTTCAGCTTCCTCTTATTCATCATCACTAATTATTCACAAAATATCATTTTTAATTATTCACTATAATGCCAGATCCAGCCTCAACAGTGTCTGAGAGTTAAATCTATATTATCTTTACTACTACCTGAAAATATTTTAGGAGGAATTAAAGAAACACTCAGGAGGCAAGAAAGTAACACAATTTTATGGGAAAAATTATAACATTATTTGTTACTAATTCTAATCACTGAAACAATCAAAATAGATCTTTGTTCCTTAAAGCAACAAAAAGAAACCATAAAAAATATAGCAAAAAAGTACCTAGGACTTCTAGATGTGTATAGATGGGCCAAGAAAAAATTATACCTCTAGTTACTGATTATGCATATCCAGTTTGACTCCAAAAACACAGCCCACCTTCATCACTGGTTTCTATGACACTTAAGTAAACATCATTAAAATTTACAGTTTAGAGAGACTCAAAAATCATGCAGTTATTTAGTTTTTTATTCTTCAAATTGACAGGTGAAATATGGACCAAGTAGCACTAATGGAAGGGTATTTTCCCTTCTGTCCATCTTTTGTCTATCATGATTCTACCTGCAGGAAGCAAGTAGAAAGGTGGAACAGAAATCCGAAAGAGAACAACAGATTTCCAAAGATTCTCGATTTATCTCTAACCTACAACACATGGATTTCATAAACCTAGATCATTAGTTGAACCATAGGCACTGCAGATGGGCTTTTTTTCTTTTTTGTCTTTCGTTTTGGTAGGGAAAAGGGAGGATTTAGACCACCAAAAACCATACTTCAGCTCCAATTTTCACTGCAGAAGAACAACCTCCCCTCAAAAAAAAGGTTTTTCCAATTAATATCACCAGAATTTCTATGTTGTCACCTTTAAACAGACAGTTGGCAGGAATTTATTACAAAAAGTTTTAGGAATATGTTTCATAATTTAGTCTGCATAGTGAAAATTGAGATGTTTTTCATGTGTAAATTTTTTTCTATGCCAGTAGCAGAATTTCTCCCCTGTATTTGTCATAGGCAAATACAAGACTTTATATATATGGAACAAATTTCTTGTTTCTGCAAATTTATTTCACTTCTCACATGATAATTCGTTCAGTGCTAGTATCAACCATTATGTGTTTTATAAGGTAATTGAGATAATTATCCTCCACTCTTCCATGATACATGTGGTTTTAGAACTCACATTGCATCTTAGCATGTCTAGTGGTGCAAGGATTGTTCCTATTATGTTCTGTCTTGATCCCATCCACAACTTCAGAGCAGTTAGACTTTTCATTAAGTATTTGCTAAGTGTTTGTGATATTAAGGGATTTGAATTATAAAAACTCAATAAAATGTTACCACAGCAGTGGATTAGCCATAATCCCATAGGAGACTACTTGAGTCTAGATTCCCACTCCAAACACACAACAAATTAAAATTATGAGGTAAAGTTTCCTCATATTATCTTTTTTATATTGCTTTTCAAACAAAAGGCATAAATTTAGCAACATCAAACCACGAGGGAAAATTATTTTCCTCTTAGCACTGAGAACTACACTTTGGGAACTGTCTAGCTGGAAAACTGGAATAACATTGCTACCCAGCAATTGAGGCCAGGTGTCGGAGCTGGCGGGAGAAACGCAGCACTCAATGTGAATGATCAGCAAGTCTCAATTTATTGCATGCTTTTGCTTACATTTATATCATCAATATTTAAGCTCATACATAGTGCAAAAGCAAGCTCATCATTGGCTACCACAGCAAAGGTCAGTCCCACCCAGTTCCTCATTCTTGTGATCCTTTAGCTGTGGAGATTCTGCGTGCTATCTTAACTGCAGTATCCTGTTATTACAAAAGTGGTTACATATCTATTGCTCAAGGAAAAGCTGTCCTTCAAAATATCTACTGTCAGTATTTTCCCAAAGCCCTGTCAACTAGTTCTTGCATGGGAATATGGCCTTTCTCTCTAAGCCATTCTTCCACAGCCAGGTACCATCAGGGCACAAGAGAAATTAAAAGCCAGAGTGTGGCTATCATTCTCAGAAGGCTATACTTGAATTCTTCAAGGGGAAAAACCTTGTTTATTTGGCAATATTATTATTACCAATTTATTCACAAGTAATTGTTTAATGGACTACCTTGGGAGGGCTTTTGGTTTCCAGACGTTGACAATCTTGGGAAAATATGTATAGGATGGAATGATGCATAAGAGGGGAGCTATTTCTTATTAGAAAAACTTGTGGTTTTTCAAAACTATTTTGCATAGATTGCAAGACAAGGAAAAGTCTTTCCAGCTCCTTCATTTATTCTGAAGGTCTATCGGTTTGTGGAAAAAATTCCATTTCTTACAAAAATATGCAAAATGAAGATTACTAAGAGAGATGCCTATTACATAGAATATGAAAGCTTTTTTATAAGAGGTATTTTTCAGAAGTAAGAGTAAAATGTTAGCACTCAACTGCAGTCAATTTTCCTTAAAGGAAGGATATCATAACAGTATGGGGTGACAAAGCAGCTTCAGAATGAACATGTAAAAAATTACAGTGTCTTGGGGGGGAATTGGGATTAGCAACTGTCATATTACAAATGTGTGAAAAAACCATAACTGCACACTATTTCCTGAAACATAAAAACAATTCAGTCCTGCAAATCAAGGACATCTAAATTTAATTGCAGCACCAGATAAACGTGTTTCTCACCTCTACTCTGGACAGCCCCAACAATGCAGTTGCAACTCGAACGCTGCTGCTCTGCAGAGTGCCTGTCATCAGTCTCCTTTGGTACTCAACAGCTGACATCTGCTGCTGTGCAGCGACAGCCAGGGCCCTCTCTCTTGACTCATTGATCAATGGAATCCTCAGATGTTCCTTCAGAGTCTGACCAAGTTCACATTTCAAATATAAAACTGGCTGTACTGTGCTTGCATCTGTTAAAAAACCCAAATAAATAAAAGAGCAAAACAAAACCACGCAGCACAATTATCAGCTGGTGGAACTGCAGAGGGTACTTAAAATTTCTATTCTCCAAAGAAAATAAGAATACAAAATTCCTTCAATGTTTAGTTCCATGCTATTAATCTAGTACATGCCATTTATTACCTATAATACTTTATTTTTCAACACAATAGGGAATTAAAAATTAGCAGACTGAAATGCAACCCAAAATTTAGCTAATAGGGCTAAGAAATAGCTAATAAATTAGCTAATAAATCCCAGACTTCAGTGGTACTACTATTATGACAGTATTAAAAGTTAACCAAAGTTTTTCTGGCAACACAGCCACGCTTTTACCCCTCTAGATGATGTTACATGCCCTCTAAGAAAAAACACCAGAAATTATTTTGAGTAGCAGCTATACTGTTTCTGAAACAGGACTGATAGGAGTTTACCCCTAATTGAAGACAAAAACATTGGAATATTTGTCAAATCACATCACTGCACACAAAACTCATGCTTTAAAGACAGAGAAATGCTAAATAAAGATGACTTGTCGTGGTTCATATGGCTACCAACCTATATTCAGAAGAAGAAAATAAGAAAAATTATGAAGAAGTATTTATGTATATTATGTTGAAAACAATACAAGACTAAGGTCACCACCAGCTGATGCTCTGAAGAGTGGAAAACATTAGAAGAAATATTGCATATATTCATTATAAAGTATTTTTTACACTTCAGTATAAACAACTTTTTTATCACATATATTTAATTAATTTTAAGAAAAATCCATATAAATAAAACAATATTTACAAAAAAAATATTTGCTCTATTTTACTCTTCTTCCTTCTATTCACTGTACCTTCTGAGGTATTGGTAGCATGCAAAACATTTGGACTCTCCAGTGCAGGCAGTTCTGAAGGCAGAGGTAAATCACCTATTCCCTCAATCAGGTATACAAAGTCTCCAATCTGAAACACAAGGACAAACATCCACACACTTCAGAGAGCAACTCGTGCAGAACAGAAGGCAAAGTATTACAACTAACAGCAAAGATATCCTAGTAACATCTAAGATCTGACCACTGCAATAATTTACTTATTCAGGATAACTGTCTTTTTAAACTATGCCTAAATATAAGAAATATATTATTTCAAGCCATGCTGTAATAACTAAGTAACTTTAATTGATAATATTAAATCTGAAAAGTCAAGAAATTTCAAGAAGTGGAATCCTTTAAAACTCCTCAATATAATTTAACTGAATAAGGGTACCCTGACCCATAAATACAGCAAAAAAATTGAATTCTAACTATTTACTACAGATACATGCAATTAAACATGTTCATGAGCAACCTTCATTGCTCATCACCATTTGGAATTTTTCTTAAAAATGTTTACAATAGTTTTGAGCCAGAAACATTTCTCTAGAATGCAAAAATAATGGAAGTGAAGGGAGGGTAGCGTTTTGTACAAATGCTCCTTTAAAAAATAAAGTTAATAAATCTTAATTATTTCTTAAAAAATCTGAAAATCTACAGAAGCTTGAAAGTAAATATAAATATGACCTAGAACAAAGAAAGACAGTCATTTTTCACAGGGGAAACTTAACTAGCAGAGAACTAACACTTTGAATTACAGATGGAATAAAAAAAATAAGGTCCAAATGAAAGACAGAAGAGTACTTTGGAAGAAAACTCACTGAAAGTACTCCAAATAAAAGTCCACAACCAGAATGGCCCAAACTAAAAAGATATCTAAGTTAGGTACCATATGTGTATCTGAACCAGGCAGGAGATTTAACATATATACTGCATATATTGCTTTGAAAACTTCTTTGTGTTTACCACAAAATTTTTTCAGACAATTTACCTTCTACTGACTACAAGATAAAGAATTAAATGCCTCTGCAGTAACTGATATAATTTGCACACTCAGTCTCTCTTTAGTTCCATAAACCATATTCTGTAAAACTCTGCCCTAATAATACGTATTGTCTTTTATTCTTCATCTCAGATATGAAGGAAATAATTTATTTATATAAGTTAGTACATCTGCCAACCAACACAATGTTTTCCTTTTAATACTGCTCAATAGCATAAGAAAACCCTGGTTTTTCCTTTGCTTTCATTTGCAGTTTCATCAGATATTTATGTTAAGGCTGAAAACACTGCAATTATATTTCTGACCCAGTAGAAGGAAAGCTATTCAACTTTGATGGTATTTTCTCCCTTTCTTTGATGCAAGAGCTCACACAAATCTTCCTTGAGAAGAATTAAAGAAACCTCCAGCAAAATTGGATTCTCACACACAAATAGCCACTCCTGGGAAGCAATTTAAACAGGAATTATTCCCGTTTGACACCGTGATTTGCCTCCTTAAGGTCCCTCAACAAGCACACAGAACATACAAAAATGTTATGAAAGTGCTGGTTGCTGGGATGCCATTCTGCTATCAGCTACTTTTCCTGTCCTTGCTGACATCATTATGCCCATAGGAAGGAACAAACTTCCTCAATTTCCTCTTTGCTTTGAAGAAACCTGGGGTTTTGATCCCCACAGAATGCAATCCTGTTTTCTTCCCACAGAGCTTTTTGCCTGATGCTTTGGAACAGAATGGGTATTTCACTGAACTTTGAGAGTTTAGCTTGTATGCCTATGGTTTTAATGCTTTACATTTCCATTTTCATCAGCTGCAAACAGGACAGCATCAACACTGTGTAGGATTCACTGTTAATGAAAATAGTTAATAAAAGAGCTGTTGAACTATCCAATCCCATTGCAATCTGATGTTTCAAAAGAACGTAGGGCTACTAGGAATTTGCAGTTGCCCATGCAAACCAGTAAGTAAGAGCAACAGACAGCAAAATGATCTTGCAAAAAACAATTTACTTTTGTACTAGACACTTAGCTGTAAAAGCATGGACTTACACTATTAAACTATGATTTAATATATTATTATCATTCAAATTTCCATGTTGTTCGCATTTAAATTACCTCCCAGAAAAAAAAATATATATTAAAAAGTAACACCATTATGCTTAACAACATATAATATCTTCTATTAAAAGATCTGTGCTAAAAATCTGAAAAATGTCCATTTCAATTTTTCTTAAAGAAAAATGAAATACTGAAACAAATCCTTGAGAATTGTGCTAAATGGCTTGTGCTGTCATTTCAAACCTTAGAAAAGTTAACATAAAGATTATTTCTAAACAAATAACATCCTTGAGGCCAGAAGCCTTGAATAAGTGTGCTCCCTTGCTGTTATTACAGATATATAGCTGCTGCAGTGATGGATAGGATTCCCAATCAGATTCAAGTCCAGTGATTTAAATGTCAATTCCTTCTTCACTGATTGCAATGAAGGAGCAGACCTACTCTGATTACTATTTTGGTCTATTTGTCAAAAAAGGTAGGAAAGACGGGTAGGAAAAAGAATCAGAGAAATGCTAAATTAATTTATTACATTTTATATATATAGCACAAGTCTATATTTGAATGATACAAAACTCCTCATCATGTAAAGTCATTTGATCATCATACAGCATGGTGGCTGCACTTCTTTGTCAGTTAGATAATGGTGTGACTCAAACATTGCAGCCATATACAAAATATTTAAGAAAGCCAAATTCTTCCTGTGCCATTACTATACAGCCCTAATACCATGTTAGCTATCTTGCAGCTTCATCTTTTCCTTGAGATTTAATACAATTCCTCACAAATTATGCAATTAAGTAGATGGAGCTATTTTTTGTAACCTGAGGTTCTTCATATGCACTTTGAAGAGCCTTTAAATGCATCACATTGACTCAGATAAGCTGGAAGGACCAGGTGTTCCAGAAAAAGGTACCATACAGGACTTAACAGCAGCTTCTCTGAGGCATTAATGCTTCCTGCTGTGAAAAGGTCAACTAAACCTTTGATAAGAACAGTGACTAGTAGCTAGGGGTCTAAACTTATTGCCACATCACCACTGGAGGCAACACTGGGGCTGTCAGAAATGTACTTTTCCCTTTCCACCTGAACTGTGACTGTCCTCCAGCTCTGACCACATCTCTTCAATTAACACTCTTTCCTTTACATGTCTAAATTTCACTTCACTATATTATTTAACTTTCAGGCTCTATTCCTTGTGTAGCATGAGACTACTCCTCTCAGGCAGGTTGTGTACTTCTGCTTCCAATAAAGATACAACAAAGAGGTAAATTGTTAATAGCAGAGACCTAAAGGGCATAAAAGCATAACAGGTGAAAGGAGATTCTTCTTAGATTTACTCCCAGACAGCAGTAGCCCTGGTTCTTCCTTGTCTAGAGACTGCATCTAGATACTTCATTGAATTAAACTGATGGACCTAAATTTCCTTTACGAATGTACTGCTGTTGGTGTGTATTTCTTCCCTAATAATTTCTCTCTTTGAATGATGCTGATCTTTGGATTGATTTTCTGATGAACCATCCACAAAGATTTCTAACCTCTCACCCGGGGACATTAATACATGCTCTTTGTGGGTGATTCCCTGCTGTCAATAAGGTGTGAGCTCACTATTTCAATGCATATTTAACAGAAAATCCCTCTTCTATCTCTGCTAATTTTCAAGAAAATCAAGAGAACTGTAGACTCTTTAAGATATTCAGTCATATGGTTTGTTTTGTCTAAGAAACAGCCAATTTTCAAATACTGGACAGAGTCAGAAAGACAGACTTGGGCACCATTGTATTAGTCTTATTTTCTTTTATGAAAAAGATAAAAAAAATTAAGCGGGCCAGGTGGCATAGCCAAAGTCATGTTTAAGCAATAAAAAACCCCATCAAACACACAAACACCAGACACTAGCAGAAGTTCCATGTTCTATAGAAGGGAAAAATATGGAAGCTGAGAATATGCAGGGAAAAAAGTCATTAGTTTTAGATGCATTGTTACAAATCATCAAAACGTGGCAGAGAGAAAGGCAGAGGCATGTAACTGCACAGAGGGGAAGCTGAAACACAGAGGCAGTGTTTTGAAAGTAAGAAAGAGAATGCAAGCCTTGAGATCAGCCACACAAACAAGAAAATTATAGAAACAACAGGGTTTGAAAAATCAACAGCTAGAGACCAAACACAGCAAACAGGTTAAAGAGGTGAAAAGATGGACTAAAGACACAGAAATAACATTGTGACCACTGAGATAAAGGATTACACGAATATCAAAAAGCTGTATTGCAAGGTTTTAAGTTCTGAAATTTGATCAAAATCAGATCTTGGTAATTTGATTGAATTTCCATTAAGTATATATGGCAAAATCCAGGATACATGAGTCAAGAGAGACAGGGAGGCTGGGGAGTCAGTATTCATGTACAACCTTTTCTAAATGGAACCCTGAGAGAAAAATTGAAAATGAGGCAGCAAGGAAAATTATTATTCTACTTTGACACCATACCCTAAATACAGTGATGGATACATGGAGAAATACAAAATAGTAAAGTCTTTCTCCATTCCCTGCCTATGCATTATTCTTGCACCCACGTCAAGACAAATTATTTAAATTTCTTTTCTCTTCTGAAGCTCAGATGCCTAGAAAAGCCACCAAAAAACATTCCTTGCAATATTACTTTTTATTACTTGGTTTTAAAATGAAAAGTTGCCTGCAGCCTTTCATATAATTCTAATTATGTGTAAATGGACAGTAAACAGTTGCCCTTAATCAGGACCCCCAAGTCCCTTTTCATAGCTCGGCTCTCATTTACCCTAGTCACACATAACTGGCAAAAGTCCTGATCTTTACCTGACATGATAAATACAGAGCACACACTTTATTCTTACCTTTTCATTAACCAGAATGACAGTGCAGTAACGCTTTTCCTGATAAAAGGGAAGGAAGTGAATATCTAAGGCTGCAGAACCTTTCCCTTTCAAGAAGAGTGTTTCCATTGGACTGAAGAACTCATGCAGGAGGCCAGATTGATCAGCTGTAAAAATAAATTTAAATGGATGTGTAGATTCAACACCACGGGCTGTAAAATAAAGTAGTTGCACGAGTTTGAAAAAGGATACTGTATACAGCCTCCTGCAGCAATCAGTATTTAAGGCACACCTGTAATCAGTATTTACAGTTACAGCTGTATAGATGTGCTGCAATATTGCATACTGTACCATTTAAATACATTTTGCTAATTACCTGTGCTCTTATTCTGTGCACTGAAACAAAACTGGGGAAAACAGACAGTTCTCACCATTAAAAATTCCTTAAGGAGGTAGAGCTTCTAAGAAAAGGTCTACCCACATCAGAAGGAAAAGTATAATTTACTGCTATTTAAACAAAAAATCTCACTCTCAGAGCAGCAGCTATGTCTGAAATCCTCTAGAATAGGCAAAACCTAAATACTGGTAACACAGGTTTCTTTGCACTGCTTTAACAAAAGCCTTATACTGAGAATCTTAGGGTTGAATCTGGCAGAGTCTGCCTCTTAATGCATGTTTTCCATCTGCTTTGCTAGATGGCTTTCTAGGCAGGACAGTAGACTTAAGAATATATGTGAAAGTGAAAACAACAGAAATGAGTGAAATCACGTGAGAATACTATGTCAAACTGTGGCCAAATGGATAGAACAGGGATGGAACACCCACAACTTCTCTGAGTAAACTGTTCCAGCACCTCACCACCCTCACAGTAAGAATTTCTTCCTCGTATCTAATCTAAACCTGCCTTCCTCCAGGTTAAAGACATTACCTCTTGTTCTATCCCTACGTACACTTGTAAAAAGTCCCTCTCCAGTTCTCTTGTAACTCCTTCGGGTAATGGAAAGCCACAATAAGATCACCCTGAAACCTTCTCTTCTCCAGGCTGAATTTTTTGACTGTGATGCACAATTTAAGGCCAACATTTTATGAAAATTATAAATAATTCTTACTGACCATATCCATAAATAATATTTATTGAAAATACTTAGATGTGAAAATTTTGCTTCTGTAGATAATCTAATTTCTACTGCAGTAAGATATGAGGAATTGCACAGGTACTTACAGAAAGTCTCTTTCTTTGAATCTTCAGGCAGTGCACCATTTTTTGCATTTAACATGCTATTTTCAGAATTAAAAGGAAAAAAAAATTAAAGTAATACACTAAAGCTGGAAATTTCTATTACCAATAGATAGTTTAGCTCCCCTTTTTATTAATAAATACTGGAAAAGCAAATGTTTTCAACACAAAAAAAAACCCCACCAAAATAGAACACTACATTTTGGAACCATTTTCCAACCAATAATGTTAAAAATCAGCTTATCCACTTGAGGTGGCTACAGGAATGACCTACATTAACTAACATTTCAGTTAATCAGTCAGAAGAAACCTAATATAATCAAGGCTTTGTCTAAGAAAGGAAAAAGGGATGAATCTTAACCCAATCACCTGAACTCTGTTCACTACAATATTGCTTTTCAAGTGTATTTGAAAAGAGCAGACATACTTGAGAAAAACAGCTTCGAACAAAATCTCCTTTGAACTCCCAGCCCCCAAGGCAAACTGTGCTCCTGACCATCATATTTTCTTAATGTGACTTTATGTAGGTTTTCTGTTCTTCACAATTCCTGCTGTTGGTGACAGGTGTTAAGATTGTGCAGTTACATTTATGTAAGGAGAGTTTTGCTTAATTTACAGCAAGCACAGAGCTCAAACATGCTGAAAACAGTACTGTAATGTATCTCAAAAAATACTGCAAGTTTCAACTCAAGATTCAAATTTTAAATTATCCACACATAGAAGTCATTCCCCCTGGCAGTAAAATTTGATGAACCAGCATACAGCAAACAATTACTACATACAGTGATGTCAGGTCTCTGTTAAAATAAATAGTTAATCTTGCTGGGCTAAGAAAAAATCACAACCTTAAATAAATGGACTTGCAAAATCCTCAGAATACATTACCCTGGAGATTTGTTTTATACCTATACTTGAAGACCATTTTTCAGAAAGGAAAATGATCTCTGGGTATATGTATGCAACATACTATTTATACTGTACTTTACAAACAAGTATCTCACATTAAAAAAAATACAAATTTTATATAAAACATTTCTCTCGATGCTTTATCTTTGAATGAAAATGACAAGTCATGCTTGCAAAAAATAGAGACTACAGCAGAAAAATCACTGTAAATGTAACAAATAGCTCAAGAGCTGTATGAAAACATAATAAGAATAGTACAACCAAATACATAATATTCTTTCACTGGTGAGAACTATACATTGAATAAGTCCTATTTTCAGATCTGAACAACTGAGAAACTCATTAGACTGATTTAACATGGTATTGAACATCTCTCAATACCAATTTTTTTCTTACTTCAGTGAACAAAGCACTTGCAGGTAAGTGATAGGCAAAGAAAACAAACCTGTCTTGTGGAAGACATGAACATTGTGCCTCACTCTTCCATAACAAAAAGAAATAGCTTCTTGTTCAATAACAAAACTGAAAGGAGTAAAGTTCAGAAGGTATAAGAAGCTTGGTTATGTTCAAAGTCTGGTTCAATACATCCTCTTTCAATGCACAGAGAAATAAGGAAAAGGATTAGGCAGAAGAGCTTAAAGCTGCCATAAAATAAGTCTACACAGACTGCTCACTGCACCTGGGTCAGACAAATCCCTCGGATCAACAGAGAACGTGGAATGAATGGCTCAAAAGCAGCCCTGTGGAGGAGTACTTGGGCATATTAGCAAACGAAAGATTACAGACGAGCTGGCAATGTCCACTCGAAGCCCAGAGAGCCAAATGTGTCCTGGGCTGCCTCCAAAGCAGGGGAGGGAGGGAGGGGACTGTGCCCCTCTGCTCTGCTCTGCTCTGCTGGGACCCCACCTGCAGTGCTGCCTCCAGCTCTGGGGTCCCCAGCACAAGAAAGACAGAAGGTGCTAGAGGAAAGCCACAGAAGTGCTGGTCCACCTCTCCTATGAAGATATCCTGGAGAAGATAAGGCTCCAGGAAGACCTCACTGTGGTCTTTCAATATTGAAGGTCAGGGCAGAGGGAGCTGGGGATGGGCTGGAGAGGAGAGCAGCTCATAAGAAAGAGACACCAAGCAACTTCTCCAACTGCCCCTCATTTGGTTTGGGGTTTTTTGCTAACAAAGCAAGATAATTCTACTCTTCACTAAACGAACAAAAAGTTCAAGATTATGTTACAGGTGAGGATGGGTTAATGAGGGCACCCTTCAGTTGCCTGGTTGAAGTGTGAATACTTCCAGTTCATTCTTGCTGTGGTTTATTCTAAACAGTTCAGATTAAAATCACAGCCTGCACACGGAGGACCTTAAAGATCATCTAATTCCAACCCACTTCCATACTTTTGCACCAGTAAGAGTCTAGTATCTGCTACCTGAGTTGTCAGATACCAGTTCCAACAAAACACCACAAAGCCACTGGGCTTGCCATGTTATCAGGTGTGCCAAAAATCCAGGTCAAAAGGAAAATCATCTCTGCAGTCAACACAGAGAGCGTGCAGACATCATCATCATCATCATCATCGTGGTGCATGAGCTATCCGTATGTCATAGTGTGTCTCTACTCTTCATTCCAGGCTCCAAACAAGCTAATAGCTCTGTTTTCCATCCAACAAATTCTCAGGGGAAAAAAAAAAATATTTTCCTATCTGTATTTGGAGCAGAATTCTCTAGATGATCTTTTCAGTCTCTTATAGCTCCAGATTCTACATATTACTGAGGGGGGAAAGAAGTGCCAGACACCCTAAGGAAATCTTAAATTCACAAAGCAGCATCTTAATCAATGAACTTTAGGATGTTTAGCAAGCAAACATCTTATTAGAGAGAAGGGGTACAACAAACTGCTTAGAAATGTATTGAAATTACTGAAACACTTGAACACAAAATTCACATCTAAGATACTCATCAGTTTCCACACTCTGTGGAACAGGTTGTGATCTCAGTACAAAGAGTATGATAGAAACTAAAAGAGGAGCTGCCCAAAATAGGTACTAAGGCTTAGAGTAAACGGATTTATTTTACATCAAGTATTACCCAGAACTGTAATGACTCCTGGTAACATATTTGTAAACCATATTTTCTGGAACAGCTACTAATACTGTGCCTCATATTACACAGAGACACCATTTTAGATCCTAATTTTTTCTTTATTATTCCAGTAGGTAAATACAGGCATTTTGCATAACATAATTATTCCCTTGGCATATGAAACAGTTTAGGAAAAAAAATATAAGAATGAAATTCAGAAAATTGAATTTTTTTTGAATTCATGACATTATCTCTAGTTTTAAAAAAAGGTGTAATTAACTTAACAGTGAGAAGCTATACACAATGCAGAGCTTGATTTGAAATTCATTCATTAATTTTTTTCTTTTCTGTTTCAGAATACATTTTTTGTAATGCAATAATATTTATCAACATTCCCAGCTTGTTTTGCAGATCAGTCTGTGCAATCATGATCCAGCCTTATGGACACTGTTCTGCATATGATAATCTGCTTAGTCCTGTTCTTAGAATAGGACTCTTAGTGAAACATTGGTATATCTTTACCAGTTTCTAGCTTTACAGTAGAAACTCTATGAAGGAAAAGTTAACTGTTAAATGTAACCTTGAACTTTCACTGTCATTTGATACATTTTTTTTCTAATGGACGTCATTTAAAAATACCAACATCCTTGAAAGGTATGGGTATTTTTACATTACACAGAATTTCTGGGCCATGTGGCATGCATCTCTCCACCTGGTTTTCCTTCTCCCACAGGGAGCAGACCATGCTGGCACACAGATGTAGACCAAAAATAATAACTCAAGTGTCAATAGCTTGGAAAAGCATGGAGACGTGGATAATTTGAAAAAGTCTTGTCCCAGTATACTTCAAAGAAAAACTATGAGCAAAAAAAAAAAAAAACAATTCCCATGTTTCTCACCAAACACCATCCAGCTCTGCATGAATAAAGTCTTTCCTGCAACCACTGAAGGACATGGGCTGCTGTTTGAGTTTTGGGCTTAGACAGTGTTGTCCCAGCAAGGACATAGTTCCTCAGGCTCTAGCTCCAAACTAGGATCATTCCAGGCACACTGTGATGAACCCACACCACAATGACCGAAGGGCTGCTCTCTTCTCTGGCCTGAATGTACCATTCTGGGTGCCTGTGACACTGCCAGAAGGAAAAGCCGGGAGGTAAAAGGGTCACCTGCCAGACAAAGCTTCTTACAGTGAGGATTAAAGTGGATCTGACATATCTGGAGGCACAGGATGAGGAAGCAGAAGAAGCTCTGAGCCCAGTTGGTCATGCTGGGATGATTAAGTTGTCATTTGCATGCCTTGGTGCTGACATCAATCTCACAGACACAATTACCCAAAGGGCAAGCTCTGACTTTACGGGAGTTTTACGCTTACAAAGCACTTAGAGAAATTGGCCCTCAATTTGTACACAGCATTTTCTGGATTTACCAAAAGAATGAAAATGATTGAGGGCAAAATCATCTTACTGATCAGTTATGAAATACACACACACACTACTTTTTTTAGCACAAATTTCAGAAGTTTGTTCCATTCAAGAAAATGATCTACTGAAAAGGGGCATTTAAGTGGCTTCTGTTATCGTAGATGACAGAAGTATCTAAACATTTAGCAAATCGGTATTGGAAATTTCTAAAGACCTAAGATGCTCTGAAATCAGTTTCTGTAAGAATGAGATCTGAATGTGTGACTAAAATTACACTATTTTGACTGACTGTCTGGGGATAAATTAAGTAGAAATATGCAAGATGATTAAAAAATCCTTTTCTATATCAACAATTATTATACATTTATTTTATTCAGTAGAAAGTGTAGTATAAATTATATTTTAGAATTTTTTCAGTTAAAATATGTGTTTATTTTTTCTTAATAATAAAATGTTAATAATTTTTCTGCTTTTAATTTTTTTCTTTTTCTTTTAATTCTTTAAAAAGGAATTTGAAGAACAGTCTGCATTTCATGACGTGTCTTTGGAACTTTCCCATGATTACAATTCAACCTACAGTATTGACGAGGTAGTAGTTTATGATATTTCCCAATAATCCTTGAATAAGCGTTTCAGGATTTTGAATGTTTACATGAGCTTTAAAAATTACACATCCCAAACTGTGGAAAATATTTTAAATTATTAAATAAGGAATTATTTAATTACTAAAGAAAATTTTTTTTAATATCTTTATAATTTTTTTACACTACTATCCTGGTTACAGCTGGGTAGAATTCATTCTGTTTTCTTAGTAGCTGGCAAAATGCTCTGTTTTAGAATGGGATGAGAACAATGTTGATAATACTGATATCTTAGTTGCTGCTGAGCAGTGCTTACTCTAAGTCAAGGACTTTCCAGTCTCCCATGCTCTGCCAGGGAGCAGATTCACAAGAATCTGTGAGGGAGCATGGCCAGGGTGGCTGGGCTGGAGTGGCCAAAGGGACATCACAGATCATCAGGCTCAGCATGAAATCCAGGCAGAGCTGGCCAGGAGGGCCTCCCACTGCCCAGGGACTGGTTGGGACTGGTTGGGCATTTTCTGTGTTATTTCCATGTCCTGAACTGTAATTCTTTACAACAGGTAGCACACAGCTATGCACAAGTAGATAATAGTCATAAAAATCTATGATCCAAAACATTATAGTTAGCAATTGTTTTCTGGAACTTACCTAAACTTTTGCTCATGCTTTACTTGCCTGGCTTGATACACTTGCTCTGGGTGCACTAAACAGTGTGTGGATTCCAGCAAAATTACCCTGGAGTATGACAAGCACGCAAAATGACTGCTTTTTTAACTTGCAGAGTGAAGATGAAACTCAGTTTATTCTAACTTTTAAATGCAGGCTCAGTAAAGAAGCTTATTATTTTCAATTAAAGATACTTTAAAAGTACTCGGTTTAACCCCAGTTTTTCTGTAAAAGATCTTCTCCCTTGGTATCAAACTAGCATTTCTTAGTGTTATTTGCAAGTACATAATATACCCCCTGATGAAACACTAGATTTTTCAAAACACTGGAAGCCAGATGCAAAGAATTTTACCTTCAGATTACTGGTTCAAATGTCACCCAAACTGATAATGACTTAACGTAGTTGTCAAGTAGCTTTTGAATTATATAAAACTAAATTACATAAAACTAAATTACTTCATCACTTTACTGATAATTTCCAAAGGAGTTATCCAAATCATAAGACTAATTCAGCTTCACTGACCACCCCAAGGACTTCAAAATAATAGACAGAAGCTAATTAAACTCATATGATTCCTACACACAAGGCTTGGAGCAGTGGAAACAGTCCTGTTACAGGATTGTTATTATTGTTGTTGTTGTTATTATTATTGCTATTTGTATATACCAATCCTATTCTGTGAGGGGAAGAGAAATTTAATTTGCAGTTTCTGAAACATGTATATTCATGTTGCATAAAAAAACAAGTGAAAAATGTTGTGAAAGATGGTTCTTCCAAATAAATGAATGAGATGAACCAATGCTTAGTTCTAAAGACTAAGAACAAAATATGGAGTCAGAACAAATAAATAGATTTTAAAGGGGTACAACAATCTATTTCCTTTGTATTAAGGAAAGCAATATTTATAACTCTGCAGTTGTTGCAGCTATGATGAATACAAATTAAAAATTAGACTGATAATGATGCAAGCCCCAAGGCAATTTTTTTTTTTTTGCTTTTGCATACTTAATAACTTAAATAGCAGGATAAAGCAGATTTGGGAAAAAATAACCAACTATTAATTAACATGGCTTGTTTCTCTTTGTAATTCTGCTGGACCTCAGCCAAACACCAAAATACAAGCAAGGTTCATGAACTCTGTTTGATTAAAACTCCAGCTTTACTGCTTACACTGAGACAAATTTCAATTAAGGTTTATTTATCTTCTTTATTCATTATGACAGCTTCCACTTCATAGTGCTTGTAACAATTTTGGGAATGTAAATCCCTATCATTCAACCTCCAGGTTTTACATTTTTAAGAAGAAGAAGAAAATTATGAAAAAGAGTGGATAAAATAGCATGGTCATTATTAGAGACTTGCCCTTATATTGCTGAATATTCCATACCTGAATATGCCACCCATTTTGAAGGGATTAGTAACATTTAGGTTAAATTCCTTCAGCTCATAACATGGGGATCTGCACTTTATTGCACCCTAAAAGAGAACAAAAAACACAAGGTCAAGAATCAAGTTATCAATGTTTTTTTCCTTCTTATCTTTATATGTCATTTATTTTTTCTCTTGCCCCAACCTTTCTTTCTAACACAGTCGGGGGGGGTGGGGAGGGGGGCTAAAATAAAGAGAGAGGATCACATAAACACCATCTATGTTCAGAAGTCTATCCAGATGTGCTCAATGAATGTGGATTATAAATATGGGCCTACCTACCCTGACTGGGACATATCTGACAACTACAGAGTCTCTGTGGTTAAAAAGCACAAATAAATACAAAAACATCTACCAAAAGCTTGTTGTCCAACTACATGTGACATCTGAAATCATCAGGCTGAAGTACATAAACACCCCCATAAATTTCCAGTAACATTTGTATGCAGAAAGGGCTCTAGATTTATTTTCAGAGCAATCAGTGCAAATTTTTACAATTTCTTCAGGATCCAAATGTGATCTATGTCCTTAGGAATCTTACATATTTCTCTAGGGTTTTTGCTGCGTGTACGTAGTCTAATATTGGAAATCTGAAAATTCATAGGTCAAAGGTGAATGCTGAAGGTAACTCACATTTTCATTCTTATCTCACTTCCTTTTTGTTTGATATAATGTACATAATAACAAATTTTTTTCTGTGACAATATTGATCATACACACGTAAACTTACGAGAGGGTCAATACTCTTAACTTCAGATTTCAGAGAGAATGTCAGTATGGAGCTATTTACTCCATCAGCTTTATTTGAGATCAGTATCAACACTGCTTCAGCAGGGTGCAGGAAACGAATTGTGAATTCCACATTTACAAAGCCTTGTCTTCTATGAAAAAATAAAGCACAAAACCAGGGCTCAGAAATTAGTCTGAAATGCAATTTCAGGAGTACATTTCAGAGTCTTTGTAAGGGAAGGGTCCTAGACAAGAAAGCAATTTGTTTCCTCTGAAATACTTTGTTGTAATACAAACTTCTGCCTAAGAGTACCTTAAAACATTCTAATAAAAGAGCTATATGGATAAAGAACAATACTGAATCCTTATTGCTTTTTACGTCAGCACATAGCTTAATTTTTCTTCACACACACTAGTGCAGGAAGTTGTCTTTCATTACAGTATCACTCTAAGTTGAAAACTGGTCTAATTTATGCTCCTCAATCTGAATAGGTTTTTTCTGAGTTAAGCAGTAGGCGTGCTATGCATTTTGTGGGGAAGATCTATACAATCTTAATCAAATTATCATTGAAGAGTGAGAAAGAAATAAGTTAAAAGACCTTCAGAATAATTAGTAAAGCTGAATAATTAAAAGGGAGAAAAAACCAAAGTTCTTTTGTACAAGCAACACCTCTCTAATGGGAAAACTGGAGAAGACCATATAGAATGAGAGTTTAGACAAGGTCCAAATTTAGACTTTATCTGCATCAGTCCTTCAATGAATCAAGAACAATAAGAAAACTTTAATGCCTGAAGCTCTCACTTTGAAGCTCTCAAAATGTCTGTCTGGTTTTGAGATTAGTTTTAAGAAGGCAAGAAGTCTCCAACTGTCAATTCTGAATATTGATGATGAAATGCTGGAGGTTCTGTAAACCTGGTTCTTACAACTTTCCAGCTCCTTCTGCAGAGCCCCCAGACAGTTGCATTTATGACACTGAAGACTGGCCAAGTCCCTCAGAATCTGAGGCTCCTAGGTCACCTCACCATTTAAAATGTTCTGTAAAAACATGCTGTGATGCAGGCACCCACAGGAATAAACTGCCTGAGACATACACTCCCAGAGCCACTTTAAGGATCAGGTTTTAAGAAATCTGCTCTGGTCACAAGTAAGAAGGACAGACAGCAGTATACAGCACTTTCTGCCTGATCTTTGCCCTCTGACTCACGCAACAAGCTGAGAATTTGAATTTGAATTGTTGCCTTCTGTGGCAAAACCACAAAATTGCTTAGTTTTTATCTCTATTAATCCATGTTGTGGTCAATGTAAAGTGAGGGCAAATTCATCTTATAGAATTGTTCTATAACTCTGGGGGTTTATGCTATTCCTGCTGTGAACTGCAAGTCCACACTGCACAGTGCAGTGCTCTGGAGAGTGGGAATCTCAGATCAAGAATTAATGATGCCATATGCAACATGTGACACTCAGCTACACTGAGAATGTTATTCACATCACTATAAATTCCCAACCCACCCACAACATTATGATTTAACATAAAGAACCTGCAAGACTCCCATGTATCTCATCAATTCTTGGAGATTTTAAACACTTCCATCAGAATATTAAGAAAACTATTAATTTCAAATAACCTATTTTTCATTTAATGTTCATGACATTATGATAAACTCTGCAGAGGTTAATGTGCATGACTGGCATCTCCACAGGGCTTTTATATCTATGCAATTTTTCACATATTTGTTTCTATATATAATGCCAAGCAGCTCAACAACAAGGCTGTGCACATTTTCTTCTGTCTTGATTTTGCTTTGTGATTTGTTTTGGGTGTTTTTAAAGGTGAAGTGAAAACCAGCCATGGTATTGACCTTTCATAGAAACACATGGTATTTTCAAGGATTACATTTATATGATAACTCTTATTTGAAGCAATTGAAAAGAAAATGGTATCAAATTAGCCTCACAGCTTGCTGAAAACATTGCATTATTTGTTGTTTTCTTTGCACATATTTATAATAGGCATGTAATTTAATACTGACATATTGATAGTCCTTAAAGAGCACTGTATTTATGTTGAGTCTTTTTTAATTTGACCATCAATACTGGAATTTTTTTTCTCCTTCTCTCTTCTTTTTCTCCTTCTTTTTTCTCAGTTTATTTTCATACAAATTTTGACCTTTTCTTTTTCCTTTTTACAGTAAAATCTCAGTCCATTTTATCTGTAAATGGATATCTTGCAGATAAACTTAAAAACTGTTCACTGACAGCCAGAGTCACCACTACATCCCTCTTGTCTTCACTAGTTAAACAGGGATTAATGAAATTCCAGTATTAATTCATAAAGCTGCATAGCACAGAAAGAGCAAAATGTACTTAGCAAACCAAAACAATGAGATGGTGATATACCGTGAGTATTTCTGCTATCAGAAATTATAACCTAATGCTTTCCCAAAATTAAATCTCACTCAAATCCTTAGATGTGTCTCAGACATATAAAATGAACAACTAACTACATCACATCCATCTTGGTGGGGAGGAAGGATGGGGGCAAAAAGATGCAGTGTAATACTACTCAAACCTGTGTAATGGTCTCTTTAATTCCAAGTCAGGCTTAAATTAAGAATAAGAGACAAAAATCTGAGACTTCAGAAGAAAAGAAATCTACCTGCTCATGCTTCTACAATGCATTGATGTACAAAATGTGAATCAAATTTTGATACACAGGGAAAAAAATATACATTGGAGACAGATGACTCCTGTAATGATCTGAAGGCTCATACAATGCTCTTAAAGCTCTGTTGTGCTCCACTGCAAGAGTCCCACTGAAGTATTACTCTAGATTTCTTTGAGTTTAAGAAGAAAAGCTTGACTCTTATACCAACTAATTTTGCCCTGCTTGTAGCTGAACACATTTCTAGCATTCCACCACTCTTAAATTAGTAAGTTTCTATTTCTGTAATGCTACAAATAATAATACTAACAAGTCAATACTTACATAGGGGGGACAGTAACAGTGCTTCCTTTAGGTAAAGAGAAATCATCAGCATCTCTTCCCAAAAGAATAGCATTGTATGCCAAAGTATTAGTGGTCAGGTTTTTCAGCTGCACCTACCACAACAAAAACAACAAGATCAGCCTATTTTTACTCATTTTTTAGACTATAAAAGGTGTGTTCTGCAGATAAGTTCCAAAATGTAAACTAAGGATATCACAAAATAAGAAATAACTGGGTAGATAATTTTCCTTCCAAAGGAACATAGATTTCCCATGGACTATCCAACCTTAATTTTTGAGAGTACAGTGGACACTGCACTCCTATGCCTGTGAATCTCTAATTCTTCTCTTTGATCTCAGATTTGTCAAATTTGTAGATTTTTTTCATGTGCTTTCAAGCATAGGGAAAAAAACAGAAGTGAAATCCCAAGACTAAAGAGAATAAAAACAGAAAGTACACACTTTCATCTTCTGTATTTACTAGCCAAAAGACAGGAAACCCATTAAGTCTTTGTTGTAGCTTATACATAATAAAAACATATATATACAGACAGTGTTCTAACTTTGCATTACTATGAATCTAAATTCAATGGCATCAATACCTGCTTCACAATAGTTGCATGGAGACCACCTGCAAATTCTATGGTTTTCTTGGGTAAGTACTGAGGGAGACTGTCATACAGGTGGACACACAAAATAAGCATCATGACAGGGTTTGGATCACAGATATCAGTGGCCTAGTATTGAAAAAAAAAAAAAAAACAAAAAAAACAGATATTCAGTTAAAAGTTTGCCTATGTAGTCTAAAGATAAGCAGAAGAAAAAACATTAAGTTAATTATTAAGCAAATATTTTTAATCTAACCAGTAATAACTGGATTATTCACATGGCTAATAAAAGTATGAATCTTGTCACTGCACAAAAAAAACCCTAATTAATGAAAACCACTAACATGCTCTGGTGATAAACCTAGGGTAAAAATTAAGCTCAACTTTTTCCCCAGAGTTTCAGCAGAAACAAATGCCAATTTTATTAAATGCAGCATAACAGAAAAATCAAGAAAATTTTACTGTCTGGATAAACATAAGCCTTTACTATCTTAAAAAAAAAAATTAAATCTTTTAGTTTATGTAAAATACCATCCCAAATACTCCTACATACAGTTCTGCAATTGTTTATGAAGACAATTTCACCTTCCAAATAACAATATAGTTGTTTCTATTGCAGATATTTTTATACTTTTGTAAATTGCTTTATAAAATGCAGCAAGTATTCCTACAGATTAAATATTTGATTTACAGAAATGAATTTGAGCTGCAAAACATGTCAAACTCAATCCTCAGCAATTCTGGTAAATCACTGAGAAGAGTAGAAAATTTTTTTGCCAGAGAGTAGGAAAAAGGGAGGAAAAAACTATTTACTCTTCTGGACTGTCTTTAGTGTTGCAAGAGAGATGTATAGACAGGTTTATCATCTTAGCTATCTGAGTTAATTTTTATTTTCAAATTAAAGTTTATTTAAAGTTTTCAAGGTGAAGTTCTCTTGCCTTACGCCCAGCCAAGCAGCTCATCCTACTCCCAGCAGTTCTCACCCAGCTCCTCCTCTAACCTTCCAAGAGAGTGAGTACATAACTGGGCAATGACCTGAAGTTTCCCTGCAACTCTCTATGGCTTCTTAGATAATGTTTGTCCTTATAATTCTTAAGATTAATTTCATATACTCTTCATGCACTGACGCAATCACACATCTCATACTTCTATTCAATTCCATCACCACTGGTTGAAGAGTCAAACATTAGGATGCATTCACTATGCAAAGTAAAAAAGCTTCTTCTGTGCCAAAAGCTTTAAACCTGAAGTCTGAAAAGTATCCTGGTTTTTCCATTCATCTATCTCAGTAATGGCTATTGAATGTTAACCATTATTGCAATACGGCCATGGTTTTACGCCCCCAATTTTCACTGTACCTGCATTTTGATTTAAGATAGAAAAGATGCCAGAGTAGATTATCTATTGAAGGCTTTCTTCTGCCACATATTTCTTCCTACCCATTTCCACTTAGATCAGAATCTATTCCCTCAGAAAATACAATTCTGTCCTGTGATGAATTCATAAAACACCATTTGTGCCGTTTATCTACTAGTCTAATAAGTAAATTTTTAAAAATGCATTTTTCAACAAGATTCATTGCAAAATTCACAGTCACTAAATATTATTTGCTTTGAAAATATGTGTTAGCAAATAATAGTAGTAATTATAAATTAACAATAATAAATAAAAAAATCTGAAACAAATTTCCTTTACTGGCTATTCCAAATCACTGCACCTTCTATCCTAATCTCTGTCACAAACATTCCTGCCATGTTGTTGCTATCTACCACCCTATCTTGTAATACTTTATTTTAGGCTTTCAGCTGAATCTTCTTCAAATCAGAGCATTTTAAAACTTAAAATATCAAACACGAATTAAAAACACGTAGCCACGACTAATACGCTAGGGTTGAATTGTAAGTCATGATTAGAAAGTGGAAACCATTTCCTGCCCAAAGTACTCCATCTTAAATCTACACCTTAATCCTTAAAGATTTTATAGCCTTAACCTCCATTAAAAGTGTCATTTAAACCTGAAGACTTGCCGACAGTTGAACTTCTTTATTATAACAAGTTCTTAGATTTTTAGATTGAAAATGCCAGCTGTTCCAGACCTAACACGTCTTAGCTTGTGTTGTTAATTAATGCAAATGGCCTGAGAGTTGTAAGGCAGTGAGTGCCTGAGTCAAGAACTTTGCCAATGCTACTGGAGCATTTCAGCCTGCTAAATTTCAGATACAAGAATATCAGAAAATTCTCAAATTAAGAGAGATCAGCAAAAGATTTTATTTATTTTGCTACTTTTATGACTGCAGAACAAGAGAGTTCAGAAGTTTCTACAATAGGCTTAGAAAAGTATATATATATATTTCAATAAATGTATGTAAAATGTACCATTTGAACTAAAATACAGACCTTTAAGATCCAAGATCTGTTCATTTTCCTAGTACTGACTGTGTACCTTTGTTTAAATTGTTAGTCAGTACAGAAGTGATTGTCACATTTGTTGTACAAAATTTAGTCTTAAAAGGCATTCATTAAGGAGAATATCCTAGAATTCTGCTTCCACATCTAAAGTGTTCAACACGCTTTTCCTATCTGGCATCAACCCTCTGCCTTCCATGTGCTGAACTGCCTGTTTTTCTTAATAAAAGTTGAGGCAGAATATGCCTTTGTTTTGAGGGTTATACCCAGATTACTTTTTTTGCTTCCCGTCAGTCACAAGTATGGGAAGCAGCAGATTTTCTTTGTTTAGCCTGTCATAGCAAAGTAATTTCTAACAGAGTGATCTGCATCAGGAAACGACAGCAAGACAGCAGCTGATACTAATGGAAAGAGCAGAGTTAATTTTTCCCTGTAATCATAACACATTCAAATGGAAAGGGCAAAAAAAAAAGTTGTAATTGAGCTTCTTTTTATACTACTTTGTTCACAGAAATAAGCTCTGATTCCTAATGTCAATTCCTTTGGAAAGCTTCCTCATATACTTTCAAATACTGTGTCTACTGCCTCTTCTGCTCTTCCAGACAGCCCAATATGCTCCCAGAGATATAAATAACTCACAAATGGACAGTTACAGAAATGCAGACTAGGAGCTGGAGAAAACTGGATTTGGGGACAACAAAAAGAACAAAGAAACAATATCTAACCTATGTAAGGTCAACATACACAGAAAATTTGGAGCCATAGGTCAATAAAAGCCACAGAAATATAAAGCATGTTTACTAAGCATATAAGAGAGATCCCAAGCAGATGCTTGATAGAAGAAATTTTTAACATTGCATTCCTGCCCAAAAAAGGACACCAGAAGCTGATGGTTTTGAGTGAGTGCTACTCTCACCAGCATCCAAAGCTGCTGATTTCTGTGTGCATCAAACCTGGGGCAGAACTCTCAAGGGCCTTCATTGTTAGATGCATGTAACTGTCACCAGACATTAATGTAATTTTTTTCACCATTTCTTTTTATGGTTAAGTGTATGATGTTTGTTCTTGCACATACTTTTCTAAATTGCATTCCAACAGTAATAATTAATTCCATTTGGGTTTTCACTGTGTGATTTAGGTTGCTAAAATCTTAACTGCATTGATTTATGTTCAGCCAGTTGTGCATGCACTGCTCTACAAAACAAGGAATTATGGAAATTACTTCTAATTAAGTTCATTCATATGAAGCAGTATTTTGGTTTCCATCATATAGCAACACATCCTGAAACAAAACTGTTTCACTACAATCTCACCTTAACCAGATGTGCAACACTACTACACAAAAAATCAAAATAACGTATATAAGAGCTGCTAGTAGAAAATCACCTACCTTTATGTCCATATCCAGACTGATAGCATGCAGAGCCTTCACAAGTATCAAAGAGTTATGCAGGAATTGTTCATGAGTTCTTGGATTAGTATACATCTTTATGAAGTGAGTGGAAATCTAGACAAGACAAAGAAATCAAACTCAACCTTCCACTAGTTAAAATTATTGATTTTGTGGTTTTGCTCATTCAACAATCAATAAGATCTAAATTTTGAACTAAAATTCCCTGTTAAGAATAAACCCAGTAAAAAGAAAAATTAATACTGAAATAGTCCCCCATGACTTGCTAAATGTTGGGGTGTTGGTTTTTATTTTTTCCTTTTTAAAAAATTCCAGAGGCCAGGAGTTTCTGTCAAGGAAACTTCCCTGTACAAGACACCTGAGCTGGGACTGGAGGTCCCTTGCAGTGGGAGGCAGCAGTGGGTGATGGATGCTTGATTCCCCACACACCCCACTCTCAGACAACATTTCCTTACTGTCTCAAGCCCAGGTTTCCTACAGCAGAGTCTCAGCCATCTGGATCCTTAAAACAATTTAATCTTAGTGCAAGAACAGAAGAACATCTCAAGATGGTGCCTCTGAGGAGGGACCCTGCGCAAAGGAAACCCTGGGCTTTTGCACACCCTCAGTCCGAGTGTGCCAAAGCCTGGGGTCTCCCTGCTGGATCCTCGGCTCCTGCCGTGTCCCTCTGGTCACCTGGCTGTGCCTCAGCTCCCCAGAACCTCTGTGACGCAAGGCTCAGTGCCAGGTCTCCTTCCTCAGGCTCCCACCAGCCAGAGCTCCAGCTGCAGCTCAGAGCACAGCACACCCCAGCTGCCTGCACTCCATGTACTCCTCAGCATTGCAGAGGAAAACAAAGCTCAACAAACACACTGACGTGAATAAACCGCAAGAACCTGCACAGTGTTACAAAACCTTCTTACCAAATACGGACAATAAGATGCCATCTGTGCTGCCAGTACCAGACCATCTAGAAGATCTTGGTCAAAATTCACTATCCATCTCATGGGTGGTATTCCACCTGAATAAAACACAAAGCAAGTCATGAGACTCTTCTCCCCAAGACACCTATTTTGTTCTAGATAGACAACTATTTGAAATCACTGAGTAGAGGAAAGAATGTAAGAAGGAAACATCCATTCACATGTAGAATTCCACTGGCATATTTCTATTTCACAGCTGTTGCTGAAAACTTGAAAAACCTCACCTAGAATATTGTAACTATTATTCACTCTGCTGCAGCATGTAAGAGTATTCACCACAGCAGAATGGAAAACAAATGACCTAAACCTCATAGATTAGGAGCCTAAATATGTACACTTTTAATTACTATAGGCCTCACATTAACAGAGCTACTGAAACTCATGAAAATATGCAGAAATCCTTTAAAGTTGAAATGCTTAAGACACAAGGAAAGGTTATCGATTTTCTTTAAGGTCATATTAACTCATTTGCCATAAATGCAATATAAATGAGACCTAACAGCTCAATTGTTACAGTACAAATCACAACTTCTACAACTGTTGAAAACCCCAATGCCTCAGAAGATTATAAAATTTTTCTAATATTTCTAATGCTTTTATTAAAATAAAACTGATTTTTAAGACACTAAATGGAATTTATTTACGATTTCTTAAATGAAGCATCCATATCTTAAAATATGTTAAAATATTTAACACTGCATTTACACAACTTTACTGTCTCAGGTCCAAGCTCCCAAATTTAGGAAACACTTTGGATTTCAGCCAATGGCAAGGTTTTCACACGGACTGGGATCAAGCTTTCTCATATGGGACAAATTATAAAGGTTTCATTTATCTTTTACACTTAAAAAATTAGTCCTACCCACAACAACCCCCTGCACCAGATCCTAAGCAAAATCTGTCATTATGTAGAAAAAGAGAAGACATTTATAGACTACAGTTGAGTCATCATCAAAAAATTAAATGTCTGTCACTTCACATCAACTTGCACATGCTTCATCCAGCTTTAGTAAGAAAAAAACAGGAGCAGATGCTGCACAAACTTAACAACAAAGGTCTGTAAATCCATCTCAGTTTAACTCTGTGACCTTGGTAATGATTTTAGTTTGCTGTTGCTTCAGTGTGGTGATGTTTGGGCAGATCCAAAAGTCGTTATTTTTTCCAATTCATGCTGTGAATTGATCTAGGTAATATTATTCTAAATATTCATTAAATATATTTTAAAAAACAATCAATAGTATTTAAAATCCTATTTGCATGAATATTTCATTTTCTTTAAGTTTTCAAAACAAAATTAAAACTTGCATTAATCTCATTGTGTCAAAATATTTTTTTTTCTAATTGTTTAACCGAAAGAACTTTTTCAAGCAGAAATCTCAACTTTCAAGTCTTGAAAACTCCATATGGGAAGGTACAAAAGATGGGAGTCTGACTGGATATATAACATCTTCCTGTTACTTATGACAGGAAGAGATTACTGTAATATGGGCCTTAACATCTAAATTGTAACAGCATTAATTTTAACTCCATTCAGACATCTATTTTACAAATATCTACAGGTAGGAGACATTAGTTTCATTCCATCTTCTCAGTAATCTGCTCGCAGTTATTTAAAAAATATTTAATGTAGTCACTGCAAAAACAAATATTTTAAAAATAGCAAAATATATTTTTGAAAGCATAAAGTCAGTCTTTCTAACAAAAATTCATCATTTTATTGATTATAGTTGGGACCTATAAAAATCAATAAACTGTTTTCTTTTTCTATTAATAACAGTCCAGACTCTCAGCACATAATATCAGTATTTTTAATAAATCATCATTTTCAAATTTTCATTTTTAACTTTTTAAAAGTAATTATTTCTGCTTTTCTCAGTCCAACATTGAATTATTCTTCTGGTTATAAATCTAGATGGATTTGCTGAGCATGGTTATGGAAACTCATTAAGCCACATGCTTTGAACAAAAGAAGTAATTTTATTTTTTATCCTACTTTATATTTCACTTTAAATACACTATTTGTTGCTTTTAGTCTTCTGGTGAGAATATTACTTGAGCACACTTAAGCAGTAGTAGATGTGCCTGTATCACAGAATGGTTTGGGTTGGAAGGGACATTGAAGATCACCAAGCTCCAAGCCCTGCCATGTCCAGGGACACCACACACAGCACTTTTGTACTTTGTTGTGTTCTCACTAATCCTTGCTTTCATGCTGGTAGAATTGTCTGTGTGCCAACAAAGTAACTGGGGAACAAAGCTGGCTTAAAAAGAAAGAGCAAAAAATTAATTTACTGTTTAATCTGGATCACCCAATTCAGTTTTGCCATGTAGTCATATGAATGTGCCAGTGGAAATGAAACATGGTAAGAATATTTTTTAAAAACCATTTATTGAACTATAGCTTTATAGTTGTGTAAATGGGAGCATAATGAAAAAAACCCATTAAGTGGAATATTTCCCATCTTAGCTAATTAAATACTTCTGTAAGTATTTTTGTTGTTTTTCAGTTAATCCTCCTACTATCAATCAACCTACTTACCTCAAAGGCTTGTGAATAAATTAGTCAGAAAACATAATGTATTCTTCCTAATTACATCAAATCTAGCAGAACATCTGCCAGCTAACCACTCTACAGTAATTAAGTTTTTAAAAATAATTAAGTCAATTTTAGTAGAAATAAACAATAGAATCATAATTATTACTCAGGATACCTCTAAGCATGTAAATATATTGAATTTCATTTGTATTGGCATTTCTTGCAAAAAAAAAAAATCAAGTGGAGCTTTAAGATAAAGATTTTCATCCAGTGTGATGATAAAAACCTGGACAAAAATAGTTTCAAACAAGAACAGTAACAGGTAGCAAACAACTCTGTGTGACTGGGGGCAGGGGAAGAGAAAATTGTCCAAACTTTCATTTCTGAATTGAGACAGATTCCTGCTACTTGCTAGTTGCATCCCAAAAGGGCTGGCTGCAAATTTTGATAACGCCAAGACTAAAATGGCACATTCTAAATCTTCCATTAATGAAGAGGAGTGAGATAGAAACCCCAATTAGGCAGATCATGAATTGTACTCTGCATAGACTAATGAGACTGGGAAAAGTGGGGACTTCAGAGTTATGAAAAGAAGAAGAGGCAAAAAAAGGAAGCATTTCCAAAAATAATCCATTGATGAGACAACAGCGGACTGGAAAGAAGGTAAAAAGAATTCATAATTGGAGGAAAGATTTTGGCAGTGGGAGAAGATTCTGAAGACCAGAGAGGTGCATAGAGACAAATGTCACTGGATGTCCAGGGACTTTGGCCAGACTTGAGATAGGTGTCTGTGAGCAGCAGCACAGCAGGAATTGACTGCACCTTCTCCTGATGTTCCAGTGGCCTCCCTGGCACAGAGCAAATGTGAGCTGAGTGCTGTGGGAAGCAACTGGGAATGTGAAATTATCAAATAGGGCAAGAGCTGGTTCTACAACAAAGCCAGGATCCTGACCCACCACAGGGTGTTTTGTACTCTGTCTCACAAGAGGTGAAAGTACTTGTTTAAAGGCAATAAGCAGGCTTAGCTTGGAGTGGATGTGCAGCCACCTATGAGTGCACTCAAACACTTTTTGTGGTTATGGAAACCTAAAAATACACTGCAAAAGGCCACTGCAAGGGACCTGAAATGAGAGTAGCTCTGTTTCACTTGCTGATTCCACACAGCACTAAAGGAAGTGGCATGTTTGGTGAGTTTGGTGATTTGGGACCAGCTTAACTCTTGAATGCATTTACTTTTAACAGGTTTGTTGGGTTTTTTTTTTTAACTTGTAATGGCATCATGTTGCATGCATGTAACAACCAAGCATAACAGCACTGTCTCCATTTCTCTTGTGACGGGTTAAGCCAGCTCTTGAAGACACACAATTTCATTCATTCACAAAGCATTTCTACATAGAAACAGCAAAGTTTTGCTATGGCACTCTAATTATTCATCATATTTTCTTTTTTTTTTCCAATTTGTTTTAAAGTAAGCCCAGATCCACTGAGTTTTTTCTAAAACTTGATGAATCAATAAAAAGTCTCCAAGGTTTTGCAATGATTTTTTGCCCATAATCTATTTTTCAAAAAAAATCCAAACACCCCCCCAAAAAAACAAAAAAAAAAACCCATTTGTTTATATTTGTTATTAGATTTGAAGCCTCAAGGTTTTTTTGCAGGACATGGAAACTATTTTGCAAATTGAGATAATCAAGGAAATACTTACAACAATTCTACACAAAAATGACAAACCACTTATTTGTTGGCAGAATACCAAGCAAAAGTCACCATAAAACTCTAGTTAATTCTTTTTTCTCATTTCTTTAACATGTAAATGAGATAATGGACCAAGGAAAAATACTACACATTTTAACTTCAGTATGGTTTTGATTGCATTTTCTGTCATAGAAAAGCAATGAAAATGTATTCTAGGAAAAAAGCCCTGTAAAATGAAGCACAAACTTCACTGAAACACAGGAACCTTAACTGCTATCAGATATCCACAAAAAACATCCTAGATTGTGTACTTTCCAATATTTTCATATGATTTTTTTTAAAATTGCACAAAATTATCTTGCCCCCATCTGGAGATAATATAAAATAGATTAAAGAATTGGCTTTGGGAAGAAAAATTGGTTGCAAGTGTTCACAAGGAAAGGACTATAATTTAAGCTCTTGAACAACTGGAGTAATGATCTGAAACAAATGGGATGAAATCCAGTAATGATGCTTCCACAATACTACAATTAATTAAGAATAATTTATTATGCAAGTGCTAGCTGGAAAATTGGATAGAGAGAACTTCTGCAGAAAAGAACCTGGACAAAACATTAAATCCAATACCGTTGCAGAAGAAGAAAATACTGTGCTACCATGCATTAACAGGAGTGTTGCATCTTAAGCACACAGACTGATCTTTCCACTTCTGTTCATTTCTAGTAAAGTTTCACCTCTCATAGAAACCAGCAATGGGCACCAAACTTCAAGAGAAGGAGCAACTAAAAGGGTTTACAACAAAAAAACCCTGACCTGAGTACACTGAAAGACTGAAAGAATGTAAATGTTTTGCCAAGAAGGGGGACAGAGAGAAACTGGAGGAGAAGGTAACAATCTGCAAATATGTATAAAGTTATTGGAAAAGCGAAGATTCATTACCCACCATATTTTAAGAGAAAAGATGGACTTAATCCAAAATTTCCCATGCTAGAGTTTATGTTAGACAATAGGAAACTCCTTCAAATGGAAACGAGTGGGAAATTCTGGCAGATACTGCCTTAAGTGGATTGGAGAATCTCCTTTTTCAGAGATTTTGATAACAGCCTAGGTAAATACCTGTTCTGAACACTACAGGTATGTTCAAATTAGTCTTTGATTGTGAGAATAAAGCTGGTCTCATTCTCCATTTCTGGGATTTATTGTGGTTTCTTTTTAAGTTTCACTTTTATTAACTGATCCATCATCTGGATAAGCAGAAATATGATGTATTGGAATTATGTGGATGAGAAGACCAGAGCCACCACTGTGACACTGCACAGTGTAAAAACTGTTTTTATACCAAGGATTTAAAAACTTAAAGGATCAGATTTAGTTTAATCTACTAAATTTAAAAGTTATTTTATATTAAAAAGTAAAAACAGCAATAAATATTTAAAGTACTGTATTTCTTGTGAAGCTTGTTCTGCTGTTTCCACAAATAATTAAAAAGTTTAAATTATTGCCATCACTTGAAAAATCCTTATATCTAAGGAGGCACAAGAGATACCAATGATAAACCTTTTGTTACATAGCCACAAGCAATTTTTTTTCAATTTCTGAGCTACTGAAAAACAGAAGAAAAAATATACAGAGCTAGGCTACTATCATATAAGAATTTTCAAATAATCCAGATGCATTCTCATAAAAATCTTGAAACTGATGGCCTTTTGTGATTAAAAGTATGTAACAGAGCTTTATAAGTCATTTAGAAATTAGACTATGTTACTAGGAGTAGTAATGGAATGGTGCTATGACAGCTGTCTGTATATGAAGGCATGACACCAAGAGTAGGAACAAGAAGTTTTTAAATAGCTTAGTGGCATACACAACTGTCAGTGAAGGAAGAACCAAGTTACAGTATTAAGCAGCAAACTCCCCAAAAAAGTATTTTACACAGAACAGAGATTTTAAATTTACTTACTGCTTCAGAATATTGTGATACTACAAGTCTGCAGAGGTTGAAAATACAATTAAATTTGTAGAAATCTAGTACAGCATTACAGAAGTGCCACCTCCATCTGAAGGAGTCCTGAATTTCAAAGCAGGAAGTCTCAGAGTATCTATAAAGTATTTCTGTACATTTGCAATGTTACTCATCTCTAAGCAACTTCTGTTGAAGGTAGAATACTGAGCTACATCAGCCTTTAATATATCACAGTACATCCTTTCCATGTAAACTAGTGCAGAAATAATGGTTTATATTATTATTCAGCAAATTTTTACTGTGGAATCTGAAAATCTCTGGAGGTGGAACTAATCTATAGATATAATAATACCTATAGTCCTGCCTCAGTAGCTTAAATCTGGCACTAAACACAAACATTTACAGAAGAAATATGTAGCAAAAACCTTCCCTGTACATGGTAACATTAGAACCAGAACAAGCTTTGAAATTATAGTACTGAAGTGTATCACCCAGAGCATAAGAAAGATGAGATTAAATACGTCTTTGAACAGGTTATTATTTATTACATAAAATATAAGATTAAGAGATTGATAACATATCTGCCTTCAGAACACACAGCATGGCAAATAAGTCTAATTTTATTAGAGATTAAAGAAAAATTACAGTTCCTACCTCAGGCAGGATGCAGGATACAACTCTTGCTTATCAAAACTGATACTTATTCATCTAAGAATGCTTGAAATATCGCTGACAGATCAACTTAATACCACTCTCAATTCATAATTCCAAGCAGAAAAGTTCAAGAAGCACCACATGGGGCAACAACAGAAAAACAGAGACGCTGGGGATATGTCTCATTTATTCCCATCTGTTGCAGAACACTTTTACCCTGAGGCATGCACATACATCTTTCTGCTTCTAAAAAAAATTCCCACAGTCTTTCACTCTCTGTGCAGTTTTGGTTTATTTTCACTGGTTCTTATCCTGAACAATATCTTAAATTGACAAATTTCTGCGGGTTTAATGTATCACAAAAGAGCAGAATTATTTTACATCCATCTCCATTTCATTGGCCTTCAAGAGAAAACTTCCACCACCAGGGTGAGGAAGCCCCACCAAGTCCATGTGACCCCTCCAGGACCCTGGACATCCCATCAGCTGGACCAGTGCTGGAACCAGGGCTGGGGACCTCTGGCCTTCTCTCACTCATTTCTTTTTTTCTCTCTTTCTTTTCATCTCACCTCTTTATCCAAAACCCACTGCCACATCCTTACATAGTAGCTCAGGTTTTCATAGTAGCTAACATATCAACTTCCAAGTGTGTGATTTACACCTAAAACTTTGTGAGTTTTTGCAGACCCTGACTTTTGTCATTCCTTTCAATTGTGATTATTTATGGATGTTGGGTGCTCCTTTCACCTAAGGGTGGGACCTCACATCATGGCATTTCACTTATAGATCATTCAGATTTAAAATGCTACAAATCACAGCAGTTCATTACAGCACTGCTGGCTTCTGGACTGGCTTCACAATGATTACTATAATGCCTGTGGTTTTTTATTTAGTAAATAAAAGTTAAATAGTGCTCTCAATGAAATTTATTGTTTGCTACTTAAAATGAACTAACAGAATCTTTCTCAAACTTCACAGTCTGAAACATGTTTTCTCCTCACAAAATATCTGAAGTATACTATTACTATATCTGCAGCTATATCACACTCAATTTTATATATATATATATATATATATATATATATATATAATATATATATTTTGCATGCATTGCAGAAGTAGCATTAATTACACAAATAATCAGAGCACTTATTTATTCCAAATAACATAAAAACACTGAAAAGTTCCTTGTTTGGCTGAGTTTGGCTGAAAGTGGAATTACTGTTTAGTCGTGTCACAGTGCATTGCAAGTAAGGAAACAAAATTTCTTTCTAAGAATTTGTCTGATTACTTTTCTTTAGAAAATTATGTTTTTGAGGGCCACCATATATTTACATGTATGCATTTTTTCATATAAGCATACACATCTACAAACACACATAGGTATGTTTAGATATGCACATATGTACACATAAACTTATACAAAAATATACATACCTTTACTTTCTTTTTTAAGACCTTTTTGACAGGTTTTCAAATATGAACCCTTTGAATGTTTTCAATAGAGAACTCCAACGATGATCCTTCTTCAAACTTTACCTCCCTGAAGCTTCATAATGCCAGACAGTATAAACTGTACAAAATGATTTTTTATACTAATCAAAAATCTAAAAAGTTAAATGAAACATGAAGTTCTGCTTATTTCTCAATGACAAATGGACTTTAAACTCGGAAAAAATTATTTTTCTCTTTTTTATTAAATAAAATTCTGATATGAACTTGTGGGTTTTTCAGCTATAGGAAACAATCATGGAATGTTCAAATCAAGAAAGGCAAGCAGGACTGAAAAGCCAATTTATAGCACTCCATATTTATATCTTATGCTTCATTTTTATGTTCTGCTGTGTAGATCATGAAACATAACACAGAAAAATGGTTTAAAACTTTGTTAATTTATATTTTAGGAAATATTTTCCAGGATTTATCATTCAAGAACAATGTTCTCTTTTTCTCTTTGCTACAAGTCAGACTTTTATAATCATGATAGCAGTTAGATAGTCTTTTCCTCTTCATTAATTCAGCATTTTATTAAGTGTGTAAAAAGCAAGATTTGTTACTTTGGAAAAGACTGTTTTGCAGTGATTCTAACTGAAAAAAATTAACATGAAATTAAACAAGGTTCTTCCCTTCTACCCTTCATAGGGTGGAACTATTCTTTAACTCTAGTTTCTCAATTTTCTCTGAGACTATTAAATTGAGAAGCAAAAATCAATGGACTCCCTAAATATCCTTCCTAAAATCTGGAGAAAGAAAGAAGAGAGGACAGATGACAAAGGACAGAGAAAGAAAAATTAATTAAAACATAGGAAAGAAAAAAATATGCTTCTGAATTGCTATGTCAGAAATAAACTAAAATAAAAGCTCTACAGAATCAGTTTTAAAACCAGAATTCTACTTAACTCTCACACAATTTTGTGATGATATGTAATCACACACTAAAATATCTCCTTCCCTGACATTTTAGCTCAGATGACATGCTGAATAGATAATAATCAGAAAATATATTCAGAAAATATTAAAAATACATAAAAATTAAAACCACAAAACCCCCAGCCTCACTAAGAGTAAAGTGAATAAAATGCATAAAACCCAAACCTTTCCTAAATGGAAGTAAGAATCTTGCAAGATGCCACAAGGCCTAAGATTGCCAGACACACCTATGTTTGCAATGGATTTGAATTTCTCTTCCATCATAAATAGATTTTCCCAGTAAAGCAAAGATGTATCTGCTCTGGGGACAGCTCTTGAATCTCAGACATAGATTGACTGTTCAGTTATTGCTGATATTGACTGACTGTCATCTTCACTAACAATTTTATATTAAATATAGAATTATTTATTCTTTTCAAAATCTTCCTGGAACACACTGAAGAAAATTCCCTATTTCTGAGAACGTAATTTATCTTTTTTACCATTTTAAGAGTCATAATTAAAAAAGAGATATACAGCTTCTCAGGAGACAATATAATTCACCAATCTGCAAGATTTTCTAGTGTTTAGGGACTACAGGATTTGAATTACAATATTCCAATACTCCAGCAACTCTTCAAGGGTTTTTCCCAACTGTTAGTTCTTCATGCTATCAGCAATTAGGCTTTCAGAGAGAAATGTTGAAAACAAACATGAAGATGAGGAGTACTAGAAGGTAAACTAAAAATTTCTTATCCTCAAATAATTAATGCTTCCTCTGTTATCATCATTATTGTCCATATAACGCCTTAAGTGGGCACTGAATCTTGTGTCTCATGTATAATCATAGTCTCAGCATAGGCATAGCTGCACTTCACAGTTTTATGGCATTTAGACTCAAGTTTCAACACTGCTTTCCAGTTTGTGGTCAGTAAGACATACAAAGCCTGCCCTTTCAAAACACATGCCAAGATGCTTTCAAAATGTATTTACTTTTCAGTAGCAGTAAGGAGAGAAGATGTGGAGACACTAAACTCCTTGCTAATGTTCTCTCTTAGCTATTAAGATCTTAATTCTTGCAAGAGGAGAGTTCTGATGAATGGTATAGTTATACCTCCAACTTTAGAAGAGTGTAATAAAGATGAATATTTGAAACCTCTTGGCACTGCAGTAGCTTAGGCTTTTCTCACTGTCACATTTCACTTTAAGGAGCTCAGTTATCAAAGGAAAGACTGAGAAATTTGGCCTGGATAGATCTTCATTTATTTAGTGGAAAGTAATCACCCAACAGACTGTTTTGAGCTGAAAACAGCACGTCAATACATTTTGCTAGTCAGGGCTAAGTATTCAAAGCAGAGTGTTTAGATGGTAATATGCAGGAACTTAAACGTTAAGCAAAAAGTGGTAATTGCTCTGTGATCTGCACTGTAGTAAGAAATGATTAAAAAAAAAATAAAAAGAAAATCTAATCCTTCTCTTAAAATTAGCAAATAATAACGACCAAAATTCAAAACAGGGGATGTTTGAGACATTCAGCTGAGCTGCATGAACACTTAATACACTCCGACATTTTTTCTCATGACACTTAACTTCCTCTGGAAAAGCCTGCTTAAATGCTTAGTTTAAAACTAATATAATTCAAAATGTCAAAATATCTGAGTATAAATTTAAATATTAACCTTAACATCATAAAACTTAAAGGATCAACAATATATCAGAATATTAAATCTGCCAAGGAATAGAAGCTCTTCTCCAGTGCATGATCTTAAGAAACAAATTCAGACTAATGACCTCTGGAGGATATTTCTGGTCACCAGACTCCAGCCAGACTTTGTGCTACTCATTGTAACCCTTTGAGCCTGGCAGTTCAGCCTAATTTCAGTCTGCCTCACTGGGCTCTTAACTGGCCTGTACTTGACTAGTTTGATTTTGAGGATGTTACAAGAGGCTGTTGAAAGCCTTGCCCAAGCTGAGATAAATATCTATGCTCTACCCCTGTCCACTGAACTGGCCATGTCATCATGGAAGGCAGTCAGGTTGATCCAGCATGATTATCCCTTTGGAAATTCATTGCAATTACTCACAGAAATGTTCCTGTACTTTGTATGCTTGGTAATGTTTGCAAAGATCATTTAGTTCATCAGCATCCCAAGAGACGAGTGTGACTGGCTTTGAAGCTTTCTGGATTCTCTTTCCAGATGGGAATGACATCTCTTCCAAACTCTGCCCCCTAAGGCTGTCCTGACCTATCCAAGGCTGCTGAACTGACCATGTACTGAGATTGGCCTCTCAGCACTTGGTGAACCCCATTGGGTCCCCTGGGCTTGTGTTTGTCCAGTGGCTCCCCAGTCTGATCCTCCTCCACCATGGCTAAATCTTCCTTGTTCCAGACTTTCCCATTCATCTCAAGTGCCTGGGATGGCTTAGTGCTCAATCTTAAACAGTCAAGACCAAGGTAAAAAAGAAGACGTTGTGTCCCTCAAGTCTTTTCTGTGTTCTTTGCCTTCAGATTCTTTGCTTCATTTGGCAGAAAGAATAACACAGTAGCAGACACTGAGGCATTCATTCAAATTCATTCTGAGGCAGCAAAAGCAAAACAAGCTAGAGGAAAGTGAAGGCTCAAAACAGAGGATTCAAAGAGATATTGAGATGTCATCTCTGAAACAAAACAGTGTAAGATTGCACAACTAAACACTTTTATAATGCAAAGGCATAACAGTAAGACACACATTTCACAATTTTTCAGAATTTTCTCCTTTTTTTGAATTATCAGGTCTTTTCTGATGCTCATTTATGCAGTCTGGGGAGATAAATGGAAATAGAAGCAAAAGGGCATGCTTATGTGCATAAATCAAGTTATTTCTGTGTACCTTATAGAAAAGAGAATACAGAAGTAATGAATCAAAAACCTCTAAAGAAGTTATATAGCAAAACACTATATGTAATTTCCCATTGCAGGAAGTATATATAAACCCTGCCTTTTCATTCTAATCTTGCACTTCTCTGAAATCAGAAAAGTGTAATTAAGTGAAATTGTAGGCAAGAACTGTAATGCAGATAAATGTCTCATGGCAGTAACCACAGAATTCATCTTCACCCATGACCCAGAGTCAAAGCTACATGAGATTTGCAATAATTAATATATCAACCTAGTGTGTTACCTGTACTTACAGCATGATTTAGCAGAAGTTATTAATATTTTCTGAGAACACCAATATTTTAAATATACTGTTCTTCTAGGGTGCCAATTTTGGGGAGCCTTTAGAACTAAATAATTGTAAAAAAACCCGTACTTTACAATTGCTGATAACTATATGATGACTTATTAGAAAAATACCCCTCATTTTATACTACAATTAATTATATACTCTTAGGCAACTAAAATAACACTTTCAATAATTGGCCCCTTCAATGCATCCTTAGTACATATTCCACTTGGACACCTGAAGCTTTTTTGCCTGGTAATGTCCACTACAACTGGACTTCAGAATTCAGATTCACTCCTCTCATCTTTCAAGACTATAACTCAATTAAAAGTCTAATGTTAAATAAGATTTATTTTGGCACTCGGATTCTTCCCACTGAATTCCCACAGACCAGAACAAGGCCAGCCACACCTCAACACCCAGGTATTACTGGAGCCTGCAATCCAGAGAACAGACAGAGGGGATGGGGAATTTATCCATGCAGCCTTTACAGTGAGCCACAACCCTGGCCAGACAGAGACATTCTCTCTGTAAGTTGTCAGCTACACACAGGGGGCTCAGAAAAGCCCAGTAGAGCAGTGCTTGCAGCTGTAAGAAAGCTCCAGTAAAGCAGGCACAGATAATAAAAAGTAATGTATTGCAAATACACCTACCTACTGCAGGACACATTATTTAGCTAGGGAGCTCCCTGAGTTACTCATAAGATCAGACTCAGGCTATGCACAAACAGCTAGTTTCTGTTGGATGCAGGAGCTATGGAGTAACATTTCAATCTTACCAGTAGAAGTATTCAACATATTTGAGAATAGCCATTACAGTTTGCTTCTACACAGGAAAGTGAGAAAAGCAAAGGGATAGTAAAAGCATATGCAAGATAAAGATTCTGCCCAAATGAGATTTATGAAAGATGAAATCCAGATAGATTATCCATAATTGAGAGAGGTCATAAATTACTTGAGGCAAAAAATGGCAGATATTTTTTACCACATGTGGCCTATGAACCATTCTGGAGGTCATCCCTCTTATCACCAGATTTGCCTTTCTTGGGTTTACCACACACCCAAAATTTCTGCTTGAAAAAGGCAATTAAGTTAGTTAGGGTCAAGAAGCAAAAGGGAAAAATCATGAAAGAAAACAGAAGTAATAATTACTACTGGTTGAACAGTTTATCACATTTGAGTACCAGAAGTGCCTAGATCAGTCTTAAATGGAAAGGGTAATTTTATCTAGCCTTACTCAAGCAGTTATGAGAGTCAACCTGCTTTTGCAAGCAGGACAAGATTTGTAATCTGGAACCTTGGTCTCTACTGCCTTTCCAAATGTCATTGACTAAAGGACATACAAAAACATTCTAAAAATTCTGAAAAGCTAGCTCTCAAACACACCACTATAAGCACATATAGAACAACTGAGTCTGACTATAAACAGGAATATTAAGATGCAGTAATTACCGGTAGCACTTCCTGACAACAGTAATGGAAAAAAGAAAGTGAGAGGGTTCACATCACCCTTTATGCCTAATTAAAAACTATAAGAACACACAGAATTTAGAAGATACATCATGAACAGTGCTAATCAAAAGATGCTGATCTTGGAACACAGAAACACAAGGAAATTAAATACATATGGGCAGGCAACAACTTATACTAAAAAGATACTTTCAGTGGCAAGTTGACACAATACCTCTATGAGTAACAACGCAAAATCTACAAAAGGAATTTTAGAAGAAAGAACATAGTAAAAGAATTATCTCACCTCTCTGACTATCTTTCCACACAATTTGTCGATTTTTCTCATAATTTTTATTCAACCAGATGAGGATGGCTCGTTCATATCGAGAATATATATTACTGCATAAAGGTTCTAATTTTATTCCTGGCATGTTCTGCAAGCTTTCCAAGCTCAATGGGTCAGGACAAATACGGGAAGAAACCCGTGGAAGAACAAACACCTGAAATGATAACAAATGTTTTAAAGCATGAACTGTAAGAAGAATTTTGAGCTGACAGATAAAGGAAAAAACAAACTCAAAAGGTTTTCTAATTTAGAAAAGGTTTAGGAGATTGCACATTAGCACCCACATAACCAGTACACAGGATGGTGAAAGGTCTCAAGGGCAAGACAAATGAGAAGCCACTGAGATCACCTAGTTTGTTCAGCTTGGAGAAGGCTGAAGAGTGACCTCATCACCTCAGTCTACAAATTCCTCAAGGAGGGCAGAGGAGAGAGAGGTGCCAATCTCCTCTCTCTGATGATCAGCAATATGGACACAAGGAAACGTAATGAAGCTGCAACAGGGCAAGTTTGGATCCTAGGAAAAGGTTCAGCACTCAGTGGATGGTCGGTCACCAGACCAGTGAAGTGATCATGGCACCAACTCAGAGTTCAGGGAGTATCTGAAGAATGCTCTTAGCCATATGGTTTAGTTTAGGCAGTCCTGAGGAGCTGAGAGCTGGACTCGATGCTCCTTATGGGTCCCTTCCAACTTGAGACATTCTCTCTCTCTCAATCTCTCTGATAAATACTCTTTTGTTTTCAACTTTTCTCCAACTTTTTATGAACCCTGTGAAACCACTAGGTCATCTGTATTCCAAGAATTACTGTGCATATTCTGTCCAAAGCACTAATTGCTGAACTACTTACACTGATGACCAGAGCAATCTATAGACAACATCCAAATCTTTCATGACCCAGTTGCTTATTTAGGTCCAAATTACACTGATTATTTCTCCTGAAAAGACTCACATTAAATGTCTAAAATAAAATTCAGGGCAAAATTAGTTTTCTGGCCTGAAAGTGCACACGGGTGGCTCACGTCCAGCCTTTCATCCACCAGAACCTCCAAGTTCTCCTCAGCAGAGCTACTCATGATCTGTTCATTCCCCCAGCCTGGACTGATGCTGGAGGTTTCCTCAACCTGACTGATATAAAACCTGATTGAATCAAGGCATCTCAAGCTACCTTTTTAGGGTTTCATCTCATCAGAAAACAAAAAATCAGAACCCAAACAACAAAACATACACTCATACTATTAATTTTGCTGGGGTTTTGCTCTGCCTGTCATGTATCTATGAAGACTACAGCAAACTGAAATAACTGCAAAGTGACTTGCTTTCTAGTAATCATGACTGCATTTTTCCACATCCATGTTCCCATGTGCTCTTAAGTCATCTGCCTCAGCCCATGTACACACAGTGTTTCATCTCTATTTTTTATTGTGCTTTCCCAGTCAGTAATCACATAATCAGAGAATAGCTGATGTTGGAAAGCAGCTCTGGAGATTGCCTGGTCCAAACCTCCCTCTTCAAGAACAATCAGAGTGCTTTTCCAGGATTGCATTCTGCTGGGCTTTGAATACTTCCAAGGACAGTAACTCCACAACCCCCTCAGAGTATCCATTCTAGTGTGTGACCACTGTGACAGGAAAAAAGGTTTCTTAAGTTTAAAGGCATTTCCTGCATCTCAGATCTTGCCTGGTGCCTCTTACCATGTCATGAGGCACTACTGAGGAGTTTGGCACTGTCCTCTTTATAACCAACCTCCCCTCAAGTACTGAAACACATTTCTTAGATACACTCCCTGCCTGAGCCTTCTCTTCTCCTGGCTGAACAGTCTCAGTCCTCTCAGTTCCTTGCTAAATGACAGATGCTTCAGTCTCTTAAATCAGCTGTGGGATCCTTCATTGAAGTCACACTGCAGTACATCCACATATGACTTGTACTGGGAAGCCCAAACATTAGCTATATTTTTAATCTATTTTCCATCCCTTGGAACAGAAATAAATACATTTTTCTTCTATGCAAAAAAAATGTTACTGATCATTGATGAGCATGTAAATTTTCCTTTGAAAAAATGACACCCAATTTTTTCTCTACCATCAGTAAAAATAAAATTGAACAAAATTTGAGAAGTCTATACTGACCAAGTTGATAATATTTTAAAAGGAATAGGTATTATAAAAAAAATGCTTAGCTGTTTAAAAATTCCATTCATATGTAAGGTAATAAATGTTACAGTTATACATCTAGGTAATTACATCCAGTGAAAAGAGCTTCTAAACAGAGTAACACAAAAGAATGACAGAGTTTTCTTTACTTGCACTAATAATTATATAACATTTAATTCTACAAAATGCAGACTGTTATAATGTAACATTTCCTAGTTGGAACATATTAACACAATTATAAAGTCTTAATGAAACTTGAAATATTCTCACTCTCTCTTTTTCCTTCTCTGTTAAAGAGAAATAAAGTACTTACAAGTATTTAGATTTAAAGATATGTTAGGGAAAAAATAAACCTCCTATATACCACAGATCTTTTTCAAAATAAAGATTTTGGCAATCAGTTCCTCAGAATCTGGTAGTAAATATATCTGCAGTTTACCTTGTACATCTGCAGCAGCACATCTGTCCAAGCTCGTTTGCTCATTGTCTCAAATGTTCTGCTCTCCAGAGCAAAAAAACGTTCACCACTTAATTTGCCTGAGCTTCTCATGCTTCCTCTCTTCACTTCAGGTGTGAAATACTTCAGATAAAAGGATGGAAATTTTTTTCAATATTCATTTCATCAGTTTGGATAGGAAATTCAAAAGAGGGCAATAATGAATCAATGGCATAAATGGGTGATAACATCTAGTGTACTGCAAAAGTGACCAACATTAAAACCATTTGCAGTTTGCTGCTGCCTCAGGAGTAAGAACCATAATAAAGAATTTACAGGATTTGAAAGAGGCAATCAGGAAACAGGGAAAAACAAACAAAATATTTTTCTTAAAAATTGTAAAATCTGTAGGATAATCTGATCTCTACTTTAAAACATATCTGTTGGACATTAATATCATGTATAAACAGTATCAGAAGGAATCAAAAAAAAAGAGGGAGAACAATGCAAATGTTGAAGTGAGCTTAAATTCTTACTTAGTCTCACACATATGCTTATATTTATGCAATCCAAAACAGTCACCACAGTAAGAAGACTCATGGTCCACCAAGAATTTCCACTTGTATTCAAAGGACTGAAATGAAGCACACAGGCTTTGTTAAAAAGAGGGGAAAATACCAAACCCACCTACCCTCAATCCAGTATTCACTTCAGTCCATATCTCATAATCTTCAGGTGTAAGCAGAAATTCTGGCATAACATGAGAAAGATATGCTCCTTGGCTTCTGAAATCACAAAGCAGGAAAAGTTAAACAAAAGATAATTATTTTTAAGATAAATCCATTTTTTTTCAAGTTGTTTAACCTTTGTGCAATCTCCTCCATCTCAATAGCCTCTGGACTAGTGATCCAGCTCCATTAATTGCTTAGATGAGCTTTGTGGATAGAAACTCATGTTCAATTCCTATAGCTACTGCTACACACATACAACTCTGGACAGATTGGCTTCTTTATGAGCATTTCTCCTCCATGAAGAATTTATTATAACACAAAACATCAAAACAAATAATGGCCATTTCCATGTGAAAGCCAAATGACCAGTGTTTCATAACTGCCGCAGAATTAGAACTCGATGATGCTTTTATAGGTCTGTGGTTTCATATTTATAAATGATACTGGAAGTCTAATGGGAGCAAGCAAAGGTATTTCAAAACTCTCAATGGACCTGCCATCTCTTCTCAAGTTACTTATAAATGCAACAGGAAAAGTAACTGCTGTAACAAAAGGCAACTTCATTAAACTGAATATCAAAATGTTAATTTCCAAGTGAAGAAAGACTATTCTTTATATCAAATGACACAGTTTAAACAAATGTGCTGGAAAGAAAGGAAAACAGTGTAGAATTTTGAAGCTTGTTTTTCTCAGGAAAGCAGAAAAGGTTCCTGAGTTTTAAGTGAGGAACATTATCATAGCATATCTAGATTTAAATTGTTCTCTGAGTTTTTAAAATGGTTAATGGGAATACAAATTAAACTAACATTCCTTCTTATATAACCAGTCTTTCATTCAAATGAAATTATCATACTGTTCAGTACCATACAGTTCAAAATAAATTTAATTTGTACATTAAAAGTCAGTTTGCAGTAAAGATCATGACAAGTTATTCTTCTCACAGAATTATACTTTTCTACTAACTACAATTTCAGTTTCCATATTTTACTTGGAAAATCATTCTTTATAATTTCAAATTATTGAAATTTCATGTTTTATACAATATCTAGCATATTTTTAAAAACAAATGTATTTTAACCAGGGACACAAAATAGCACCAATTTAGCAGTCTAGTTCTAAAACTCACCATGTCTGAAATTCCCATTTTCCATTCATCTATAAACTCCATTCCATTAAGTCCCTTTTAAAATGCAGCTCCTCCCAAATGAAAAAAATAAGAAAGCTATACAGTAATAATCTTTTCAGGTATCCTATCTTTTTTTTGATGTTTTTACTCGCAAATACATTGGAATAGGCACAATCTATAATTTTCATTCCAAGAAAAGCATGTAACAAGGTTACATGTCATCATAGCAAATCCCTGTATAACTGAATGTTCTCATATTGGGCTGCATTTTGCTACCCAAGTGTTTTAGGACCACTTTCTTAACTTGAATGAAGAGGAGTTTGATAATGTTAAACATGAAGCCAGTTGTCCAAGATCATTATTTTCACACTGTTAAGACATTTTTCCTTAAAACATAAGGCTTGCTAAAACCTGGTTGTACTGTAAAATACCCAGGTTTTTCCTTTACTGATGTGGTAACTCACCAAGGAAACCTTTGACTGGAGTACAATAAAACTGACACTTGGAATGTTGCTTGAAACACTAAGCACAATTCACCTGCTTTGGCAAGTGGAAAATCTGAGACACAAATTATGCTTTATTTGAACCATGCTGACCAGAAAGTAGTGGCTGGAGTAAGAAAACCAAGATCTGCTGACTTTCCACAAATCACAGTGAACAAGCAGGGATAGCAGATCACAGATAAATTACTCATATCTCAGCTGGGTTTAGATGTCTGCCCATCATTACACACAGTCATGCCAGCAGTGCAGACAATCAGACTTTTCTGTACTATGATCTATAACCATCTGTGAGGAAATGCAAATATTCTACATGATCCTAAAATGCCTAAGTAGGAAAAGCAGATCCATAAATGGGAGGCCACAAAGAAATCTTACAGAATTCACACAAACCAGGAGAGACAGAAAACTAACAGGATGTGGTAACGTCAAGCACAAAATATTAGCACCAAATTAATTATAGAAAAGTTCAGGTTGAATAATACCTCCAAAATCATCAAAATACACATAAGCAAAGGAGTCTAGCTAGAAATGCTTTTCTATGAAAACCCGTGGTATTTTTTCTAGGATTGGTATGGATTATTACTTCACGTCTGATCATTTGATCTCAACAACCATCAGTCATCAATGCATTTGTGTACAGAAGCACTGGACTTAGCCTTGACCAGCTGGCTGCTGCTTCAATTCTCCTCTGAATACATCCATGACTTAACAATCAAAGCTCAGTAAAACTGATGTCTTTTATTAAAATCTAGCTGTTAATGAGCTTGGAAAAAAAATCCCAAGAAACACATTCAAAACACTAAAGTAGTTCTTTCCAATTGCTGTTATTTTTAGATGAAAAGGGTTGGGATCCACTTACCCCAAAACTCATCATTTTAAAGTATTCAACAAACATCATTTATGCTTGTTTCAAGATTCCTAGATTCCTGGAAAATCTCAATGGGAAGACTGCACATAAGAGCATCAGAGGAATGGTGAGATGATGAATGAAAAACTTGATCTGTCTACTGAGTCTGTCTAAGAAGAAAGGTTATGAATCATCTTTTTCAATTAAGGAAGCAGAGCTCCTGTGGAATTCCTGTGTTGGATATAGCCCTACCAAAGGACACTTTGATTAGTGCAAACTGCAGACAACCTTGGTAAAAATCAATTAGAGGTTATTTAAAAAAAAAAAATTAAAAATTAACTGAAGGTTATATACATACATCTTATCTCACAAAAAGTATAAAAAAACCTCTAAACCCACTGTATTCCATCTAGTTAGAACTAGGCTTGAAGTATGCTGATTTTAAAAATTGGAAAGAAAAGGTGCATGCATGGATATCTCATTATACTTGTACTTACTTAAGGAAGGAAAGCAATTCACAATGCTGCCAGTGGATTTGGAACACTCTTTCTACTGGATCAGGGGACAATGACTGGCTCGCTGCAATGCCTGGTATTGGTTGCCCATTCAGGTGCATAAACATCTCATAAAAACGTTTACCTTTGTCAACCGCTCGTTTAAAATTCTTCTCTTGTGCAATGGTTAGCTGGACTATACACACATCACTAGGAGAGAAAAAGCCTTTAATAATATTCTTCTAAATGCACAAAATGAGCTACAATTACATGTATCACAAGGCTAATTTAACAAACCATGAATTAAAACCAGCAGCAAGGAAGGTTGAAAAGTGCAGCACTTTTTCATCCTGCAGAACTTTCAGAATAAAGTAATTTTCAACTGTATGGAATATTTATTCCTTCATAAATAAAAACTTTCTGCCAAACATAAATTGCATTTTTATCATGTTTATAAATGTCTATGTGATTGTTTCCCAGGAGAGTGGCTTCTTCACTATTTAGTACCAAGCCAGATAAGATCAAGTAAGTGAGACCACCACAACTGATATATTTCCAGGGTGCTTGCAAGATTCTTGACTATAAAATATTCTTTCTCATCTGTTTCTTGATCTTTATATTATGTGGGGGAAAAAGTCATATTGTTAAAGCACATACTTATGGCACCAAAGAAAGGACAAAGAGGAGTGTTTTCACTCCCAGAGGAGAATCCATTTCAGTTAAGAAGGTGACATATCATTTGAACTGCACGTTTAACAGACACTGCATTACGATACGCGGTACCAGAGTTGAAAACATATTTTAGAAAGTAAAAACTAACACTTGGATGACAGTTTCATATAAGCACCACATAGAAGCTACAATTTTGATAGAAAACTGTGCATTAGAGTGTGTTTATATTCCTTAGATCATATCCAAACCACTTGGGTAGATCTGTTAGCCTGAGACAGACTGGAGTTAGCTCTAAGCAGGCACGACTTACCGTCTCAGTGAATGAGGTATTGAGATGGGATTTTGTCCTTTAGGCCAGCCAAAGAGTGTGAACCAACTCTTCACAGCAGCTAGGGTCTTTTGAAAGAAGGTGTACTCCTCCTTGTCTTCATCAGGAAAAAATGATACTTCACAATTATTTCCTTTCCCATCACTTTGGTTGTCAGTTTCACTCTCTTCATGTGTTTCTTCACTCTCTTCACTTCCATATTCATCACCCTCACTTTCATCAATGGTACTCTCTGAATGATACACACAAAATAAAACATCCAGAAAGATTTCTTATTTCCCCATTTTTTTGTCCAGCACAAAAATATTCAACACACAATTGTTTTCAAAGAACAAAAAACTGCCAGACAACAAATAATACCACTGATACAGTTCCATTAAATTATGCCAAAAAAATTAATTGATAACTTTGTGAATTAAAAAAAAACTTAGTGAGATTTAAGAAGGAGAAACAACACAATGTGGAGAAAAGAGACTCATTCTTTATAAGACTATTGATTTTATGTGCTGTACTATACCCGATAGAGAATCTTCATAGGTTGAGCCAGTTGTTGCACCTAAAGAACTTGTAGAATAACTATGTGAAGATGATTCTGGTGTAAAACATGGCTGTAGAACAACTTCTCCAGTGCTGAAGTCTTTATTGTCTGTAGAAAAAGATTCAAGTTGCAGTTGAAAAAACATATTTTACTATCTGCACTCTAAAAAAATTATAAATTAATATCTACTTCATGCTTCAATTAATCAATTAAAAGTTCTTACCTCAGTTCTTATAAAAATCTCATTTTGGTCATTAGCCTGGGGTCCAGAAAAAAGTTTATGCTTTTTTTTTTTCCCTATTAACTGTATATTTTACAGGATGCATCTTTCTACCTGCTGAGAAGCCCCTATCAGAACGATGCTAGTCCAAGAATTCTGTGTCATGAACAAAATATTCTCAAGGACTTCTTGTTCACAGCTGTGTGATGAGCCTCAGTGCATCATTATCAAGCCCTTTTAGACTAGATAACACATATTTTACAAACCAAACTCAGAAGTAAACTTTATCAATCCATCAGTTCTGAAGTAACAGATGTTCTGACATTCCCATGTTGGCCTAAGATAGGATTAGAGGACCCTCTGTTGTTAGTCCAAAAGAAAAGAGGCACCAAGTGTAGTTTCCAGAGAAGCAAACACACCACTAAGAAAAGAACTCTCTAGGATTATTTTATAACTTTTGATTGCTAGCACTGTTATTTTTATTATCTGTAGGAAGTAAAACAAGAGCATGGTGTCAGAGTGGAGGCAAAGCCTTCCTGGATACCTTTCAAAGACAATGTGTTCTACAGATGTGGTTTGGTCACATTAAAAGCATTCCATACCAACACAGTCTATACAAAATCACATAAAGAAGACTCAAGGAATTTAGCAGTAATGACTTGCTTCAAAACTGACACAAACTGATGTGTGAACAAACCAATAAGCAATCAATGTAGGACAGAAATATCCCATTATTAATGTGAGATAATTTATTATAGAACCATCACTCCATTTTTGGCTTAATCCTCAATGGAAATATACAAAGCATCTTTAAGAAACAAGTTTGCAAAAATGGTCTACCAGTCACCAAAATTAAGAAAAGAAATAAAAAATTACACGTTAATAAGAGAATACTTTTTTTCCCCTTCCTATCTTCATTTAATTGTGCTACAATCCCTGAATGGTGTGGTACCTATACCTATCTTTTTCCATTTGGATGAAAAAGACTAAAATATTACCTGTCTTCTTTCTAATCCCTTTCTCAATTTCCCAAGTATCAATTCTCTTTTCTCTTAAATACTCAGAGTGACACATTTACTTTAAGTTAATGCAGTCTTACAATTCAGTCTTTGATGCTAAATCTGTCTCAGGTCTCACATACTTCCTTACCTGAAAAAATTTTATTTCATCAAAATACACCAGATCACATATACAGCTATAAAAAAACAGCCATTTACTCCACACTGAACCTGCTTTTAGCAGGTTGGACTGAACAGCCCCCATGGATCCCTTCCAACCTGAATTATACAATGATCCAAATCTCTTCCCATAAACACAGCCACACACAGAGATTACGGATCACTGAGGCAGCAGAGATGGGTTCAGGAGGGGGGACACAGGCAGAGATTTAGAGACAGAGGCAGGCAGAGGGAGGCAGGCAGGGAGACATAATGCAGATAAAAATATTTCTGCTCTATGACCACAGGTTTTTATTAGGTCTTAAAAGATAGCTGTGCCCTTCTACCTTCAAGGACAGGAGTTTAAAAACCCTGAAAACTATTCCCAATAGGAAAATAATGATCACATTTTAAAATAATGTCATGTGGTTTCTCTTTTGCTTTCTTCAAAATATATGAACACTGCCTATCAATACAACTCAAATTAACTTTTTCTCTAATGTTTTGTCTATTTTCACTGTTCATATTTAAAACACTTCACAAAAAAAAAATTCTGTAAGATTTTGCTTTTTCCAATATTTTGCAACAAATATTACCTAATCCTTTATATAACTTGTCCTTATTTTCTACAAGAAAACTGAACCAATAAATGATTTTAAAATTTAATTGCAGTACCCCCCTGCAATAAATGAGGAAAAATGACAACTTGATGATCACACCCCTGTTATCACCCTGAAGTACTAATAGACATAATATAAGCTCAGAGATAGAGTGTTGACTGCTTACTGCTTCTCCAGACAATTTTCTGATCAGAGCAGTGCAATGCCAAGTACGGGTATAGGGTAAGAAGACAATTGTCTGTTGTTCCAGCAACCAGAAATGAGAACCTGTTGAAAACAAAATACAGAAATTATTATTTTCTATTTACCAATGGTATTCAAAATAGTTTTTCAGCATAAGAACAAAAAACAGAGTGAACTCTGATCAGAACTCCTTCATTCTTCTCTAATGGTTGAACAGATTACACAGGTGGGACTGCACCATTCAAAATGCTGAAGTTTAGTACAGTGTTTCCACTTCTTAGTTTTACTATGAGCATGGGTATATAATCAGTCTGAAAGAGTCAGCAGAGATTTAATTAAATAAATTAACTCTGCATTTCTGAAAATAAAAATACTACTGAAATTACAAATGACATTAGTGAGTCTCCTAAAGATGCCTGCTAACTTGCTAAATAATATGTCCTATAACTTTTGATAAGGGAAGTTTTCTTGAAAAGCAACTTCTATTTTGATGTAGTATTTATTCTATAAAACTTTACAAAAATGTCAAAATACATATTTAAAAATAAATAGATTCAATTTAAAAACAATAAGATATTGACTGCAGTTGCTGGAATATAATAGAAATTTATGTCCATGCTCTGATGTTCCCTAGAGTGTCTGTTCTACCTGCAGCAACTTTATTGATGTGCAGCAATCCACCTTTTAACTCTCTTTTTGTACTTCACCTCAGTCTCTCAGAGTGTAGTCAACAAGCAAATTATGGCCATCAATGGAACCCTGGGAGCCATCTGTATTTATGTTCTTAGCTCATTGCAACTGACAGGTAATTTAACTGAGCTTAGTCCTATGTTATTAAAATCGGCATTTGTAGTTCTCATTTACTTATTAAGTAATGTTAATTTTAATTAATTGCTTTGACTAAACTGTCAAAAGTAAAAAGAAAAATATATTTTAATAATTCAAGCAGCATGTTGATATTCATCTTGCTTTAATATATTGAGAATTATGCATATTGAAAATACCTTGCACAGATTAAATGAGTATATTTTCTATTTCCTTGAACCAACCTAAGAGAAATTTCTATTTATTGTAAATTTAGATTAATATTAAAAGATTTCACATCTCAGATTAGTTTATTTATAATACAACATAATTTTTGTGGAATAACACAATCAAGGAAAACAGAAATGTTTTAAAAGTACCAGAAATTAGTTTTGTTTTCTCCTCCATACTTCACTCTCCAAACAAAACATTCTTGGATATTGCTTTCAAGGCAACTTTAATAGAGAAAGGTTCCAACTAAATCCATAGCCAACTTCTTATTGGTAAATATTCCCACTGGGATTCCAATTTGATAACAGCCATTTAAGTAAATAATCCAGCTCTGCAACGCTTTGGTTTGCTCTTAGGAAATGTTAGTCCTACTGGAACTTGGCTGGGGGCAAGGCAAGGGCTCTGGCCACTTGCACCTTGCAGCATAATGTTTCTTGTAGCAAACATCATTCTTTCTGCTTTTATTCAGCAAAAAAATCCCAGCAGCAGGGCATCAGCAGGAGAGATGGCTGTAAGAGGTACATCTACACCTCTCTCTGTGCACTAAGCGTACATTTGTACATGCTCAAAACGAGTGTCAGGGCTTGCCTGTTCAACCTTTACCAAGCCATTTAAAGTCACACAGGGTCAATAACTACAACACAGAAAGGTTTGCAACTTCCAGCTCATGACTTTACTGTGATAAATGACAACTCTCAATACTCTGCAGGCACACAGGTGAACTTCAAACAACTGAGTGAGGGGCAGGAGGGGAAGAATGCTGTACAGAAGTTAATGAAAGACAGGTCTCCAGTTACATGAAAGTAACTCAAATGTCTGTATTATCAGACTCAGTCACCTTCTGATTTCTCAGTTTGAGGTATCTCAGCCACTCCCATCCTAAATGCCAGTTTGGGATTCAGGGAAATCTTCATTCATGCTCTGATTTGCGCAGTAATGCAACACAGAAAAGCGTGCTGGAGAGCAGCTGCAGTACACCTGAACCACTTACACAAATTCCATGAGTGAAACTACTCAGAGCAAAGGAAGTAAGTGTGCAATGCCGAATATAAAGAGCAGCCCCAAACATCTGTGTACCAATGAACCCCTCAGAGCTCGTGGTGCTGCCCTATGGGAAGCTCATCCCTGTTCCATGGATGTGCCTCGCCGGCTGCTGTGGTATCACAGGAAGAGACTGGAGGCACCCAGCCAACAGCAAACACAATGCCCACACTGAGGAGGAGTGGATGGATCACGCAAGGAAACAACTGATCCTGCAGCTGATGTCGGTCACAAGCATTTAACTTCCATGACTGTGGCTGCAGTGAGCACGAGATGGTGGAGGTCAGGAATGAAGGATGTAGGAGGGACTGAAGAAGCTGCTGTGTGGGGAGAGACGGAGAGGTGTGAGTGTTCAGCTGTGAGAAAAGAAGGCTCAGGGAGATCTTGTCTATGTGCACAAATATTTGATGGGAGGGAGTAAGGCGGGAGACTCTTCTCAGTGATGCTCAGTGAGACCACAAAATGCAGAGAGTACAAACTGAAATACAGGAAATTCTGCCTCATCATAAGAGAGAAAAACAAAATAAAACCAAAACCATGAGAGTGGCTAAACACTGGAAAAGTCTACCCAGAGAAGGTTATGGAGTCTCATCCTTGAAGATACTAAAAAAATCAACTGGACAATAGAATTGAATCTTTGAAGAGGGGACAAGGTGATCTCTGAAGGTCTTTCCAACCCCAGGCATTCTGTGATAATTAACATTAAATCACTTATTGGTCACCTGTCCACTTACCATCAGTAAGTACTTCATTACAGCACTTCCCAGAAGAGCTATTTGAAATAAAATTCAGGAGTGAGTCTGTACCTAAAAAACTTAATCTGAGATTCAAATAATGCCACTCCATTCACAAGGACACATGTCAGAAAAGCATAGGTGCTAAGAGCTAAGTATTTATCATATGCCTTTGAGGAACTGAGTCAGAGGGCACCAGAGAGAAAAGCCTGCACACTAGCATACAAATACAGAAGAGAGATAACAAAGACATTATGTGCATTCTGTACAAGTAAAAGCATCTTGTACCACTGACCTTTACTTACACCATCATTCATGAAATTATTTTACAAAACTAGAAGTCTTGTACAACATATTTATTTGTATTTACAGTAGAATTTAATTAAATAACAGAGGAGTCTGTATTATTCTGTTGGAATAAAAGGTACCTGTATTGCTAGCAAATGTGAAGTCACTAAATACATTAAATTATTCAGTATATTTGGTTTTATCATGCTTACTAAAGCAAGTAAAAATTTGTCATCTGCATGAACTATCATTGCCACTGCTACTCCAGTGTTTATTCCCTAATGTGTATTTCCAAAGAACACAGAACAGGAGAATGGTATTAAATATATTGTGTTTACCAACATTTGATCACCTGAAGTAAAGCTCCAACTGAGATGACAAAAAACATACCATTCAACACTATAAAACAAAGTTTATATAAGAGGCCATTTTGTTTCTCTTAAAGTAACCCTGGTTTTGTTGTTGTTTTTTCATTAATTTATTTGTTTTAATGTTTGTGGAAAGACAAAAGAACCCAAATCCATCCATCTATCTATCTATCTATCTATCTATCTATCTATCTATCTATATATATATATATCTATTTTAATCTGCTCTATGGCATTTCAGGTGTATCCTAAGTACAAACAAGTGATTTGTTTTGTATCAGTGTAACCCAAATATTCTAAATATGTAGGCATAGTTAAACAACTCTTCTTCAATAGTATTCATTAAGAAATGCAGAGTATCACTAAATTTCCAATGAGAAAAATCCAAATCCATTAGCAACTAAGTGACAAATTCCTGTCGCAAGATCATTTGTGTAAACTAAAAAAATATATTCAAGAGAATCTCACACTTCTAGTTTAGGAAACAAAACAAATTGCTTGCAGAATTGATTAGCGACAAAAGAAAACTTTGCCTAAGCAATGTGGCATTTTACCGAAAGAAAAAACAAATTAGATGCAGGGAAGATTGCAATGTAAACATTGATAAATACCTGCCCTCTCCTTCCTCCCCTCAAAAATCCTAGAACAGATCCAGAGATGATGGAACTGGAAGAAAGAGGAAAAGATGACCCATGCCAGCTCTGCCATTACTATTCACAAATCAGCAGTTCCTAAACCCTGAAGGGTTTTCATCCTTTGTAGCAGGAGCTCAGGCTTCCCCAGCAACCAACATAATACAACAATGAATAGTGGCCAACACATAATTTCATGCTATATGTAAGACTTATAGCTGGGAAAACATCCACATTTTTTTTCTAGCAGCAGCAGTGACGTTAGCACCTAATTCCTAAGTAAGAGATGCTTCAGCTGTCAAGGGCCATCACAATGGCAGAAAGCCATGAGCACAGAAAAGAACAGAATGATTAATGGTTTTGGACCATTCTTGTTTTCAAAAGCACTCCCAACTATCTGAGGTAAAATGCCAACATATTCTCAGGTCAAATGAATTCTGCAAAGCAGCATGCAAATATCAAGAACTCCAGTGTTTCCTAGCTCCCTGCTTTCTCATGTAATGTGAATGATATTGAAAGAAATTGACAGCTCCTGTTCTCCCAGGCATGCCAGCAGAATACATGGATTTGACATTAGCCAGCAGTGCCTATTAAAGAGCTGGATGGTTTGGGCACATTTCCCAAGAGCAAAGGGAACCTTTTCCCCTGTGAGACACTGAGATCTGATAGATTATCAAAACAACTGGAACGAATCCGTAATTGGATTAGTGACTGTGTCTCAGCTCTATCATATTGTTATTAGAGGCTGAATTCCCTGACGTTCCCTCTTCCTGAAGTTCCAGCCATTAATACTGTGAATAAATTCAGAAATTTCCTGAGTTTACATAGCTTCCCAGAGGGAGAGGGAAGGGAAAACTGTAGAACATGGGAGGAAGAGACCTCAGCACACTCGCGCTAGCAATGACAACTCATCTACACCACATGTGGGGATTTTAGGATATTTTACTGCCCAGAGCACCACTTTCTTTGACTGTTTCTTTACTACTTATTTTCCGAAGTAGTAAGCTAAACGTTACTTCAATCAAGATGGCAGAAAAATTTGTTTTCTGCTAAACTCTTTGTATAATCATCAAATTAAAATATATAGTAACAATAATCAGAGAACAAGTATACAAACATACCATGTTTGCAGAGGTTTGTTTTTTTTTTTTTTTTGCAAAATATGTGTCATAGCTAAATATTTCTCCCATTTGTTAAATATTTACTCAAGTTAGTCTAAATTTTATGTTAACTTTCACTTTTGAATTCCTATCTGTCTTGTGTAAGGAAGAATAATTTCTTCTGCTTTGGAGTCAAAGGAGCAAAAAGAAACCATAAAGAGTCAAAGTAATATTAGAAATTAACTGCAAATACTCCTTTAAACAGTCATTAAAAGAACATTAATGCACTTTCGTATGTTCCATTTAGTGGAATCTGTGCACACAGTAAATTATTGCATAAATGACAACCATGTATCTCTTGAATTTTCTTTTCCAGTTACATTTAATTAATTTCATTATAAAACATGATTGTCTGTTGTCTTTCAAATGTTTTCTGTAAAGCAACCAAATCCAACCTTATCCATTCTCTACCCAACATTTACTTTGTTTTAAAGCAAATAAGTCATTATTATTTAGGACTAAGTATGGGCTATGTCAATCAATCCTAATGACATTTTAGATTTGAGTTAAGAAAAGCAAAAATACTACAGAGCCTAAGTGTGTTGGGTGTGTATGGCCAAGTTTGGGTACTGAGAATCTACAGGGGTGGCTTTGAGAAGCTGCTGGAATCTTCCTCCCCTTCCATCAGAGCCAATGCCAGACAGCCCCAAGGCAGATGTGCCACTGACCAAGGCTGGGCTGACTAGAAATGGTGGCAAGACCTCTGTGATAACATAATTAAGAATTTTTTTAAAGTTATGGCACAGATGTAACTGCAGCCTGAGAAGAGGAGAGTGAGAGTGCAAGTAGCAGCTCTGCAGACACCAAGGTCAATACAGAAGGAGGGGCAGGAGATGCTCCAGACACCAGAGCTGAGATTCCCCTGCAGCCCTTGGTGCCAGCAATGGTGAGGCAGCTGTGCCCCTGCAGCACCTGGAGGGCACAGGGATGCAGAGATCCATCTGCAGGGCACAGAGGGCACAGGGATGCAGAGATCCATCTGCAGGGCACAGAGGGCACAGGGATGCTGAGATCCACCTGCAGGGCACAGAGGGCACAGGGATGCTGAGATCCCCCTGCAGGGCACAGAGGGCACAGGGATGCAGAGATCCATCTGCAGGGCACAGAGATGCAGAGATCCATCTGCAGGGCACAGAGGGCACAGGGATGCTGAGATCCACCTGCAGGGCACAGAGGGCACAGGGATGCAGAGATCCCCCTGCAGGGCACAGGGGGCACAGGGATGTAGAGATCCACCTGCAGGGCACAGAGGGCACAGGGATGCAGAGATCCCCCTGCAGGGCACAGGGGGCACATGGATGTAGAGATCCACCTGCAGGGCACAGAGGGCACAGGGATGCAGAGATCCCCCTGCAGGGCACAGGGGGCACAGGGATGTAGAGATCCACCTGCAGGGCACAGAGGGCACAGGGATGTAGAGATCCACCTGCAGCCCATGGAGGTGACCCAAGATGGAGCACAGGGATGCTGAGAGGAGGCTGTGAACCCATGGGAGGCCTGTGCTGAGCAGGGTCCTGGCAGGGACCTGCAGCCCTGTGGAGAGAGGAGCCCACCTTGGAGCAGGTTTCCTGGCAGGACTTGCAACCCCATGGGGGACCCCAGGCTGGAGCAGGCTGTCCTTGAAGGACTGCACCCCATGGAAGAGGGACCCACATTGCAGTAGTTTGGGAAGGACTGTTGCTCATGGGATGGACTCACATTAGAGAAGTCCATGGAGAACTGTCTCCCATGGAAAGGAGCCCATGGAGCAGGAGAAGGACTCCCCTCCCTGAGCAGAAGCAGAAACAGTCTGATGAATTGACCACAACTCCCATTCCCTGTCTTACTCCATTGCTGGGAGAGAGGTAGAGCTAGGAAGGAGGGAGGGTGAAAGGAAGGTGTTCTTAGGATTGTATGTTAGTTCTCATTATCTTGCTTTGATTTTTTTTTAGTAATAAATTTAATTAAGATCTCTAATTTGAGTCTGTTTTGCCCACGATCTCCCTTCTATTCTTATCTCAACCAATGAACCTTTCATATATATTTTTCTTTCCCCTTTCCAGCTGCAGAGGGGACCGACAGAGAGGTTTTGGTGGGTGCCTGACATTCAGCCAGGGTCAACCCCTATGGAATGTTTTTCTCCTCAATACTACTGCTTTGAAATATGCCTAGAATTGGTTTTGCTTAGAAGTTAAGGCTTTTTTCCTAAGTAGCTGTAGAATACAGTATTTTATCAATCTCTGAAAATCTTGATTTGCTTATTTTAATAAGAAAATCCCAGAAACAGAATAGGAGTTGAAGTACAAAAGTTTAGTTCAAATCATTTTAAAGGACATGTCATCACTTTGAAAATGGAAATATAAAGAGAGAACACCTGACAAATTAATGAATCTTCAGCAACTGATACTGTGAGATTTCATGGCCTATTAAACAGTCCAGGAACTTTTTCAAGACCAGTTAGCTTTTATAGGTGCTATAAAAGGTTATAGGTTTCATTGTTTTATTATTAAAGATTGAGAAGACCCTGAAATCTTGTCTTTCTAAAATACTCAAATTAACAAAGCATTTCAAATTCATTAAATATACATTTTGAAGCAAATTGCTCAAATGCTTAGATAATTAGTTGAATCAGGTTTGAAGTTTGAACACATTGCACAGGGCCCCCATGGGGGCTGGCAGGAATGAGGGGAAGATATGCAGAGAACAAGAAATTGCAGCTCCATATTATTACAGAGTGTAATATCAAAGCACATAATATTACTAACAGTATTATCCAGACTTGGATACATTTATCCAAGTCTGGATATATTATCATGGACTTTATTAGCAGAATAAGGAAATGGTCAGGATTATAGAATAGGGTGCTTACTCAGACTTCCAAATGAAGGAAAGAATTCTTTCTGGTTACGGTAAAAATAATTTCATCTGAAAGCCAATATGAATAATATTGCCACACTGACCAATGACACACACACACAATTCTTTAATTTCTGATACTGTGTTATTTCATCCAGTTTTGCTCAGGTTTTATATCACCTGCTCCTAAAGCCCACCCACAACTCAACTGCCTGTCAGGAAATCCCATATATATTAACAAACTGCTGTTACAAGTTCTGTCCTTTAACAAATACTTTATTCTACATTTTAAAACCTAGCAACAATTCTAAGATAATCTGACATTCCAGAGCATGATTTTTTTTCACCCTCAGGCGCAGGAATGGCTGTTAACGTTACTTAGATGACTTTTATTTCCTATCTTTTTTTAAAAATACATTCAGTTTGCCTTAAATTGAGGTTCATATTCTTTATTTCCTTTTAATGGCAAATATAGAAAAAAATTTATTACACAGGAGAAATTTTCATTTCTATACAACAAGGTTTGAGATACTGCTAGTGCATCATATAAAAAGTTATTAAAACTAAATACTGTGCCTGCTCAGAAGCTACATTTCAGACTAGATCATAAGCTTGAATTATCCTTTTCTTGCAATTACAGCATGCTTTAACACAGATTTATGAATTATACCCTACACAATGGTTAAATCCTAGAATTAAATAAAATTATTATGAAATAGATTCTTGGCTGCCAATCTATGCAGATAAATATAAAATATCAACCCAGAGAGCAGCAATAACTTAAAGATCCATAGCCCTTGCATAAAAACATAATGTAAAATTCAGTTTTATGTTTAGAAAAAGCCTATTCTAAGTTGCAGAAAGGAATTATTTTTCCCTCAAAATAGTTGCTTTAGTGAAAACAGTAAATACAGGATGACTTTAATCACAACAGTGCCTATCTTTCTTCCTCTTGCATACACCCTCTCACCCCATCCCTGGCAGAGCTGAACAAGAGATGAGTTACCAGTAGATACGAATGAGATCTTGAACAAAGACCTTAAGACAGACACTTTGATGAATTTCACCTTTGAGATCTGAGCTGAATGTTTTAGTTTTGAATCGTAATTCTGTTGAAAAAAATAAATAAATGTCTATCTTCCATTTTCTTTTTTTTTTTTTCAGAGGATTCCTGTGTTCCTTTACCCAACCCTTGTGAGTTCTGTGTCTTACATCCAACTTGGTCAGTCTGGAACCTTCCTCCAGGTGAATTTGAATTGCACACATTACCTGTTTCCTTCTTGATCAATGAAGAGCATTTCCCTTAAAACTGACACTGGCTTAGATGATCTGAAGCGGATACAGCAAGTCAGTTCATTAAGTGTGCCATCTGATGAAAGAACAATATCTTGTCCCTCTTGGAAGTGCACAGAAAAAGGGCAAATCTTGGTACCATCTGGAAGTTCAAGCTCAGGAAGTTTAACTCTAATTCGTGATGGCCTGTGATAAATAGTAGATGTTTTTTATTTTGTTACTGCAATCACACACTCACAAAACTCTTTCACAGCTGAATACAGAATAATAACCTTAGTTCTAAAGTGCAAATCAAATGAAACTAATTTAATAAAATTCTTCCATCATTTAGATGCTAGTGTGTTTTCTTTGTATGTATCTGAACATTTTATGATGACCCACAATATCTGAACATCCAAATGAAATTTCAACTAACTGTGCTACAAAAGGCATAAAGAGATTTCTGCACCTTAAAACTTTCATTACTGTGTTCATTAAACACTATTGCACAAATAAGTTTAAGCAAGTTATAAAATAGAGACATTAAAGGGAAGTTTGTGAAGCTGCTGAAGCTGCCCCATATGTAGTTATGCAGTCATAGGTTTCAGTTCTGAAATAAGAACAGCAGCCAGTCCAGGCCCATGTGGAATCCCTTCAGTTCCAACCACCAAGCCACTGACAACAGACAAATCACTTAATGAATCAGCACAACTCAGACAAGATAAGACAATAATAATCTGAACGCAATTTAATAATTTACAACAAAAGAAAATCTTTGTTCTAATTCCAGTACTGAAATGATACCTACATAAGCATAGCAAAAAATTACTGCTCTTTACTAATTACAAACAGAAAAGTTGAATCTTAAAAATTGGAATAGCTGCAATGCTAGTTTATAACACATTATACTAAGATTACAAAAAGTCTTTCTTTTAAATTCAAGTAACAAGATAAAGTGAGTGATCCAAGAGAAAAAATATATATAGATTTTTTATTGTGACAAGTAGTAAAACACTTCTGCTGTCCTTTTCAATAAAACCTCACATAAAAAGAAGGTGGGGGGGGGGGGAATAAACACCAAAAACTGCAAACCCATCAACTGCTCAAGTAGCTAAACCTTAAACCAGTGGAGTACAAAAAACAAAATAACAGAAAGATTATATGTTATCAGAATGTGAAAAATAGAAATAAGATTAAAAACCTTAGTATCTGGTTAAATGCAACAAAAAAAAATCCTGGTAAGTCTCTGCTTTTAATTTTTTTGCTATCCATACTAATTTAATATTTCTGATATAAATTCCTAGAGTGACGATATCAGAAGATAGACACTTCATGAAGCAGGAACGTTTGAGGACAAAAACATGGGCTTGTTGAATATTCAACAATATTAAGTACATTAGTTTTCTCTTAAATATACAGATTATTCTGCTGAGCAGAAAATTAATACTAAGCTTCACAAACAAATATTAATTCCCTTTTTCAGAAGTGAACGAAAGAAATAATTATTCAGGATTTCTGTAATAAATTTATTTTGAGATTTTTACCTTATAAAATCCTGTGGAATGATGGTGATGACTGCTTCAGTTTCCACATCCAGAGGAACTGGCATCAGCATTAAAAAGGGGGGATGAAAACCTAGTTTTGGTGACTTCAGTGTGCCAGACAATGTTAGCACATACTGTGATGGATCATCATTTACATACAAGGATATTTCAGATGTATATGTCCCAGGACAAGCTGTTGAAAAGGTTTAAAAATAAATATTACCATAAATACAGGAATGTAAAAGAGGTTGGGGGCTGGAATTTTTGTTATTAATTTTTTTTTTAAATTTAGTACTGCTTTCTTTCTCAAAATGCAATTTAACATAAATATTGTATCAGACGAGTATTTATTAAGAAATCTCAGAACACTTGCCTGTAGCATTTTTTCTGAGTTCTACCTGAAATAAATGAGTTTGTTGCATTAATATTCCATTATATATAATATCAATATAACGGCAGAATTTTAAGAATTGAAGTCATACTTTGAATTGCACTAATTGACACAGCGGATGCTTATTTTATAAAGAAGAAACTATTGGAAACATCTGAGTGCCAAGACAAGGAAAAGTTGGTGCCTTTTGAGTGCAATTACAACACCTCAAAGATGGCTCCAAAACCTATAGTGTGGCCAAGTAGCCTCCCACAAGCCAGCAGGAGGTTCTACCCTCCACTCAGAGCTTCTCCCATTTCAGAGAATCATTTAGGTTGGAGAAAACCTTAAGGGGATCATCAAGTCCAACTGCAAGCCTAACATTGCAAAGTCTGCCAAAATAAAAGGAAAGGGATGCCCAAATATCCTTCTCCAGGTGCTCTCAAGAGTGCAGCTGGACATGGCAACAGCAAAGATAAAGATTTCCTTGTGTTCTACCCCTTCTCAGGCCGCCTTGCTTCCTGCTGCAAGGCAGCTCTCTCTATGATGGAACTCTACATTTATTTTTTTTTTTCACTGATCCAGGGAACAAAGTACTTCCTTCCACAGCTGTTACACTATGAAAATGATATTCCAAACCATGCAGTGCCCTTTACTCAACCTTCAGTCATTCCCATCTGCTGAAGAGATAGCAAAATCAGCAATTTTGAGGGCAAAGTAATGAACAACTCCTGGATTTAGAAATAAATCTGCAATTATGTGTTGTAAAACAACCCAAAAAGTTTAATCTTTGAATTTATGAGAAAAAACACCTTTACCTTTGATTCCTCTCAATTAAATCAGTATGGAAACACCCACACCTAATAATTAGGATAGCAAAAAAAAAAATGTTTTTTATGGGACTGCATGAATATGTCACAGAACAAAATAAACAACAGGGTTTTCTGAGATTATCTCAGATCATTACTTTCACAGCCTGAGAAAGACCTGTCACTGTTTACATACAAAAAGAAGAAAACCTAGTGTCTTCAAAGCACTTTTTCTATTTCCCTACCTGTAAGAGCTAATTTCCTAATGGAGGTGACAACAGAAGAGCTTCATGGAAGCTGTTATATCACCAGATGTAGAACATGACCTGGGGATCCCTTCATTTCAAACCAGCAAACATGAAAATGGCCAACTGAAAACCAGCTCTAATGGGAATCTGCTGCACTGTTTGCAACATCTGACTAATTCAGTCTTAAATGTAAATCAGTTTTCAGGGACAATGCTGCTGAGAAAGCTAAAAAGATTCTGCCTCTAGGTTTTGATACAACAGGAACACATCTTACTCTGGCACTTTGCCCTTTCACAAAGGAAAGGTGAGAAAGCACCAGAAAAAAGTCATGGAGACGAATGAAGAGCAAAAGAGGTTCCTTCTTACAAGCTTGTAAGAAAGTATGTTCTATACCAGCTTTTCCCATTTATGAGCCTATCCTGTAACCAAACTGTATTTCTGGTGTCCTCTCTTCACCAAAAGTATGACAAGGTGAAGTGAAAGGGCATAATCAATAAATACCATAGGGATGGAACACAATGAAGGAAGAAAAGTACAGGAGCATTTGTCAGTACCAAAGAATGTGCAATTTTCACTAACTCATATTTTAAATATTTGTATTAACCATAGTCTCAAAGTTAAACAATAGTAGACCTGAGCTTTTCTCATACAAACTTTCCACCTATACTTTCCATGCCATAGAATCCCTGGCTCACCCAAAGAGCAGAACAGACAGAGCCCATCCTGAATCACTGATCATTCTGTGTGTGGATCCATACATTTACCAACACCAAAATTCAGCACAGTATGTAAACCAATTAATTCTAGCTTATGTCAGAAACACCAGGACAATGCAATACCATGATCATTTTAAACAGACACAAAGACAAAAAGAAGCTAATTCCTTCATTTATTAAGAATTGTTCATTAGTTTGGAATGCCTAAGACCAGTGTTTTCAGGATATTTCATGTTAAATAAATTACTTACAAATTAATGATAATTATGTCCTGAACTGACAGCTGAAGTCATGAGTTTATCCTACTTCTCACACCTTTCATGACCACTGTCAAAGCCTGGGCTGCTGTTACCATTCTGATATACCACCATTAATTTCTAGTCCAGTAGATGTGAACATTTTCCTCAGGGATATTTGATGGTACTTAAAAATTTGTCAATCTAAATCTGCCAAGGGCTAACAAAATCTGTAGAATTATATGGGAAACATTGTCTCTTCTCCAGAGATATTAACTCCATAATACATTTTTAGAATTTTTGAGAAGAAAGGCAAAACACCCTCTGCTCTTCTCACCCTCTTAAGTTTGTATTATATGGTTATGGAGTTCCTACTCTTGTCTCCCAAAAGTACATTTTTAGTTTAGTTGCCTTGGACCTTATGATAATTCAGGTGTTACTGCATCTATATCCCTTCAACATTAATAGGTACCACTGAGCAATATGTAAACAGTGAAATACAGACTTCAAAGCAGAAAAGCCACAGATAGCTAGAACTTTATAAGTGTCCTACAAGAAAAAAAAGTTTAAAAAATCAAAAGTGAGCTAATAATTTCCTCATAGAATTTTCTGAAAGTCACAGGTAGTTAATATCTTGCTGTTGCAGGAAAAAAAAATTAAAAATCACAATTAAAGTATCAAAGTTGTTATTTGTGCTCATTACACAATCACATCTTCCAGCATCTCTGAACTCCCAGTAAGGGAACTCAAGAGCACAAATTCCTTGTAACCTCCTTTGCTGCAGAGAATTTCTTTCATATCACAATTAGAGATAGTGAAAAATGTTTTTAGACTGTCAATTATACTTTTATACTATTATTATTATTAAATTATACTATAAAACAGCAGAAGAGGAGCATATGAATATGTCTTCAATTCTTGAAAATCTCTATTTTTAGAACACTTTCTTAATACATAGCATGATCTTACCACCAACATAAGCTCTTTCATTTAATTAAACATTGCAGTTTATTACAGCATTTTGTACTCTATCATAATAACTGCTGCAGCATATTTAAATAAATTACCCTAATGCACACTCAAAGTTCATTTAAAGGTTTTTTCAGCCCCCACATACTACAACTTTACAGTACAAGCCTATGAAAGTGATTAGCACCCCATGTTCATTAACTAGGTCTCCTGTATGGGTTTTGATGTATCTAATGCTCTCTTACAAGAGAGAGTAATGATATGTACTGAAGGTACAGCACAAGTAGGCTATAAATCATGGGAAAATACTTAGAACATTGAATTAAGGGTAATTGATCTTTACAGTTATTTATGACTTTCTGTAAACAAAAGATAAGGGAATACAACAAAAATACAGATAACTTCAAATTACAGTAATTTATCAGCCAGATTTATGTATATGCATATTTATGTATGCATTTACACATACAATTTATCCAGTAATTCAAAATATTGGCTTTATTTTTATGCTGTTCTCTGCTTCACAGTCTGCAACACATAAGCAACTCAAAGCAACATGTTCAATTAAACACTGTTCTTGCATATTCACAATATTTACAGAACAATATTTAATGAAGTCTTCTCAATTTATCATAGAGTCATAACAAGGGTCTTATATCTCTATTTTTCTTTATTTATAAATTGTTTCCAGTGCTTACTTGAGGTTAGAGATTTCAGCTATGATAAAGAATAACAGCAACATCTTTCTTTAGGACAGGTATGCTCACTTGGTGACTTGGCATCAGATCCAACTGACACAACAACTTTTCTTCCCCTTGACAGTGCTGCAGCCCCAAAAGTACTGCACTGAAACTGTCAAAAGCATGGGGTTCTGTGGGCATCAGCTGCATTTGCTGGTGGGGTTTATCAGCTCAAATACAGTGTTACACCCTATGAATCTTGTGTATCACTGTCTACTCAAAACGTTTGGCTGGGAAAAAAAAATGTGGAATCTTAATTTTCCTATTCTTCTGGTCCTCTTCTGGAGTTATGTGGTTGATTACCATCTTCCTTCATTCTCCCAAGTTTTGTCAGAAATCTATTTTACATATTTTTCTTAGGGACAGGTTGCCTGACAGTCTACTCCAAAAAATACCACAGACAAGTAATTTTATATCTTATTGAGTCTGGAAATTTCTATTCTTACCCAAATTATGTCTCTTTAAAGAAAAGTTCAAGAGCATTCTAAGTACCCTTGGAAAGCTTTACTACCTAAGTCAGTCAACCTAAATGCACCTGAAGTAGCAGCACTGAAAATGATACACCTATCCCAGTCCTTGATGCTTTATGTGTGAAAAACCTGATGCTTTCTATGTGCAAAGCAGACTTTTTAAATAATGCTATTTCAAAAACAGTGATTCCATGCTTTTTGTTAGGTCTGCAGCTGTCATACTCTCAGAACCAAAAAAATCTTTAGTTGATCAAAATTACTAGTAGTATTGATTCATCAATAAATAAAACCCCATTTAAACATATCTAGGCAAATGGGCAATCTATAGAGGAATTCATAAAACTACTTACGAGGGCAGAACGACACAGTAATACTGACTTCTTCTTCTTCTTTATGAAGACACCCAAGCTTCTGACTAAATCTGAAAATACCACCTTCTATATTTTTGTCTCCACCAAAATTCAATTTCCATATCACACTCATGTTTGAGAGAGACTTCAGGACAAGGGTCTGTAAATATTTTCAGAAAAGCAGTGATGTTGAAAGAGGGAAAGCAGCAAACACCATGATACTTTTCACATTGCTCTCTCCTAAGCATTCTTTGTGCAAACACACCAGAGGGAAAGCAAGATAACATTAAAAAGATAGCACTAGAAACTGAGAACTCAGTTTATTGTATTTGTGGGTTGCAAAGGTGAGTATGTCTATCTGCATGGACTAGATGCTTTCCAGTCACTCACCACATTCATAAAGAGAACACTTCCATTCCAGAATGGAAAAACCTCATTTAAGTGAGGTAAACAGATCAAAGAATCACAGTGGGATTGCTCAGCCAAACAGAATTGAGGACTTACTCCTCATAAAAATGAAACACAGCAAGCATTAAACACGTGACTCACATCTACACTTACAGGTGGAGATGAAGAAAATTGAAGAAGTTCAGAACAGATTTTCAAAACCAATTCTTTCAATTCAATAAGATGACAGTGGAAACAAAAAAATAAATTCCTTTATCTCAGTTACTCTCCCAGCTTTTGAAACATGCCTAGCTAAGAAAATGCCTTGACTTTGCATTATCATTGTTTCCTGAATGCACTTGAAACAGCATTTCAAGTGTTTCCATTATTGCCAAAAAGATTTTTTTTTCTAATTTCTAACCAAAGCCAAGGAATTAGAAACAACAAACTATGTTAAGGTATGTTTCACATTCATACAAAGTACCCGTGTTGCAAATATTATATTTAGAGGCTTTTTTCCCTATTAAGCCCTAAGTCACGACAAGAAATTTTTTGGGAGAGTATCAGTTGGCACAGTCAGTACCATACAAAGCACTGGGACAGAAGTTTCACTGTATGGCTCATCATGGCACAAATCAGTTGCATCCTGGCACCATCACTGTCTCATTTACTGGTACAGGCAGATGCAGAAAATCTTCAGAACTGTTCTATTCATATCCATTTCTTACACAATTAATGGTGTAAGATTTTCATATTGTCTGAGTTAGTACAAGCCCAATTTCAAATTCTGGGAAAAATTTATAGTGATTAAAAGACAAACAGGAAATCAAAAACTGAACAAAATGACAATGATATTACCTGAGAATTCATATTTCCATCAGCAGCATTGGAACACATATATTGCTCAAATTTAAATTCCATTGAGGAGAACTCCAATACTGGTTGAATTGCTATTGAAAAAAAAATAATTTAAATGCTTATACAGCATCATTTGACAAGTATTTTCTCAAAATATCTCATAAAATCATTTGTTCTGTATGTTTAGGAAAAATGTTTCTCCCCTTTTTGTTGCTCCCATACTATATATATGATTACTGTAATTTAACTTTTTCTTATTATGATTCTTTAGTCACATTAAAATTATTTAAATTTTATATCTACCAGACTTATAGCACCTCTCTTTCATTCACAAGAGCCACATGATCTTCCTTCTGCAGATGAATGCACTTACATTTCTGATACTAACCATTAGGCAGAGTTTGGAAAATTTTATATAAAACAGCATTTCTCTTAACTTCATAGAGTTGCAACAAAGAAATCATCACAACATATGAATTTTAGAGTAAGTGTTTGGAAAAACAGAGGTATGTGTTCCCACACCCTCATCTTTCTTCTTGGAAACAACACTGGAAATGAACCTAGCAAGCACACAGGGTTCTTTTATTAAAATCTGCACATCTGCTCCATGCCCAGCATTGGTCAATTCTCTTCACCCCCCAAAAAACCCAAAGAATTTCCTAATCACATATATCACATTATGTAAACAACAATATTGTCTGTGTTTCTACAAATCATAGACACACAGACTCTATAAATATTTTTGCAAAGGAGGAACAGAATCTTCCACCAACACACAACGATGTCACTCACAAAGCCCTCAGCTCTCTCAGAACCTGCCTGTACCAGGATAACCCAGCACAACTGAAACTCTGTGAGGGAAAGATTATCTACCCAACCAAAAATTTATATTTCATATAGAAATATATATTTAATAAATTTATATTTAATTTATATATGGATGCTTAAACATGAGCTGGATTAATTAAACGTATGTCAGCTCCCATGAGACCATCACATCAACAGTACAAACTTTTCCTTTGTACCAGGCTTAGATTAGACTTGGGTCTTTTCCAGTTGACTTTTCTGTCCTGGTTTGTCTGAGATTTTTCTCTTTTAGTTTTTTCTTACATGCAGATAAACTCTTTCCCAGGGAAAATTCTTGTAAGTATTTAAGTAAGAGGCCTGCTTTCCTTCCCAAGGGCTGAAACAGTCTACAGACTTTAAAAAAAAAAAAAAAAATTCAAAAAGCAGATAACTGATGGATTGAAAACATATGGACTGCACAGAAGTTAGAAGACTGGGCTGACTGCCCCAAGTTTAGGGTGATTCTTTTCTCAGGGTGAACAACCCTGAGTATAAACAGCAAATATAAGATATTGATTTAAGTGCCAACCACACTGTCCCATGCAGCCTGAATCCCAGTCAACCACAAAAACTATCCCAAGAAAATAAAAACTGCAAAAGCAGAAAACAAATGTGCCAGAAAGCATCCAGTGAGAGGCATATATGTCAAGTCAAAATTTATAACTTGTAAGATACATTTCTACTCAGTTTTAGTTTTCATCTGAAATTATTTAATAACAGACACAGTTTTTAAGTTGTCCAAATGTAATCAAATCATCAAGTTCTTCTTTTAAGAGTAAAAATAATTAGACATTTACCTGCACCCATATGATTACATGAAATACTGAGTGGTCAAGAAACTAATTATTTAGACTTCTCTGCCTCCTCCCTGACCATAAGGATTCCCAGTAAGAATTTAATTTCAATACACAATTTTTAATAGAAGCTACACTTTATATTCTCAACTATTTCTTAGACTTGAAAGTATTATATATTCCCTTTTATTTTTTGTTACTTTTTGTTGGCTGATACATGTACTTTGAAGAAATTCTACACAGCAGAAATACAAATTTGTGATAATATTTGGATAAGATTGTCAGTTATCCAAGAGATTTAGTAATTGCATCTATTCCACAAAGAAAGGGAAAAGGAAATAAACATTTTCTTTTTTCTTCACATCACATAAATCACTTCTGCACTATAAATTTGTGACTTGGATTCATGTTTTTACTGAGGTGTGTTTCCTAATAATCTTATATTCAAATGTACATCTGCTTTTATTGTATATGTTCTTCAATTAAATACACTTTGGAAGCATTTAAAATGAATTTACTTTCATGACAGAATCTAAAGAACATCTCTCACATTTCTTTGATATTTTAAAATATCTCAAAAGACTTAAAGTTACAGTGAAAAACAAAGAGAAAAAAAATAAATATAGACAAATCCTAATAAATTGAAAGTTGTTTTTACCCCACACTATGTATTTCATTGGCCAAGCCTTCTTCAGAGCTCTCAACAGGTTTAAGCATTACACAAACATCATTCTAGGAAGACACTCTGTACTTCACTCCCATCTCAAATAAAAAGTGGCTATACATTAAAAACTGAAATTAGGAAAGCCAGTGGGTTAAAATACTCACAGTTTATAGAGCTACATGATAGTAAGAATAAGACAGGAGACTACAGAGGACCACAAATTATTTCTGAGAAAAGCAGACAAGAATTACATAAGATATCAATTTCTTTGCTGCAGGCAAATGGCCTGTAATTTTGGCTAGTAACAATTTCTGACAAGCCAGATGGAATAAGAGGCCATGCAGAGGCATTTTAAAGGAGTTTTAAATACAGCTAGAGATCCTAGTTTTGAGAGGAGAATTCTACAAAAGAGTATGACTGACATTCTACTTTTCTACTCTTTCCAGAGGAACTGCTGTATTTACTGGGATTTGCATGATGTAGTCTAGAAATACTAACAAATGGATAAACATGCAAAAAGTTTTGGTAATCTATTTTTATATAAGGCAAATGGTAAAGAGAAAAAAAATATTTTCTCTACGTCATGATTAGGTATAGAAAGTTCAGCTTTAAGCATATTTAAAAATATGAATCAAAACTTGAAAATTTTGCAACTTTCCAAGAAACGTACAAATTACAAAAAATAAAATTAAGTAGCCATTCTCTACAAAGCAAAATTCTCACTCCAAATATACATATCCAGCAGGTCTTTAAGGCCCTGGTTTACCCACCTAAAGCTCTGACTCTACAGAATGGAAGAGCCGGGGTCACGGGGGGTGCCCGAGGTGCAGCAAGAACTGGAGGAGGGGAACTGGGCTGAGGAATAGCAATTGGGAGAGCGAAGTCATACGCTGCCACCTAAAGGAAAAAATACACTGTGGTCACTTTCCCAAAAAAAAAAATCATAGGTACATCTTGAGTCCCTCTGAATGGTTTGCTGTTTTGGAAGAACCATTGCAATTTTGGACCTGTTCATGATATTAACAGTATGTTCATTTGCTGGAACTCACAATCAGTCCTTCAAGTAAGCAGTGCCCAGGGCTTTTTTTCCTGCATTAAGGAAAAGCTTTATGACCAAAAGCATCAGGGATAACAGCAGAACTACAGACAAGGCTTCTGGTAAATCCCAGCGTTGTGCTCCACTCCTGCCACTCTCATGAGTGAGAAAAGACTGGAGCCATGGTCCAAATGCAGAAGCTCACATGAGCAAAGAGAAGGGAAAACAAAGCTACATCAGTTATGTCAGCCTTTGTCAAAGGCTGAAAAGCAAAGGTCAACCATTACAGTACACAGAGCATAAACAAAATGGGCTCTGAAATCAAAGGCAAAACAAGTTAAAACTGAGAAAACTTGGGGGGAAAAATAAGTCTTAAAACCTTAGTCATGAAATGCCATTGAAATCTAAGAGTCTAAACCCCAGCAATTTTGATCTTCGTTTTATCTGTACAGCTATCACATTCCCAGAGGGGGTTTGGAACTGAAAAAAATGGTGTGTTTTGTACAGAATCCCCTTTTTTGACAGACTGTGCATCAGAAAGGCCAAAAACCACTTCCAAAGAGATATTTTTTGCCTCTCGGTCTGTCTTTTCAAGGACCAATACACTAAGGTAGTATGTTCTCCAGACAAAAGGTATGGATAACCTTAATAAAGGTAATGGAAAAAAAACCCCAAAACTTCTGCACTAAAACCAGTATTGGAGTCCTTCAAATCCTGTTTTCACCTTGAAGGCCACTGAAATCTTAGAAAGGAATTAAATCTATAAAATCTTCACACTGCTTCGAAAAAGCAGTAAAACCAGCTATATAAAGATCTTATGAATCATTTAAAAGCTCTCAAAACATCCAGAAAATAGTGCATGATCCTTCACTTTCCTATCTGAGGTAGCAAGTAGAATATATAAATGACAAGGAAGAAAACCAAAATTGTCCTAAGCCAGGGCATGAGGCACATACCCATCTGTAACACCTACTGAGAGGCAAGCACAGAGCACTGGGAATGTTTGGTGTTCCAGCAGGGTCTGTGATTACAATTACAATTACACACTCCTGGAGGCTGAGGTGTGTGCTGAGCTTTGTGGAACATTTTGTCTTTGTGTGTTTAGCTCAAGGAAAGCATGGAATGAGGCCAAGCTTTTGCAGCAAGATTACCACAGTCCCTTGTTTTATACTGATACTTCAAATCTAATAATGATTAGATTTTATAATACATAACTGGCTTTTCAAAATTGACATTTAATATTTTTAGTAACTAAAGTTCAAGATATGTCAAAACAAAGATTGAGGGAAGATCTCCTGCTTTGAATTATATACTTTTCTATTTTTAGTACCTCAAGTCACCCACACAAAACACTTCATTAAGTTACATCTTCAAGTACATTCTTGTAACAAAACTATTTTTTTTTAAAGTCTGGTGATATTATAATGTTTTAGTCTGTTGTAGATTTCATGACAGCACTGCTGTGCAAAGGAGTACAGTCTAGCACTGCAATTGTTATTCATCAATGCTGGTGTGTTTTAGGCAAGACAGCAAAAGATGGAACCTCTTTATCCCTCTCCCAAAGAAAATCAAAACTTGGTTTTTATCCCAACTATAGGAAAATTTGGTTTTGTCTTAGTATAAAACAAGGGGTTTATTTCCTAAGAACTGGAAAACAATAGCAAATATGTGAAAGACTCAATTCACTACATGTAGATCATGATGTTCACTGAAAACTTATTGGGCTATGAAGTACAATGGTACAAATTCAGAGCCAATATAACTCATAGAATAGAAATGTATTTATATAATTGAGAACAAATCATAGATCTTTTAGTTTATTCATACATTAACTGCACCTTATGTAAACCACATTACAAATTAAAAATCATTTAAAAAATTCTATGTAAGTAGAAATCGGATTATAATTCATACATATACACATATTGCTGAAACAGAATTTAAAATTCATTTCAGTTATTAGGTCTCCACTTTTCAAGTAGAATCATTATGTTTCTTTCTATAAATATTAAAAAAACTCTTTATGATTAATTTTTCATTTTTCAAACTCCGTAATAGAAAATTCCCTCTTCTGCAAGATTACATACTTTTAAAAAGTAATTACAATATTTTAATAAATAAATCCTTAGACTGTTACTGGACTTATCCTTGCTTTCTAGATAATTTAAGAAAACTTAATAGTTACTTATCTCTTGAGGTGTTTGCTTGAAGCTGCATTTAATTTCATACACCAGAGAACATGGGAAGGGCAGGAAGGAAGCAGCCTAGAGAGAGTTCTTTCACAAATACTCCTGTTTCTTAGTATCATTATAAGAAACATTTTTCCTGTCCTGATGTACATTGAGCGTGGGTGTTGGTTGGAAAGGAGGCATCATCTACAGATTGAGGGTCTTAGAATTAAGATATTTCAAAAGAAGCTTTAAAAAGACAGGTGATTCAAAGGAGCTTTTTGTTGTGTGTTCATTGGGAATATCTCCAAAGGATGTCCAAAAAGGGATGCTCGGTCAGGCAGAACCAGAAGTTAACAACTCTTCAAATAAAAATAACATTATTGGAAACTTTTACTCAGATGGCATCTTAAACTAATTTCAAAAAATTTTGTTGTTTTTTTGTTTGTTTGTTTGGTTGGTTTTTTTTGCTAGAATTAATAAATAAAAGCTGTTGGTCAAAAAGAATATGTCAGATTAAGAAAGCTCTGCTAGCAAAACTCAATTTATGAAATAAGTTTGATATGAACAGATTGGTAGCTTTGAGCTCAACACTGGGGAGCAAACATGGCTGAATGGCTTCCTGCCTTGGCCATAAATATCTGGTATAGGACAAGAAATAAAAGTGAGAAAAACTACCCCACCAAACATCACAAATAAAATAGTATTTTACATAAAATTCATGGATCAAAAATAAATAGAAGCACAGCTGTCAGGTGGCAATCTGAGAGTAGAAAAAAAAGTATTGTTATTTCCAAAAAACACTTTCAAAGCAGTTACTTCATCTCTGTCTTTACTAAATATTCCAAGGCAATAGTATATCTGAGAAAGCATAAAGTATAATTATCCAATTATTATTCTAATAGAGCATATATCCTCAAGGTTGAATAAAATGTTTGCTAATTCAGAAATTATACAGTTTGTTTAGAACAAAGTATGTGTGACATCTCTCTAAAATTACAGTGTTTTCTTTCACAGTACAACTTCCCAGGAAATTTAATGCAAATCAATAAGCTAATTTATTGCTTAAAATTATATTAAAACATCTGTAAAAATAATATTACTCTTGCATTTATCATATAATACCATGCAGACTGTTCAAGTGTCTTGAAGCATTTGTGAAAAGGTTGACCTTAAAGTTTATTTATACCTCTAACACATAAATTCAGCAGGGATACAAGGAGCCAAAATGTAATGTACATTAGAAAAAAATTAGTACTATTCAAATTTAAACCTAACTGCAAAGCCAAGGGTTTATGTACTGCACCTGAATCCAGTATTCACTCTCAGCCTTCCCCCAAATTTAATATGAGCTTTTCCTTATGATATACTGAAATCTTTCATACCCCCTCATTTATATCACAGAAAAGCAGCTTTCACAATGGATAATGTAACTGCTGTTCAAAGCCATCATTCAAAGCACTTCAACAAAATTAAATCTTTTCTTTGTATATGGTCAGAGATGATGCAACAATACCCTGTAATTCCACAGCTGCAGATTTTCCACAGAATTCACTTTATACATGACAAATCTGTTCTTTCATTTTTAAAAAGGGAAAAAAGGTCATTTAAAAGGACAAAAAACCTTACCAAACCACCTGTCCCTTCCCTAAAACAAGCTTAAGCAATAAGCTCTGGCAGGTGTGACTTGTTCTATTTATCTCAATCAAAGGCACTCCAAGGCTTCATTATTACACAGCTGTGTGCATTTTGTCATTTTTTTTTTTCCAAGATGCTAGAATTTGTTATTTTCCAGCAGGGTTTACATAAAATAAAATTTAAAGACAATAAAATTAAAAAAACCCCTCATTTTGAAGTACTACACTCCTGTCACTATGCTTTGCATGCTTTCCCCAGCAGACCATGCAGGACCTCTCTGAGTAGGGGATCATCCTGCCTGGAGAAACACAGATAGATACAGATGATACAGATAGAAAGATAGAGATCTTGATGATATCAATATTGCTTTCACTGACAGCTCTTGACTTTCACAGCCACCAAACAGTAAGGCTAAACTCTCTGCAGTGAGTGTCACCTCTAACACCTTCAAAGACACTGGAATACCAGCAAGGCACAGCCACACTGTGTCTTAGCAACATCCCAGCCTTATCTATAATGCATGGGACTCCATTTTCTCACTCAGAATCCTGAAGGAACTGTGTCAACATTAAGCATCCAAGACACTTCATCTCTAAGAGCATCTTTTGATGACCCATGTATTAATACATATTATATTTTAGTGAGAATTGTAGCAGCTCTTCAAAGTTCCTATATATGTACTATATTTGTTGATCTGAAGGGGTTTTTAGCAGAATTCAAGACTGCATTCAAGACTAAATTACTTGCAACCTAACATGAATAATTCAAGTAGCTTTAATAAATTTTTTAAGTACATTAAAATAATTTCATGCTTTTTTATGTTTTTAGGAGTGCTCCTGAATTATTTTTCCTTTTCCTTAGCCCTAGAACCCACTTTGTAAAAGAAAGTATCAGAATAGTGGGGATTTGTTAGTTTATATAGTAGTATTGTCAGTAATGATTACAACAGCAGGAAGTTCTAGTAAAACCAGAAGACAGACAGAAAAGAATGTGATGGGATACAGAAGGTTTGTAGCAGCTGGGAGGTAAACTAGGGAAGAGCAGGTGGCAAAAAACAGAGATGAGATCAGAGAAACAGCTGATCAAGTGCAGAGAGGTAGGAAATAGCATTTGTAACAGTGAAACCTGAGTAGGGGAAGCTCAACATACAGAGATTAGAGGTTTGGGGTTTTTTTTCAAAACTGGAAAATCAGGAAATAAATCTGCTGAGAAAAAGGGGACTATAGATGAGATAGAATAATAAAGAGCTCAGATCCAAAGGAAAATGTTTTAAGAATCAGTAACTACTGAGAGTTTCTGATCGCAGTAAGAGATGATGGTACCTCAATCACTTCCTTAACAAAACTGTGTTTTTAATTAGTATTCTACTCTGCAGGAGTTAAATGAAAGAAAAACTACAGCATCCTGGGGGCTACATAGACTTTCAGATGCTTCCTATAGTCATGCCACACTGGGTAATTTCATTTAACATCAGTCAGTGCTCTTGTGACAGTGCTGCACCAGCTCAGAGGTGCTGGCCTGGACTGGAAGCTGCCAGGGTCCTTGGGCATGTCTTGCCCAGCACTGAGCTGCTCCTAACAGGCAGGAACACGCTGGAAGCAAAAGGGCAGCACTGGCTGCACCCAGTTTACCCAGAACCAAGGGCAAAGGGAGACAGAAGGACTTCGAAGGGAGGACACAGGTAAAAAGGAAACTGATGTAAAAACATTTAATTAAAGCAACACTTATTGGTTGGCTATGAGGGGTCCCAAGAAAATTTCCTTTTTTAAGTTTTTATTTCTTAATTTCTGAAGGAAGTTATTTCTGTTTGCCAAAACTTGTTCTTAAGACTTGAAACACACTTAGACCCAGAATCTGAAAAATTTAAAAAAAAATCTGTAATCAATAGGTGCAATATTCTACTGTCTTTTTTGGTTTGTTCTGTTTTTTAGGGGTTGTTTGGGGTTTAGTTTTGGGGGTTTTTTGGCAAGAACAGTTACAAAACTGATCCTGTCAAATGAAAAAAATGTTTTTCCAAATTTATAACACAATTAAAGCAGACTTCCTACTGGCATAACCTTATCTTCACTTAAGCCAATGTACACCAATATCATATGACACCTGGACATGCTCATCAATAATGAACAGCAATTCTGAACATCATGTTCAGGTGACAAGCTAAATTAAACATAGAGAGCAAGCTACTGTATCAGCCTTCTTCAGAAATATTAATATTGTTAGTCACTTCAATTTAGAGCAGTGTCAGTAGCAACATTTCTACGTTTATTCTATCCTGTAACTTGACAAGGAAAGGAAATAGGAATGGAGCTCAAATGTTAAAATGGGAAATTGAGTTCTTCTCTTTTTCAATGCTTTCTATTGAACTTTCTATCAAAGTGGAATTGTCCCACTTCTTTTTTTAAACATGGCATCCCACATGGTAGAAGTGTGCAGCTGAAGTGTTATCATCCCTGATTTTACTTGCTTTATTAATATTATTCCTATTGGTATGTTAAGTCTCAGTTCTTAATTCTTGTTCAGCTTGTGACCTGCAATGCCATACACACAGATTATTCCAAGAGCATTATCTTATCCTGTATTCCCATTACTGACCCTTCCTACTTTAAGGAAAATGCCAGCATTTTCCTATGCTTAGTTTCCCCAGTTTAATTATAGGTCAATCATTATATTCTCTAGGTACCATTTTGCAAACAATTACATGCTCTCCTGACACTGTATCCAGTCTAATCCTGACTACCTTGCTTATGAGTGTTGTATTAGAAGTGTCAATCTACTTAAAAACATATGAAAACTATTCCTTTTCCCTAAAGTCAAGGCCTGCCATACCACAAAAGGAATTCTTTATAAATCTATTGACTCATATTCTGTCAGGAAAAATCATTTCAAAGTAGTGTATGTGCTATAAACTCACTCCATGTGTACACAGAAGAAAATCATGTTATCAGACACAACCTGTAATATACAAGTATTATTTAAATGATGCTTTGAACAAAGGAATTCCATTTTATACTGCTGGGAAGGCAGAGGTGGGAGGTGGGTGGTGGTGGAAAAACAATACTCCTGACCCTTTCAAGATGCGTAATACCTGTTACTCAATTTTAAGGCAAAACTGCAGGTAATGAGATGGGTTTATATGCTGTAGAAATGATACTCAGCTGCTTGTTCTGAAACTGGTTTATGGTCTCATACACTAGGTTTTCTTGCAGTTCACTCTTCTCCAAACATGGGGAAACCCCAAACTTTCAATTTCTCAAGCATTTTTCAATGGGGTTGGACTTAAAATTCACTTGAGCACTGTCTACTGACAGTTACGGCAAATAAAATGCTAATTTTCAGATGTAAAAGTAACTTAAAGTCTCATAGTTTCATTTTTTTTCCACTCAAATAGCTCAACCAGAAAGCAACTTTGCCAATCTTTATGACAAATAAAACTCATCTACATTTGCAGCTTCTTGGTCATCTGAAAATTCAGGCGAGAACACCTGCAAAAAGAAGGTGGCTGCTGGTTTGTTGAATGATTTCATGAGTGTGTGGTATGACATTTCAGTATAAGTTTAGCCCATTTTTAATCAATGGAGAAAGCGTGTTTTCTTCGTATATACAAACACTTAAAGTCTCTTGCACAGACTAAAATGTTCCTCTAAAGTCTCTATTCTCCCACCACAGAATTATCACAGATTTTAATTAACTTAATCACCACTGTTCCATAAACCTACCTCTGCTGGTGCAAAGGTCAAGAAGCATTTCACAGACGACACTTCATTTAAGTTAACTGAATACAAGTAAGGCTTTGAACGAGAACGGTCAACCACTGCCAAACAAAATTCATAATCAAATTACAGATGCCTTTGCATGAAATATCAGCTTTATAATAGTTGCAGTATTTCAAAGTGATTCCCAGTATCAAGTATCTACATATTTGCATGGTAAGCATTTCTCACTTACAGTGGAATATAGGATCTCCCGTAAGGGTTCTGAAGGTAATTTTGGGCAATATTATTCATGAGTAATTTTCATGGAAGTTATTCATTTGGAAGAATACAGTATTTCAGAAAAAAAAAAATCAAAACAACATTGTCCTTTACCTTTGAATAAAAGTGTTAGGCTAAAATAACTTACATAATAAATTAATACCACAGGGATAAAAATAGTTGGCTGAAACTTGTTTTGTTTAAATTACTTTTAGGCATACTCTACATTTCCAATAAGGCCTTATTTTCAGTAAGGCTTACTTCAGTTTTCAGACTTCCATCTTCAATTTTAAGGTAGCAGCAGAGTACAGGTTTCCAGCAAAGGAAACGTTCCTCCAAAATTAGTATCCATCATGGAACACCAAGAGTATTCATGCAGTATTCACCATTTCAGTACTGAACCTGACTAGATGTCACAACACTGGTTTCAAGCACAAACTCTGATGCAGAGATCGTGTGCAATGAGTCTGATCCCATGCTGGCTGCTTGTCTGTTGTAAAGAGCCTTATAGTTTTTTCCAAGATGACTGACTAGGAGCCCCCACCTTCCCTTCTCTTTTAAGTGCACCACATGGTAAGAAAACCCTTCAAATTTTGGGATACCATTCTTTTACATCATCCACATATAGGTCAACATAAAAATACAACTAAATTTTATAATACTGTCTTGCAAAAGAAAGAGTCTTGATTTCCTGACTTCGCAGCTTTGCTTATAAGGCCTCTTGTCCCTGCAAAATTCTCTAGTAAATAATGATGGTGGAATGTCCCAGGAGATGTCTGATTGAAGTAGGAAAACCATGAGCAACAATGTGCAGGATATGAATCTGCACTAGTTCTACCAAACAAAACAGACTTGAATTCCACTACTGCCCCAATTAACTCCAGAGTTGAGCATTCATGCAGAACAGAGGCCCTGTCACCCAACCTGCAGACACCCTGTCCCTTTGGGAAAAAGAAAAGCCTGAACCCTTATAATGGTGAAGAAATAATCAAAGGGTAAACATTGTCAAAAAGTGGGCATGAGTCCATGAATAGGAAATTAATACAATTGTTTGGCTTTGTTTCTTTGGGTTTTTTAATATTTTATTTTCACTGGTGAGAGGGTATTCAGTTTTTTTTATTATATCTTAGCAACTATGGGGGGGAAATTGGGGAAAAAAATCTATAGGCAACCTGATATTTTCCAAATATTTATTTTTGTCAAATGTCATCTTATAGGCAAACCAAAATGTCTCCTCTTAATTTATATTAAGCAACACTTGTAAAATAATTGCTTTGGGCTTTCTTTTATCAGAAAATTTGGCTACCAGGAGTGGCCTGACAGATTTTCTCTCAGAATTATTAATTCTTTATTTAATGAAAATTCTGATATAGCAAGACCAAATACCTGAATTGTCTTCAGTTTTCAATTTAAACTCCTTATAGTCAGAAAGATCAAACTCCACTCTAGTACACGATTGTCCTTTGTTCTGCAGCAAAAATGGAATTGATTTTGTAGCGCCAACATTAACAGAGCCATATGCAAATATTTTCTGTAAGTTTAAAGAAGAAAAATGGGTCAAAGAACCGTGCAATGTATAATTGAACATAGTGTGAAAAAATACAGTTGTGCAAGATTCACAATTTATAACACAACTTATAACACAGTATTGGTTAACCAATAGTCTCATATAACCCTTATCTTTAAAATCTTTTCAGGACACAAAATAGAAGAGTTTAGAATTGAAGATCAAGTCCAGTTACACTACCAGAAAAGTTTTCAACATTCAGTAAACAGAGCAGTGACTTTTCCTTTTACTGTATTTTTTGCTATAATTACTTTAAGAAATCCTCTCCCTTTTACCATACTTATTCCAGATTGTCAAGTTCAAAAAACTAAAGCTGTCAGCAATCTTTTAGTGTAACTGTTATATGCACATTTGGGTTTTAATATATCTTCCTAAGTTCATCTCTTTGATAATTTTCTTGGGAAGTTAATTTAAGAAGAAATGAAAAACACAAAGTAGAGAGGAGCCATTTTGACACCTAGATAAACCAAAATACTTAACCAATCTTACCAATCACTACAATTTTTTTCACACTTACCACATCAATGCCTATTTCAGTGATCTCTGAAAATCCACTAATCCTAAGCGTGAGTTCTGCTGCATTCCTCACTGCTACCTAAGTGAAGGGATAACACCAGGATTGTGGACAAGGTCATTTTAACATAACTATCTCACCAAATCTGTCTTAAGTACATGAAAAAAAGTTTAACACAAAAAATCCAACCCAACCCTATCCCACAGATACAGAGTGGAGAGAGTCAGTATAAATTACACTGAAAATAGGAAAGTAACTCTGCCCTTATAATATAATGCATTTTTGCTGCAGAAATATGAAGAGATAAAGTAAATGCCTTCATTTTCTGGAACATATATATACAGACTCCAGTGACGTGGCTTCAAATCATGTGTTTGTAGCCTAGCACATCTGGGACAGATATAGCTGTTAATTAAAAATACAGAACAAAAACAAAAACAAACTTAAGAAACACAACCCAAAGTTGTAAGAAAGACCAGTGACCAGTCTTCCCCAATTCTGCAGACAAAAATAATATTGCAGGAGGCTGTGTTAGTAGAATGAGCAGCTTTTTTTCCAACAGGAGAAGTCTGTGTTCAGCAGTTGTGAGGACTGGAATGTGTAAATACAGCACACATTGCTTGAGAAGTGCTGGTACAAGGCAGACACTATTGTTCTGGGGAATATTAAATCTGTTGTAAAAATTGAAAAAAATAAATGAATACTAGGTTTAACAAGGGTAATATAAATAGCCCCAGAAGATGGTGAATCCAGGATCAGTCAGAAATGGTAGCAAAGTTCAGGCCCTTGATAGCGTCTTTTTTCTAAATCTCACTTATCTCAGGAAGCAGGCATGCATAAAACAAAATGTTACATATTTATTGCACACCTACTATCACAGCAAATCTACTGGCAGAGCCATCTCTGAGAAAATCACATAAAGAAGTCATGAAATTAAAATCATTAGAGTATTCCAATCCTGCCTCACTATAGATTACAAAAAGTGCAGGTATGTCTATGTTATCTCATAAAGAACAATTACACACTACTTCCAACAGCTTGTCAGTGGTACAATATAATCAACTCAAACTGAGAGGCTGCTTTTATACTTCTGAGCAGGGCTGAGACAAATAAAAAGCCAGAATAGGTCACAGCAGTAATGATCTGCTGCAAGAAAACTTTATCCTTAAAAAGCGTTAGAACACTGGAAATAAAATCCAAAAGGTGAATGAACATACACACAAACACACAGGATAACACTTAAAAGACAAAGTTCTTCCAGTTTTGAAATACCTCCACTTTTTTATCAAAACTCATGTATGACATTGGAGTGAAAGAGATTTTGAGATCAGCAACGCCTCCCACGGGTATCACTCCTTCAGAGGGGGTGATTTTCATTCCAGGCAGTGGGTTTGAGTCAAGAACCTTCACAAACACAAACAAGAAAAAGATGTTTGCATTTATTTGTTTTGGTTGTTGTTGTTTTATTTGTACCAATATATCTATCATAAAGATTTTCTATTCTTACAAAGAGAACCTTCATAGCATATAATGCTAATCTGGAGTCGAAAGTTTGGGGAAAAATGCAAGTACACAAAATTAAGTAACAGATTTCTAATTCTAACTGTCAGTTGCTACTATGAAATAATTTCTGCCACCAATTGGAAACTGGGAGCTCTGAGTTTTGTGTTGTTTACATTAAGTTATCAATATTAAATTTTTCTATCTAGCAAGTCTTCAAAATATTCTACAAAACAGTTTTTTCAGTAGCAAATAAATCCATCACTTCTTTTTTGACATTCACACTAAGATGGAACACAAAACCCCAATTCTGTATATATCAGTAATAATATTAGAAGTAAATACTCAGTTCGCTCACAAAGTTAGCAAAGACAAAAAAGAATTTGTTCTCTTCTAACTCCTAACATAGCTTTTTAAAGCATAACTACACAAGTGATAGTGACCAAGACCAATCAGCTAGGTTTTGGCTTAAGAGTAATCCTGGAGGCTAAAAAGGCTGGGTATGTTTGTTTGTTTGTTACTGGCTATGCTGATTTTATTCTTTCAGACCCAGCCTCCAAGGCTACAGTACTACTTGTTATTCAGTGCTTAGTTAATGAAAAACAAATCTGGTACAAATAAAAATGAACATGTTTCTCAGTATTGTAATAATACAGTAAAAAAAAAAAAACTCTGAGGATTTTAATTTAAATTATTTTCCTTTCCTAAATACAGCAATTATCCTGTGATCAGCAAAACTAATGAGGTTAGGTTTCCTACTACTCTGTGTATTATGTCTTGACCTACTCTGGCATCCATCTCATCCCTTCTTCAATTCATTGCACAGCCCCTCTTGCCCCTGGATGCTGGTTTAGCAAAGTCATCCATGTGCTGTGACTGCTCTGGGTCCCTGCATGCACTGACTGGGCAGCATGGTAGGATGACCAGCCAGTTTGCTCTGTCTCTCAGTGCAGGAAAACATCCAATAAATGCTTTTCCATAGGGTACCCCAAAATGAGGTTCTACCCTCACCCCTGGCTCTCAGGAAACTGAAGGAACCATTTAGGCCATCACCACTTTGCTTGTCTTTTGTCCCATCTACCCATCAGTGCAAATTTGACAGAGGGACAGAATTCCTATTTACATCCATATATTTTCTCCAGAATACATCACAAAAACCTAAATAGGTGCATATTTAATAACTGAAAACACAAAAACATAATATGATCTGGTAAAATTAACTCCCCTCTGATCCCCAACCTAAGGAAGTAAGTGTGCTAGAAATAATTTTCTCTTACTTGGAAGTATGCATGGTTGTATCCTGTGTTTAGAATACTGGCTGTCTTACAAGTAGTGAAACCAATTGGACTGTGAGTGAAGGATATACTTTGAGTGATAAACTGAACTTTGGCAGTACCAAACTATTAGAAAAAAGAGAGACAGATTAAAAAAAAAATATAACATATTCCTAAGTACAAATAACTAATTCAGCCTATATTTTATTACATAATGAGCTAATATAGTTGTGGAAATACATAAATTGGAAGTATTCAAATAGGAAAACACAGCTTAAGTGTGAGACAAGATTTACTCAATGTACTGAACTTATCTAGATTCAAATTGCACAGACCCAACCATACAGATATTTCTGGACTAATTTCAAGACCAATAAAAATATTTTAATTAAATTTAATTTAACAGCACAAACTCCATTAACTCCAAATATGTGATCAGGACAAGACATTTCAGAGATATTAATAGCACTAGAAATGCAAATATTCTAATTTACACACTTCCTGGTTTACATATGGCAAACTTCCAAGACTTCAAAAGAAGAGGAAGAAAAGAAAAGTAGCTATTGGGGAAAAAACAAAAACAAAAATCAAACCAAATAGAAACAAAATCCCAGGCTCATCAAAAGAAAGGGAAAAGTTTTCTTGGCTCCCAATAAAAGTTCTAGAACATGTAGCCATTATAATAGAGTGAAAAAAAGAAAGTCTTTCTTCTTCATATTCCCTGGTATGCAACATAAGACAACAAATAACTAACCAAAGCTGAATGTCACTGTTTAGAAGACTACCCAGAACAATGCTTCTCAAATATCATGTTCAAATAACAACACAAAATTAAATTAAGAGCCTGTTGGTACCTTGAAACTCTGAAACATACATTCCCACACACACCTAGATTTTTATTCCTTTAATAAATAGCATGTATCTAAAAAATTGTCAGATCACCTGTCAACCCTTGTTCAGTCAAACTAGGCAAGCCAAGCACAGTAATTAGTCCATAATATATTAGGACCACTAAGCTGTGATACCAAAGGGAGAATATAATCAAAAACAAGAAATAGTAAATTGACTTTGCCTTGCTTCTTCATCAAGTCTTTGGAGCATATTCTTTAATTAAACTTGTCAAGTAAAAGCCATATGAAATTAAAGTATTTTAATGCAAAAATATATTAGAACAGAAATATATTTAAAGTACTACTTGTTTAAAGAAATCCACCCATTTTTCTCCTCTAAAGCTGCCACATGAATAGTTACCTTTGCAGAACATTTCAAGTCAACTGAATTTCCTTTGCGCACACACAAGATGAATTGTCCTGTTTCTGGAGTGTTGAACCCTGGATGCCAAACAACTTCACACTCCACATCACTATAGGCCTCCACAAACCCTGAATATATGTACATAATTTAGATGTTGTAGCATACACATGTACAACTGTCAAATTATATTGTATAATTAGAAATAACATAGGCACATAAAAGTGAAATGACCTTCTACTACTGAATATAAGCCTACATTTTGCAGATGTAACAGTCGGATGAATTAAGTAAAATTAGGTCTTGGATTCCCATGAGCATTGCATAATCTCTGTATTAGTAACCAGCAGTAAAACACACTCAAAGTTTACTGGTACTTTTAGTCATTAATTACTCTAGTAGTCAACATTAAAAACAGAAACAAAAAAAAAAAATCAACAAACTATCTTTCTTGCTGAACAGCAACATGAGGAAAGATCTTATACACTTTTTTGCTTGCAATTGAGTCTGAATTTGTATTAGCAGAAATACCTTTTCTCAAGAATCAGAGCACACCAAATCCAATATTGTTAGCAGTTTGCTCTTTAGTATTGGACCTCCAATATAACCCTGCAGAATACTACCTTTCAAAGAGAAGAAGGTAAAAGAAGGTCCCTTTTACACTGCAAAAAGTGTACATACATCCAACAAACACTGTTTCATGATGCAAATGCAGACACTAATCCCAGACTGAATTCCATTTATGTTACTCAAACTTCATCAACTTTTTAGCAGCTTCATTCGGTGCTTTTGGAATATTTTCTATCCTGATGAGCTGTATGATGTTGCTGCCCCACTCCTGAAAAATGTCAGCAATCCATGCTGAAAGAAATGTTTACACAAGCACTGCTGGCTGGGCATGGAAGCAGGGAGCTGGGCTGAGCATGCGTTCAGGGCAGGGCTTACACAGAGAATGCTGCAGTGGTGCTAAGCTGTGACCTGATACTGCTTTTGGGACACACTGATAATTGACAGAAATCTAAAAATATAGTTTACAGCATCAGCTAAATGTTTGTCATATTTAATACTGTTGACATATACATACACACCCTGTATTTCCACAGCATACCTTTGGTTGGCTTTATAGTAAATGCAGATTTTCTATCTCCAGTCACAGGTCTCCAAGTAAAGCCAGCAGGATGGTTTCTGGGATTGCACACCCTGACAGTTTTCCTAAACTCTGTGCCTGCCAGGCAGCCAGGAACAGGACTCAAAATCAGTTCCCTTGTAGACAGCTGAAGTTCAATAGGCATTACATGTGCAATTACCAGCACATGTCCAATGTGTTGATTGTTTATTTTGTAACTGAAAGAGCTGTAACATAAATATATATATAATCTCAATATTGTGATTCATTCATTATGTTACAGTCAGAGTAAACTTTAAATGAAATACAACCACTAGCAAGAAAACACTTAAAAACTGAGTGTGAGCACACAGTTAAGACTGTCAAAAGTTTGCAATTGTTCTGCATACTACTTAAATCATGTCAGAAGTGAAGACTGTCCTAAAGGATGATCAGCCTCCCACAGTCATTTTAATATTAGAAAACAGAGTTCATGCCAGCAGGCTTTGTACATTTTCCCATAAGCTGCATTAAAAGACCTAAGCATGGATGCAAGTGGTGCAATGCTAGGCTTCAAAGAGAAGAGTTTTTTCCATAAAAATTTCTCCTAGTAAATACACCATAATAGCAAACTTTGTTCCCTGATGCAACTCTAGCTACATCAGGCTTTTCACAGGACACATTATTGTTTGTGGTTTAAAAAAAAAAAAAAAAAAAAGAAACCACAAGAAACAGTATTGTCCTAGGAAAATTCTGCAACATAAAACTGCATCGATTTTTGCAATGTCACCATAGATGAGCATACACCATTAGCAATTATAATGATTACACTTTAAAATTAGCCAGGTGATTTTTTTTAATAAATTTTACTACTGCCAAGGAAATGTGCAAATCAAGACAAACATAAAAATCCTTACGTTTTAAACATTCCAACAGTGGTTGTCTCAAACACAACTGGAACATGAGTTTTTGTCAGAGGAGGCACGACCTGAGACAATGGAGATGTCTCCTGCAATTCCACAGCTTCAATCTCCATTTGTATCCAAATATGAACTGATAAGTTATTTATGATGTGCAGCTCTTTGGTTGTTGTAGAATACACACAAACATCACCAAAATCTATAGTAGAAGGACCTAAATTATATAAGAAATAAGATGCCCAACATTAAAGGTAAAAGCTAATTTAAGGAAACCTAACTACTAAAATACTGTGATCAAACGTTTTAGTTCTTCAAATTACAAACTTAGCTACAAAAATCCTGTAGTGGAAGAAATTATCACTAAAATGTGGAAGTAATTATCACCCATGTTCTGCAAGTGTTTTCAGCAGTACAAGTCAAAAGCCAGCAACATTTATTTTTTTAACTGTGCTTGTTTCAGTCAACTGGTAAAATAGGAAATGAATGTGCTTACTACTAACAGGACTATTAATATAAGCATAAATACTTCTTTTTGTTAAGCAGATATTTAAAAGGACAAATTACCACCAATTCACTGAAAGTTTATGTATGCAACCTGTCAGTTTGCTCCCTGATATGTGACCATTTGTTTAAATAATACTAATTATTATTATTATTATTATTATTATTATTATTATTATTATTATTATTATTATTATATTTAAGTAATAATAATTCATTTAATAATTCGTGTCATGTGATGGTCACAGAATTACTTCACTACCTCGTTCAGTGTTTTCACTAGTTTTTAGGCCTGGTCTATAAACTAGAGTGCTCATGGCACAAATCAAACTTCTTACAAAACTCTAAGTTATTATTATGATATAAACATATAAACAATATTATGTTTATCTTGTTCTAACTTTCCCCAAGTATATCAGTTTCCACAGCTACACTATACAAGTTCTGGCTTGACTGAAAATTAAAAAAGCCCAGGAATTACTAAAAATTGTCTTTTTCCTGGAAAAAAAAAATTACTGAAGAAAAGCTGACCTTAAATTAGACCTGTAGCAGTAACAAGCATTGTTAGCAAGTCACTAAGAAGTTTTAGGTGTTACTCCCCATCACAGAACATTACCCTGAAATTATTTTGATGGAGGATCCTGAAGTTTTAGTTTTAGTTTTTGGGGGCATCACTCTTCACTGTTAATTCCCAGAATTATTCTGAGCACTTCCATGAATCTTGCTGATATTAATGCTGGTCCAGGTACTATCCACTAACAAGGCCTAAGGGTATCAGCAACTCTCACACTATGCTGTGGTGAATTCTGTTTAAGAGGTTGTGGAATGAGCAGTCTTCAAAGGAAACTCTTCTTTTACGTGTTCATACCTAATCATATCTGCCTTATTTGCTGAGAATTACAAAGCTTTAGTGAAACACTACTGTAGGTCTCAAGCTGCCTACCAAATTAAACTGTTTTCCATTTAGGGTGAGCAACTATAATCATAAACTGTGTTACTATACATAAGTTCTTTTATAACAACTATATGTATTTAGCTACCAAATTAAGAATCTTACCAATGAATATTTGATGAAGCTGTTTGTGTGTCAAAGTCAGACTACAATCTTCCTTCTCCTGGGTAGAAGATGGCACAGGACTAAGCCAGCTCCAAACCTGTGATAAGCACAAAACACTTCCTCAGAGCAGGATCAAAATCTTTATGATTTTTGATATGATAAACACATTTTGCACACATAGTACTCAAGTGTTTAACTTACTCCTTTGTTTGTAGATTTAGAAACAATTGCTGCCAATTTTCGACTAGTTAACATGCAATTGTCATCTAAAGGAAGCATTTTGGGCTGTGGCTTCTCCTTCACAAAATCTGCAACTGAGATTTTTGGTGACTTAAGACCTTCAGCTGGTTTAATGCCTATGCTCACAGGATTGTTATAAATATAAAACCGCCTACAGGGAAGAAAAAAAAAATGAATGTGGAAATCTATAAATTTGAGCATTCCAAGATCTACATATTAAATTATTTAATACTTTTAAAGAAAACAATTAATACTTTAAGTAGGAACAATTAATTATTTTAAAAACCCTCAAGCACAGAAAATACCCCAAAAAAACCTTTGTTGTTTTGGTTTTTACTCTAAGATAAGTCTAGAGGACCAGTCTGATTAAAGGATTGTATCTGCTTCAGTCCACAGAATAAATAATAATTTACCTACTGAATCCATGACTTGGGGTGAGTTAGACATCCTAGCTGAAAATATATATTTATTATATAAAGAGAATTCAAAACAATCAATGTTATGTTTTTTCCTATTAACCATAACTAACTATTCTTAAAACTTGACACCTTAATTTAAGTTCACTTAAAGCTTAATTTTAAGTGCCCTGCCTCTATCTATATATTTCACCCAGGAAGTGACCTCAATATGTCTAAATACTTGAAACAAACAGGTTTGGAATACATTATAAATGAAAGTCCCAAGACCATAAGCATATTGGCATGGGACAAATTTAGTATATGATCAGTGCCATTAAGTTAATTCTGCACATATATTCACATATTTTGTGCATGAACCTGAAGTATTTATTTTCCGTTTCTTACCTAACAGCCTCTTTCTCTAAACGACGTTGTCTTAAACAGGAAATGAAGTCAACATAGTGTTTCTTATTTTTTTCTTTTAACAGTCGTTCAGAGTCAGTATAAGCAAATTCTGGGTCTATGTAATTATATCTCTCAGTCTTTGTGAAAATAGTCCTAAATATTTAAAGAGAATTGTAGTTTCATTACACATGTAGAATGATACTGGGTCTTGTTAGTTTGAAAACATAATTGATTTTGATACATACGTATTTCATTCCAAACATTCTTTTTATCACAGCTGATTATTAATATTTGACCTTGTAAAGACAACCATAAAAATTAAATATTTCAAGTGCAATAGCTACATTTGCAGTTTCATGCAAGAAAACTCAATAAATTTATGTGCAAGAGACTCAAGAATGCAATGAATTTTAAAGTACTTTCAGCCTGGAAAAATAACAGGGAACTGTCATACGAGTAACCAATCTACTATATGATATACTATATGATACATTGATCTACTATAGGATATACATAAATGTGTGGGTTTAAATATTAGATTCACATATTTTTTACCTGTACTTTTTATTCCATTCACTAGGCCTAAGGCTGGCTGCACGATCATTAGGAAAAGCTATAAGTGCATCATCCTTAGAATTCCTGTTTTTCCGGTGAGTATGAATTTGTGTTTGGGTTGATTTAAGGATTGCCACAGGTGCTGTATCACTGAGCTGTCCTGTGCAACGAACTACAAATTGTCCAGTTGCATTGGAAATCAAGGGTGTTAGACCTTAAAATTCAAATACAACATAAACTTAAACAAACATTTTCTAAAGAAAATTCAAAGTCTTAGAAAATGTATCTAATTTATAACAGTCTACTCAGCAGCACAACAGTCAGTCAGCCATCCCATAGTGTTTTCCCTCAGGTAAGAAGGAAGAAGTCATTCACAACCTGCCAAAAGCCAACTGCTTCCCTTGGCCTGGATCACAAAAACATCAGAGCTCAAACCAGCTGTGTCCAGCTGTGATGCTATGTCTTGCACAGACACATCAGCCACTCAGAGCTGCCTGTCACAAGACCAATCCCAGTGTCCTAAAGCTTGAATAAGGGCTGCAAACAGAGGCGTGAATTTTCACAAAGCCTCCCAAGCTAGAACAACTAAAAAGACAGCTCAGATTTCTTGCACTCTAATTTTAGAAAAGCACATATACATGAACATTAAAAAGAAAACTATAGCAGAAACAAGGTCAAACTTCAACTGCCCTTTCCTCCCTCACCTGCAGAAAAAAAAAATTGATCATTAAACATATTTTTACCCACTTTAGCCTTACTTTAATCCACCAACAAAAAAATCAAAAACTACTTTTCATCTTCTAAGTCAAAGGAGTGATTACAACTTTCACTGGCCACAAAGGCACAGTTTTCAAGAAGCTTTATTCCAGTCTCTGCCCTGCCTTCACCTGAATACAGAGATACAAATATAAATACTCATACACTGGGAGAAGATAACAGAAAGATATAGAACCATCTAGAAAAGGATCTGAAAAAAAAATCTTTTTCCCTCCACATTGCAATGAAGCTTAAAAGCAAAACACAGATATCCCTCATAACATTTTTATAAACCTGCAAATGGGACCAGAACAGGGACATTAACAGAGCAAATGGTAGACAAGTGCATGTTAAAAGCCTGAAAAACTTGAATACTACATTAAATCTTTGATCCAAAATCCCACTTCTTCTAATTGGGTTTCTGAAGCAGGAAAATTGAAGTAGCTCTGGATTTCAAATAGAAAACAAAGAAATTGCCAAACTTCAGTTTCTCATCAAGTCTTGACAGCCATGCATTGGAAATACCTTCCTAAAAGTAGCAGGAATGCCCACTGGCTTATCAACCACATGTACTTGTAGGAAGAACAGCATTTTATCATGACTTTCCAGTAACTTCCACTTCTTACTCCCCAACAGTGGAAAAAATGGGTATTGCCTTCCTGTTTCTCATCAGGGAGTACATCCTCAAAACTGGCAGCAACTGAAGAGAACTCAGGTTCTCCCCCTGACCCACACACAGCCACCACGTGCACCAGTGCACAGGTCATTTGACGTTTGAAAAAAATCATGTTTGCCATGACAGGTTTATAATCCATTAACAGCTTAGTCAAGTAATTGTGAATCAATAAAGAACATCCTATTCTCTTTCCTAGTTCTTCCTGTGCTTTACATATGTCTCAACTTACTCCTGAAACATCGTAGCAATGTGCAGCAGCAGCATCACTTGCAGAAACTGAACCTTACAAAAGTCAAACAGTCATGATGAAAATTTATGCTTTAATAGTTCAATTTTTGATACAATTATGGAAGGATACACCATTATTTGAGCCTTTGTTTTGCAGTCTTATGGGACCTACATCATGCAACTCAGCATTTCCACCAGTCCCAAAGAGATACTACTTTTTACAAGCATATTAAAAATAGCAAAAAAATCTCTTAAAAAATGTGCTTTTAAAACATTTTTATCACTTGTTACCTAGTTTTTAGCACCTTACCAGGATTAATTGTGAACACAATGCTTTTTCGTTTGGATTTGCACACACCAAGTAAGGTCAACTGTATTTGATGAAAGGATTTTGTAGATGTCTTCAAAACATCTACGTTATTTTTATCTACTACTGTACCAATAATATCAATAATTTGCTTCATCTCGAATGTTCCTATTTGATGTGGAGAAAATGAAATCACCACTTTCTGGAAAAGAAAATTCATTATGAGACACAGAAGACAATAAAGAGTCAAGCTTTGTGAAATCCTCTATATGATTGAGTCCCTGAGATCACTTCTCTCCATGCTTATCTCTAAGATATTCAAAACTGGGCTTGCAGAATATGCCAAGAGGCACATAAAAATTAGCAATATAAGGCAATATAAAAATGTGACACATTAGAACACAACAAAGTCTCATTTGTTCACTTCTGAGAGAAATCTTGTGCCCTGACTTACTGGTTTGGGAAATTGTAAATGCTTCCATATTTGACTTATTATTTGGCAAATTTCTTCCATTAAAGAAATTTTATCTTACTTGAATATTTGTGATTTACTGAAACAATTTTTAAAGTATCCTTCGAAAATGAGCATAAATCATTATTCTCAAATCAGTAAAGTTTAAAAAATTACAGATAGGAAAAACCCTTGTGAAGTTGCCTTAGTACTCCAGTCTTTTTTTCCTAACTCAAAATAATATTTGTTGCTACCTGGAGTAGGGGAAGAACATTAAGAGACTGCCCAAAATAAAAAAAAAATATGTTTGGCTGGTATTACAAGCCACTGCTACTGAAATGAAATTCTTCTAGCTTACTTTCAAGAAATTCCACTGATAACCACAATAAAACAAACTGCACAGTTACATAACCTAAGAGAAAGAGAGGAATTTACCTTTTCAGATTTTTTTTTAACTTTTCCCCTTTCAGGAGAAATACTGAAGTGAGCAGTCTTGCGGAAGCTGAACATTACTGGAAGGAACTCGGATTCGTTTTTCACTGTGCACACAACTTGTGCTTGTTCACCCATATAACAGTCCTTAAAATTAATTACTGTTCCTGGCTTAAAAGTCAGTATTACAGGAAACACAGAACCCATCAACGCTAAGTCCACGTGACAAGAATTACTTCCTGCATCAGACAAACATAAAAACAAGCAAACAAACAAAATCCCTCTCATGACTACTATCTCACTAACAGGAAAGTCATGCTGTAGTTGTACAGTCACAAAAACAAAACAATACAAAAAACAGTATGTTTTATAATACAGTTTTTCTAAACCTAACACAGAGATCTTTACTTCTAGTAGCTGTTAGATAATGCATTCCCACAGTAAGGAAGTTGAGGATGTTCAAACATTCACATGAAAATGCACAAAAGTTATCCAAAAAGTGTTAGTGACTTGCAAATGGCTGAGGGTGTTTTATTTCCTACTTGCATTTATAATCATTATAATTTATAATTAAGTGATAGGCGTTCATTCAGGACACACATAAATCCCTCCTTTCTACTCACTCACTGTTCAAAAAGCCTTTAGTGCTGAAGCATTCAAGATGCAAGTTAATTTATTTGTGCTGATATAAACAAACAAAAATAGCAGATTTACCATAGAACTATTAGATAAGGAAGATTTTTTTTAAAAGTTTAAAAATATCAAGAGACACAATTTCATCATCCATATTTACATTTCTGATGGTGACTATACATTTCTAACATACTTATGGTTGATGTGGCACTACCACTGAGGTTCTGCAGCCAGTCACCTCTCTTGCCAGCAGTTTCAAATCTCAGAAACAGGACATAATCTTGAACCAGTGATGTGTCACTCACTTCAATGTCTCTTTCAAATTTTCTGTAAGAGTCACAATCTCAAATTAAAATATGAGGGAAAAAAATAAACCTCCAAACCAAACCCACAAAAACATCAAGGCATATTTTTGAACATCCAGTATGGCTTCTTCGTCGTCAGCAGTATCTTGAAAAAATGATCTTTATACTTCCTTTCAGAAAATGCAAACAGTAACAAATTTAAGCTCAATATCTGTGTTCTTATTATACTGGTAATTTGATCTCTTTTCTAGTCTATAACAGTTTTCTAAACTAATATCACATGCATAAAAACTACCTGTAATAATTTTCAATAAGGGAAAATGGCAAGAGCACATTTGCTTTTTCTTTTCCTTAAACAAGAAGAAATGTTTCTTTATGTTTAGTTTTTGCTTTTGTTTTGGGTTGTTTCTTCTTTAATGAGATAACAGCTCTCTGAAATGTTTCACTCTCTTGGTGGCTAATATATGGAAAAATCTAATAAAATTCTTTTTTCTCACAAAACCATCTTAACCAATTCTTGGTCCAAATACACCCTCAGGGTATTATAAAACATAAATCATAGATATACTTCAGGCTTTGCTTTCCTATTTGAAGAATCACATCAAGGGATTTCTTTTAACAAACATAAATACATTAAGTAGTTAGCCAGAAATAATTTGCAGATGTACTAACTCAAAATGATTGTTTCTAACACCGTTCTTGCAGAGCAGTGCAGACCAACCAACTTGTGTGTGTGTGTGTACACATTTAATTGGTGTCACTCACTCTGGACTAAAGCACAGTGTAATCAAAGTTTTCTCATAAGGCAGCAAAGTTCCTTGATTGGGAATGCACAAGACCAAGGTGGAAACATCTACATCTTTATTTTTCAGGCTTAAGTCATGTAAAACAGCATCTGTACTCCCCTGAAGATCTGTCCCCTAAAATAAAAAAAAAAGATATGGAATAGTTCAGCCTGTTCTGCTTTCTCTTTTCTGTTTTGTTTTTTCCTACACATACATTTTCATGTACAACAAATAGAAAGACGTAACAGAGGAAATAGCAGTTACACAGCACTTGGCTAATTAACCAATTCTTAAATCAATTTCATGTCAATGTCTTGAATTCTCTTTTTTTAAACATTATTCTCAGATTATTTCACTAGCTGAAAAAAAAAGTGAAACCACAGATTATTAATACCTTAGAACTCAAATTTTATTTTGATAATTCCTAGTAAATAATAATTGAAAACCTCAATCCTAGGGTTGAATTGAAATAAAAAACTATTATCTGTGTTGGTTGGACAGAGGTTTCAGAAAGCCTATTGATCAGGAAATAGTATGCCATAGTAAACAATACTAGAAAAAGAATGTTGAGAAATAAAAAACGCAAAAGCAGAAATGAAACAAGTTTTCAACTAAAATAAAACCAGAGAAGTTTCTTACCATCTCTCCTCCAATGGCATTTTCTTCCAGTACTGCTACCCAATCCATACACTCAGGGCTTTCATTGTATAAATGTATTTGTTCTGTCTTTGAAGTTCCAAAGTAAAGAGGTCCAAATTTAATGCATTTCAGTACTTTTCCACAAGACACTCCAAGAACTTTAAGAACTTGTTCAACCACAACACCTTTGATCCATACTTCAGTCCAACCACGATTTTCCAACTCCACTCTGCCAGTAAGAGCAACAAGCAGCAACAGGTAATGTAGAGAAGTGTTAGAAATAATCAGTTTGGTTAGTTTGCTTTGTATTAGAGTCTGTGCCAAAAAAAGGAAAGAATTACCCAATCCAAGAATTCAAATCACAGGCTTTCCACATACAAACTAAGTGGGAGAGCAGGGCAAGTGAGTATGTCCTTGACAATGCCCTACTAGGAATATCACCAATCAGGAAAAATCACACATTACATGGTGGAGTTTTGGGTTTGGTTTGTTTTCTGACTTTTTTTAAATGTTTGAAACTACAGGAGTGACATCTGCAAAGAATCAGGGTCTTGGCATCTAAATACCAATTCTGGCACATAATACCTAATTTTCTTGTAGGGAACTGGAGCTAGAACTTCATCTGAATAAGTATGAAAGAGCTGCAGCTTTCCTGCCTGGAAGCTTGATCTTGACAATTCCACAAATCACCAAAACAAAACACCCAACAAATCAACCACACCCCATTCCCACATTGCCCAGAGGGGTTATCGACTGCCCACCACTGGAAGTGTTCAGGGACAGACTGGATGGGGCTCTGAACAACCTGGTCTGGTGGAAAGTCCCTGCCCATGACACAGGGGCTGGAAATACAGGATTTTAAAGTCCCTTCCAAGCCAAACCGTGCTAGGATTCTAAGATTTTATGAGGTATGCACTTAAAAGCCACCTACTCCAGTGCCGCAAATACATTCCCTCCAGTGAAAATAAGATATACCAAAGAACACCAGAATGTTTCTGAGACTCCTGAAACATACAGAGTTAAAAGAAAGCATGCAGTTACAGAAGCTAAGAAAATTATGGAACATGGAATGTACAGAAAGGTGAAAGATACGAAAGCTCCTGGTTAGTTTTATTCTGAGAAATGTGCAAACATCTCAGATCTTTACATATTATGGAAGATTTTTATCAACACAGCCAGGTATAAAATTTATGCATCACTTTTCTGTGGAGATAATATAACAATCAATTTAATAAAACTAAATATTAAATTAATAATAAAGACTAGAATTAATAACAGGCAAAAATGGAATTTATAGAGCCGTATTTCTTCAGTCATACACTCACTTCATCATTTCTTCGATAACACCGGGTACATCTGTGCAGATATCCACTCTGATTTTCCTTACAGATTTTGGCTTTACCACTCCTCTGGCAGGTTTTATGTTAAGCAGGACAACCCCATCATATGATATTTTAAATATACCTAAAAAACCCAGAGCAAGTAAGAGGATGCTATACAATATAAAGCTGTAGACTTATATGCTTGTATTACGCACTTGAAATTACACAACACACAATGCAGATGTACACAAGCAGCAGATGTACACATATCTTCCTATGAAAAATGGAAGCATAGACTTAACTTTTTCACAAGCTATTTTTAAGCAAGAGTAGATCACTATTTCCAAGCTTTCTTTAATTATTATACCCACATGTAAAATTCCATTTTGCAAGCTGTGATTGTAGCAGAAAAGATACTCACATTCCAGACACAAGTGACTATATCATGAAATAATTGTAAATAACATCTGCAAGCTATACAAAACTCTAAGAAGATAGAGTAGCCAGAAAGTTAAGTGCATACTGCAGGTTAACAACAGATTATATGATTTGGTCCCTATCCAACACAAGTAATTGTGGAAGAGAACAGTAAATATTTCTAAATTATAAAAATATTCTTTAAAATGTGAAAAAAAAACAGTATTTGACCAATAACATTAATTATCTAATATTATACCATAAACATAGAAATTGTTTCAAGTGTACAAAAGATGCACTTTTTGGTTTCATATAAAAGATAATCTCTGATATGATATCAGAAGCAGGAACAAAGGACTCATTTAGTGCATGGAATAACAGGTGAAATGAAATCCTTGTGTCTTGGGCCAGCACAGAGCATTCCTGCTCACAGACTTTAGGTGCTGCCTGTTACTGGGACATGCTGTGTTATGATTTACAGAATCTACAGAAACACAGATTCAGCTGCCCTTCCCTTGTCTGTCCCCAAGACATCCTTTACTAACCATCACTTTCTTTCACCCAATCCTATAAAACTCCATCATGGAACCTGCATGTACCATGTACAGAGTTTACAACTAGAAACAGTTCCCTACACAATATAAAAAAATAATTATCCTACAACTTACTGTTAGATGCATATATACTGTAGGTTACCTTGTCTTCTTTACCTAATCATAACTGGTCAAAGTAGTAAGTTAACATATATGAGAAACACCTGAATATATAGGCTACATAGTACATCTTTAAGATGAACTGACTAGGAAAAACACCCACAATAACTTCTCCTTTTACTTCACAGAAAAAAATTTAAAAGGTCTGCTTAATCTAGACAGAAATTTGATTTTTTTTTTAATATTGAAAATCTGCGTTTCTGTGATAATGTATTTTCTCTTGGTACAGTATTCCATATGAAAAGCTAGGAGACAAATGTTCCCACAACTTTGGCCTAATGCAAAAAAATAAGATAGCCTTTAATGTAACAAGCAGCTGTACAAATGAGGAACAAAAATAATTAACTGCCTTAAATTTGTTGTTTGAAACTCAGCATAGTTGCCACCCCGCCCCTAGAGAAAGGTGTCTGCAACTCTGCACAGTGCAAAATGCAGTCAAACAGGTTATCTGGATCATACCAGCATTCTTATGCTCCTTTGTCCATGTTTCTTACTCTCCTTTGAAATAGCTGCTCACAGAAATTTAAGGATGTGCCTGTTGTAAAAGCTGTAGGACTTCAAAAGCTATGGCAGCAAGATAAAAGGCCTCTCATTATCTTCTAGCAACAAATACAATCCAATTCCCATCACAGAAGACTTTGGCTCAGAAAGTTCAGGGAACTTGTAGTTGTTTATTCAAGAGACAAGTCTGGGGATCACGGAAGTACAAAGCAAGAGCAGACATAATTTGCTGCTGTCTATGCTGGGCACACGAAGGCAATGAGCAACTTTTATTTTTGCATCTTCCAAGTGGGACTCAAAAGTACAGAACTCATAAAATTGTCAAAGTTCTAAAGGATTTTTTCTTTCCTAAATGGAAATACAATACTGGCTACATAAACAGTGGGCCATGTACAACACCTGTAGCTACAATACTCATAAATGGCACAACCCAAAATTCCAGTCATTGGTACTTGGTCACCAAAGTGTTAACTTGCATAAAATTACTTTTTCCAATAAAATAATATATTTGTATGATTTAATACATACTAAATATTTACCTGAAGTTGTTCCATGGTTAGCAATACTAATCTCTTTAGTAATTAGTTTATTGTTTGCAATCATTTCACCAAAATTAACCTCTGTCTCTATTTCCAGACCACAGTATGGAATTAATCTGCAGAGAAAACACACCATAATATTTCCCAAAACTTGAAAATACCTTTGCATTTTAAAACAAATTTGATTAAGCAGTCCAGTGGAGGAGAGTTCTCCTTTTGTCAACTCACTACAACATACACAAGGAAGATTCAAAAGAGAGGTACTTATCTATGAGCCTGTTTAATAACTCAGTAGTTTAATGATTAGTGAAAATTGAATGCACACACTTCTATTTAATTTTAAATACTTCATTACAGTACTTTAAGTAAAACTATCCATAGTTAGCTGCATCACAAAAATAAGACCAAATAAATCACCATAATTCATTATGAGCTGCCTGAACTAAAAGCAGAGAAGAATTACTGGCAGTTTACAGTTTTGTGTTTGATACATACTTTATGTGACTTCAAAAAAACTTATTACAACAGACAGAAGTGAACAATAACACAAACCATGAGCTACTTTTCTTATTTGTTTAAAAACCTCAGCCAGTGAGATGGCAGCACTGTTTTGGGTACTTTTTAGCCATAACAAAAAGATCATGCCTCAGCCAACTTGCATTTTAAAGACTCCAATTTTTAATACAATGACTCCTTTGTCCTCACATTAAACTGTGTTTCAAATCAATTGGAATTTTACATTACTACAGAAGTCTGTCTCCTCTTAGCCACAAACAGGAACATGTAGGAACAATTCCATCTCCTGATCTGTGTCACATGCAATGTGACAGAAGAAAGAACGGAGAAGAAAAGTAAATATCCTTGGTCAAGTGAGGTAGATCCTGCCCAAATACTCTACTGCATAAAGGCAAGGAGAGGGTGAAGGAAGGGACAGAGGAAAACTCTAAATCAAGGAATGCCAGAAATATGATGTCGGGAATTTTAATACACTGGTTTTAATTCTCTTTGATAATTTATTGTAATGTGAAAAAATAAGGTAGTAAATTCTTTAAAGAGATGCTAGACCAGCAGGATGTGGCAAAAAAAAAAAAGGCAAAAAAAAAAATCATCTATTGGATGAATTAGAAGTTAGAGTACACTCAACATAATTGTAAAAATTTCACTTTCCAAGTATCCAGACATTCTTACAAGAAGCTTTACTGGAATAATGGAACAAAAGTATTTCTCCTCTGAAGATCCAAGTATCTCCCTTCTCAAGTGGGCAGAAATAAGCATACATTCTAAATGCAATCAGATTTTCTAATACATATATACACAAAGGAAGTAGCCAAGTTAAAAGGTTTGGGGTTAGTGATTTAATACAGTGTGAAGTTTATTTGTTTGCTTTGTTTTGCTGGTTGGGGATTTTTCATGAAGCTGGAATTTAACACTTTTGCATGGCAAAAAAATGCATTCTGGAAAACACTGATAAAAAGAAATCAAAGTATGCTTGTTTTTCCAAACACACACAGAAAAAAAATAATTACTAAAGTCTGTCAACATTTCCCCTGCAAAAGACACTTAAACATGAAGATGTGAAATACTTAATCTATTGGAAGTCCTTTCCAGAAGGGAGTCACCAGTAGCATAATCATCCTCAGTGGCCTTACCTTCACAGTACTATCCTAATAAAAACTTGCAAAAATCCTTGAACAATTGCTCTAAAATATGCTCTGTATTTTTAGAATTAGGCAACATATGTTTCACTATGATCCAGATTTGTTATGAACTGTTATGAACAATTACTGTTATGTGACAAACTGTTATGAATAATTACTGAATAATCTTCTATATCAGTGATTCAGTATGAAGGGAAGACATTAGGACTATTTGTAGACTTGTTTAATTCAAACAAGTCTACAAATTCAGCATTCAAAATTATCAACATAATCATAACCAAGTTAGAATAAGGTAAAACTAAAAATCCAGATTCTCTATGATTTCAGAGAGATATCACCCCAATGAATTTCTTACCCATGCGCTGCTCTGAAATAAAAAAGAAAAATCTGACTTTGTAATAAAACTTACTGTTTGTTTTCCATGCAACTGACTGACTAATTACAAAGCCATAACAGACACACAGAAGTAAACTTTCCACAAGACTAAACTGCAAATATTAACAGCAGCACATGAACTTTTGAATATCATACCCAAGCACGGGGATATGAACTATGTCATCATCTATCAAAAGAGTTAGTTTATCCCGAAGATCTTCTGCACACTTGGGAGTATATTCCACAACAGCTTTAAACTGAAGTCCAGATGCAATGGGTTTTTCTGGATTTTCCACAATCAATTTAAACTGCAATTTAAACAAAAATAAATAAATAAATAAAGTTTTTAATTGTTAAGCATTTCTAGATTAAGAACAATATACATATAGTTTATTTGCAGAAGAATACAAAGATTGGTTTAAAGATTGGTTTAAAACTTACCATGAACTTATATGCAGGCTTTTATAATTTCACCTCTCTATTTATTGAGGTTTAGACTTTTTACAGGAAGAGAGAAAGAAAGAATGAATTAGCAAAATTTTCTAGTCTTTCCAAGAGAGCTCCAGCTTTTCCTACTGTGGCAAAAAAAAATAAAAAATAAGTTCTTAAATTAAAATTAAATCAGCTATTACTCAGTGAAGAGTATTTTTACTGCCTGAGAAAATAACAGGGATAAAGTCTCAGTTCGAAGTAGAAATAAAAGGGGACAGGTAAGAGTTTCCTCTAGGTCTGACTGACATCAACAGAAATTCCCACTGCTCATAAAAAATCTGCTTGAAATACCCAAGGCACCTCCAGTCTTGGGAGTCAAATGAAAGAGAAAAACCCCTGAATGATGGAAGGCATTCTTTCACAAAAAATTATGCTGGACTTGTTGTCAGCAAGTGTCTGTTTAAATGGAACACCTCCCTTGTGTTTTCCTTGAACAAAAGGCACAAGTAACCCACTAGCACATAGAGGGAAACCCAGCATTTCCCACGTTCCTAGAGACACCTCAAAGTCTAGAGCTCCTCTGGTGGTTCAGTCTCCTTAAAATTCTCACTACCTCATGCACAGTGGGCTTCCACTCTTTATGTCCAGCTTGATATTTTTTATTTCTGAAAGATAGTCTTCCCAGTATTCTCTAGGTTTTCTGTTCTAGTTTATGTTTTATATATGCAAACATAATTTACTACTTTCTGTTTCTCTTGTCCGAGGATTTCCTTCTATTCCTTTAGAATCCTCCTAGCAGTTTAAATACGCAGCTAAAGGAAATTTTTGTCATGCACATCATGATTATGGGCTTGATATTGAAAGAGTACCAATGTTCTAGTTCTGAGGTGCATAGAATCTATACGTGCTATAAAAAGAATTAAACATCCAAGCATATTCACTCCATTCAAGGCAAAATTTATATTTTGTACTAGGAACATTCAATGGAAACTATGGAAAACAGCTTGTGAGCTTTATTGCTTGGAAGGCATTTCTTGGCCATGCACTATGACAGCTGAAGAAAGGTTAACTTTCAGTGCTTGCACTCTGAAAGTATGCAAAGTCTAATGTACCAGAATGTATTTCAGAGGAGTCATACACTTCAGAGCCTTGTAATCACAGACAGCAACACTAAGTCTGGGAATGAGAAAGAGCAACACAACACACCTTTCTGGAACTGGGAGTGTGAAGTGGAATCTTGTCCCCTAGCTGTCATCTTGGTTGTCTCATGTACAGTGCCATTACAATACACAGCAAAAGGCAGGACAGAAGGAAACACTACAAAACTATGATTTAGTAACCTTTTTTCTAAAACTGACTCTGCCTTTCCACTTCTGGAGCACATGAAGAATTGGAAAGGCTGCTGAAAAATAACGAAACAGAATAAGCACCGCCCTACCAAATCAAGCACTCTCAACAGTTTCCAGTTCATACCCAAAGTCTTCAGCTACAGTTTAGTAAGAATCAAGCTGCCACTCCTGCTTCAGAAAGAAAGGGTCATTACTCAGGTAGTGAAATTACTCAAGGTACTTCAATTGTCTGAAAATCAGATTGATGACTACCCTGAATTATTCATAGTTTAAACTGCTATGAACAAAAAGCAACATCAGCTTCTGTTCAACCCCTAATGTCAGTTTAACCCAACCTTCTGAGCTGAATATTGACAAAATTTACAAATAAACCACTAACCACAACAGACTTGTGGTGGAGGCACATAGTTTATGAAGGCTCAACTGGTTAGAATTGTAGAGATGCCTTTGCCTTTAAAAAGCCAGCCAAAGCAATGACTTTTCCAGAACTTATCAGATGTTATTAATAGTAACCATACTATCTTGAGAAAAGACTGCAAACCTTCTCTTTTCTGAGAAAGCTTAAACCTCCTCTCTTCTGAGAAAGCTCTCAGCAAGCAAGCACCACAGGGAGACAATTCCACTGAGAAAAGTTGAAAGTATAGAACTTAGAAATGCAGCAAGACAGCTGTCACTTCCCAGATTTTGTGTTCACACCACAGAGAAGTGACCCCCTTTTACAGAACCTTCCCTTAAGTTATGAGGAACTCGTGGGCTTCTCGTGGGATGAATTCGGGAGATCACAAAGCTAGCCAAGAAGGTAAAGCAGGATTTGTTGCCAACAAGGGACTTGATCACAGAACCACTGGGGTTGGAAAAGACCTCCAGCATCAATAGCAACTGTTAATGTCTGATGTAGTAAGGAAAGCCTGTTTATTTCTATTGAAACTATGCATTTAAGAAAGAAGACGGCTCTCTCTAAACTGCTCACAACCTCGTGAGAATAAAAAGCCGGGAAGCTCAAAGTTCTCTTCGTTCTGCTGGTGCTCCTGCAGGCTGGAGGCGCTGCCCCAGGCAAAGGCAGCGCGGCCGCTGCTCGCAGAGAGCCGGCCGCGGGCACCCCCGGCCGCCTCCCTCGCGGCCGGCCCTCACCTGGGGCTCGTGCGGCGGCAGCAGCCGCAGGCGGCAGGCGCCCTCCCGCAGGTTCTGCACGGTGAGCGCGGCGCGGTAGCAGCTGCCCGGGACCGCATCGCTGAAGCGCAGCTCGGCCGGGGCGATGCGCACCCCGCACACGTCCCGCCATCGCTCCGCCATGGCCCGCCCGGCCGCCGGCGGCCGCTTAGCAACGGACGCGGAGCGCTGATTGGCGGAAAAGCCACGGCGAGCCCAAAACCCACCAATCGGAACAGGAGAAGAGGGCAGGCTCGGGTAAACTCGGCTGGGTTCGGGTAAACTCGTCTGAGTTCGTCTTGGTCCGGCTGGGCTCGGATAAATTCGGCTGGGCTCGGCTGCGCTCGGTCAAACTCGTCTGAGTTCGGCTCAGTCCGTCTGGGCTCGGATAAACTCGGCTCAGTTCGTCTCGGTCCGGCTGGGCTCGGATAAACTCGGCTCAGTTCGTCTCGGTCCGGCTGGGCTCGGATAAACTGGGCTAGGCTCGGCTAGGCTCGGATAAGCTAGGCTCGGCTCGGCTCGGCTCGGCTCGGCTCGGCTCGGCTCGGCTCGGCTCGGCTCGGGCAGGTGACACGGGAACGTGTCCCGGTGGTGTTTGAATGTCTTTAGGCGGAAGAGTTCTCTTCCTCCCTAGGCAGCCTATTCCAGTATTATGGCACCTTCAACGTAAAGTTCTTCCTCATGCTGAGGTGGAACTTCTTTTGTTTTAGTTATGGCCATTGCTCCTCGTTCTGTCACTGTGTACCACTGAAAAGAGTCTGTTACCACCCACTTCGCACCCATTGTTTGAGATATTTATATGCATTAATGAGATCTGCTCTAAGTCTTCTCCTCTCTGTGGGAAATGGAATCCCCAACAACAGGTCCTTGGTTGAAATTGTTGATGGTTTCCTTGTTAAATGTTGAAGTTCTAAGGTTGTAAATGTTGAGGTTCAATTGTTAAATGTTCTGAAACAAATTGTCAGTTGAAGCCTGTACCCCCTTTCACCACCCACCCTGTGACTGTATCCCTCCTGTGACTGTATCCCCTCCTGTGACTGTATCCCCTCCTGTGACTGTATCCCTCCTGTGACTGTATCCCCTCCTGTGACTGTATCCCCTCCTGTGACTGTATCCCTCCTGTGACTGTATCCCCTCCCGTGACTGCATCCCTCCTGTGACTGTATCCCCTCCCGTGACTGTATCCCCCCTGTGACTGTATCCCCTCTGTGACTGTATCCCTTCTGTGACTGTATCCCCCCTGTGACTGTATCCCCTCTGTGACTGTATCCCCTTCTGTGACTGTATCCCTTCTGTCAAGTATCACCCAGCTCCTGCAATGTGTCCTCGTAAGAGAGGTTGAAGCCTCATCATTGCTGCGGCCTCTGCTGGACCCTGTCCAATAGCTCCTTGCCCTGGTCCCTGTCCAATAGCTCCTTGCCCTTCTTGTGCTGCGAGCCCAGAACTGGACACTCCCGATGTGCCACACCAGGACCAAATAGAGAGGGAGGATCCCCACTCTGGCCCGCTGGCCACACTGGAACACCCCAGGGTGAGATTGACCACTGAAGAGATACCTGGGCCAATGTCCCCCTTGGGGCTCAGGATGTCCAGCATGACCCCTCCACCCTCCCCAGGGCTTCCTGCCATGGTCCCACTCCAACAGCAGCCTGGGAGAGTCACGGGTCATGGACCCCCTGGGCTTCCTAAGGTGTTATAAGTGCATATTTTATTATTGGCTTTGGGCAAGTATTAAGATGAATGCTATATGTATAATGTTAAAATAACTTTGCTGTATGGATATAGTTATTCTTTTCTGCTATTAGCAAAAGTTCAGCGCAGTGTTAATAGTTGACAGTGTGCTTGAACTGTCTGCTTGGTTGGGATAACATCCAGTGAACAGATGATGAGGACCCTGCTGCTGACATGCCAATTCTCAACACTCACCATCTCTGAAAAGAAGGAGCCAAAACCCAAATTAAAGATGATAAAGAAGATGTATTAAAACCACAACCAAGAAACATGCATGCTCTAAAAAGGCGCACCCAAGGAGTGGCCATGCTAAACAGTTCTTGAAAAATGTAAACTAGTTTGTGGAAAGTTTGAATATGCATAAAGGCTAGTGTAGTGGAAAAGGTATTTAAGGGGTGTCTCCAAAGTAGCAGGTGTGCTCTTGGCTAATTGCCAAGAACCCAGCCGTATTAACCCTTTGCTTTATTTCTGTCTCCTATTGTCTTTTTATTAAATCTTTTAAATTTCACCAGAAGAGTGGAATTCGTTTTTCATATAAAGTAAAGACGGATTGCACTGAAATTAAAACGACCTGATTGCTCTTCTGAGCCTCCATGTCAATCACAGACAGCCTACACAGAACCAGAGCAGGCACTCACACTCCTGAGTGCTGGAGGGAGCCTGGTGCCAGCAACCACACTAATAATTCATGGCACACATTTACTGAGTGGTGGAAGATGTGCTCCTGCTCTGATCCTTCCTGTGCTCTAATTTAAGTGGTAAAATGAGGTTGACAAGATTCCAGCACTTAGAGTTGGAGTGCTACGGGCCACTCCCAAAATCTGCCCCTAAGCCAGGACAGCCACCTTGTGCTTGCCTTCAAAGCAGGAGAATAAAGGAGCGAGAGCAGCACACACAGCAGATACACAGAACCTCAGACATCAGTTCTGATTAACTTAAAATTTTTTGCCTTGGATTACTTCATCTCTTGAAAGTGCATAAGGACTGAAATTATTTATGTTTTAAAAGTCAGATGCGAGGAGCTGCAGACATGGATTGCACAGGTCAGAACTACAAAGTACAGAAAAAAAGAAAAAGAACTTACTTTTAATAGAAACCTATTTAATATAACTTACTTTTAATAGAAACCTAGAGGGGGGAAAGGACAGTGAAAAACCTCTTTTTCTGTTGCTGGGGAAGGGTGCTAACAGGTCTTTCTGACCCTCTTAAAGATTCAAATTATAGCTACCCATCTGTAGATCACTAAAGAATGTGCTAGAACTTGGCATTGCAAGCACTAAGAGTAAAAGCATCTGGAGGGAGTTCTTTGGAAGGACTACTTGAATCTATTTTATGGTAACAAGGTTATACTTAATGGAAACACACACCAAAAATAAATAAAAAAAATAAAGAAGAAGTAAAAAATTAAAAGAGAAGATTATCTTATCAAAGAATTAAATTCTCTTTTCTTTTTCAATACAGAGTGGAGAACACTCCTACATAGTTTCTCTGGTCCTTTGATGGTAATTCTTTCATTGTAGAATTGATTTTTAAAGATTTCTGTCTCTGCTGCTTGCTCCAGTCCTCATTGGCAAAGTTACAAGAGAATTATTATCAAAGAACCCTAGTCTGTTTTCCCTTGATTTGACACAGATAAGTCCATACAAAATCTTTATCAATTTAACTAAATCTTTAAAAAACAAATTTGAACTGAGATTTAGTTTGTGTATGGAGGAGTCAGGGTCAGCATTAAAAGAATCCTGAACTTTCTGAAATAGTTTGATTAGGCTCTCTTCTTCTTTTGCAGACTATTATATCCAAATGCTTATTATTGCCATCACTATGATAGCTCATTATGAAACAACATTAGATAATGGACTCTACTTCTTCCTTTTATCATCTTAGTCTGAAATTGTAAGAAGATTTTTTTCTTGGTCAGCTAATAATCATCCCCAAAGTGAAGACTATTGTAAAGGAACAGGTGTACTTTGTTGAATCCTTTGATGATAAAGGATGACAGAATCCTTTATATCTAATGCTAGGGTATAGATTATGTATTTTCATTCCCTTTATCATCTGACCACATTAAGAGTGATTTTAGTGCTACAGAAATTTTACAGCAATCAGAAATTTTACAGTACAGAAATTGTGCAGTAATCTGTACAATTCACATTTCACTCACCTTAGCAGTATCAGGTGATGAATAAAAAAGCTTCACAGCAAACTTCTCACTATTATATTGTAGTCATCAAGGAGAAGAGTACAGTCTTATATAAATCCCCACCACACCTCAGTATCAGAATCATTTCCAACTTCTCAAAGCCAGACTTTCAGAACTGACTGATCTGTCTGCTGATCTAACTATCCTTCCAGCTTTCATGCAGGAAACTGGAATATCATCATTAGGTCTTTTCTGTTTAATAAAGAAAAGGCAAATTGGTTTAACTTTAAATAGATCCTAGCTTGTTCAGATCAATCGTGGGGCCATGTCCCGTGTAAAAAGATGCAGAATCAGAGAGCCACCTCCAGTCTGTTTTCTCCAGCTGCACAAAGGAAAGCTTTATTAAATAATATCTATTAGTAAACAGCAAGATCTGAGACACTGGTCCTACCTGTCCATGTTTTAAACACAGATCCAAGATGCCTGGAGAGCATCTGAGTCTTCTCTTAGACCAGAAGTAGTTCTCACTTCTCCAGGAATCTCTGAATGTACAGAGAAATCCCTTTAGAAAGTATTCCAAGGAGAAAAAAGGGGCAATTAAACTGATTATAAGGGTGGTTTATTTGATAGCAATTCAGCAACAAGAAATGACAATGGTATGTGAAATAATTAATATGAAGAAACTGCCACTTGTACTGCCCTTCCTTGCTGAATCTGAATCCAGAGGAACTGTGATTTGAACTATGAATATTGACCTATTTATTCTACTTTGGGAGGAATAATTTTTTTAGAATATACAAGAAGGAAATGCAACCACTTGCTGGTTAAACAACAAAGTGTGTGTATTTTTATATCTGCTTTTAGGAATAAGAAACATATAAAGTCCAAATAATGAGGACTAATAAGATATTCCTTTGCATTTAATCTTGCAAATTGCTCTGTTTAATGGAAAACGAGGATGTTCAAAATGACAGATTAGAGCTCTAATTCTCTCTAAAGGTCTCTTCACTCAGCAAAGCATTTTGTGAGAGGCAAAACTAATGAAGATTTTATTGGGTCTTTTTTGCTGAATGAAACCATCAGTCTTCACAAAACATGTAAGAATTGCCAATCTCTGAGGTGTCCATCTCAGAATGGGCTGAAAGGAGCGTGACCAAAATTGTTAAAAAAAAAGTGAGCGACAGAGATTCTTAGTTAGACAAGGCAATCACAAATGCCTTCCCTTTTTAGAGTGACTCTGTAGGAACTGGAAAAAGGAAAAATCTGTATTATAAATACAAATTCGCCATCATTTGACAATATAGCTTAGGGCCCCCTGAGCCACACACTGACTTATTATATTTGTCATGGAGCAGAATCAGAGTGGTTTTATCTGCAAAATCAGTTGGTTTAGCTAAACAGGAGGTCAGCCACAGTACAGCTGGAACATGACAATACTGATCTGGGGATCAAGGCTACTCCCAGCACTCAGTGCTGAGCTGAACGTTTTGATCTTATGAGCTCACAGCAGTTAATCCAAAGATTTCAGCACCAAGGTACAAATGCGCCCTTTGTTTCCTGCAGTCTGCAGCACTGGAAATGCTTTCTGCATCTGGCATCATTTTTTAGTCACAATTTGTGGAAACATCCTTGTTCATGAAAAATTTAGCAACTCTAAAAGCATCCATATATCACTTTCCAGATTTCATGTATTAGACAAATGCAAAAATTGTAGGGTAGAAAGAAAAACCCTTGAACCACACTGAGAAACATGATGAAGATCTATCTTTTTGTGCTGGGAAGATCATCTCTGATCAAAACAGAACACTGCTGTGGAGAAAATGCATAAATGTAGATAATAGAATATTCAGGTAAAGGATGGTTCTTAAGATCTCACAAATACATTAGTGCTTCTTTAACAGCTGTCTGTGGTTTTCAAATACTCCCATAAAATCTCAATATTTATCATGCTTTTACAGTAGACTTTCCAGGTATCAAGATGTCAACAGTTATTGGTATCAATTAATTAATGTTAAATTTCAACGATACACAACTAAGATGTGATTTTTCTATAGTTGCTAATAGTGAGATTCATCTCATTACACTTCACTGAATGAAAATCAATATCCAGTCCAAGCCTCTACTATGGTTAGGAGTGAGGTAGGTATACCCCCAGAGGATGATCATCCTCCTCCCCTTACATAGGTATTTGAAATAGAGTTCCATATACCACATTGGCTTTGTGTGGGTCTCTGGGTATTTAGTTACTTACACAATTTCAAGAATCTTTTTCTTAGGCAGAAATGACAAGATTATTAAAAAGCATGTTTGTATATAAGTACTTTTTATTTTTTTGCCAGAAGTTACATTAATCATCATGAGGTAGAATTATATGTATTTTTATTTTACATGTATCTTATACAGTTTTTATGAAATTTTTCCAACTTCCTTAGAATCCAAGTGCTTAGCGAGATAAATTAAATTTGCATTCTGACCATCTAGAGTACTGGATCACTCCCTGGCTTTCAGTTTTTTAGGTACTGATCCCTCTGAGCTGCTTGATGTTTTTATCTCCTTGATTTCAATTACAGTTGGAAACTATTACCAAAGAGATGTGTCTGTTCACTCTAAATGCTATCAGGCTGTAGCTCAGTACACTCTCTCCTCTCCCCTCTTCCAGTTTAAAACCACCACCACTTGTGAAAAGTTCCTCTCCAGCCTTCTTGTAGCCAGCTGCTCTGTACCAATCCACTTTGCCTCAAGTACTATCTCTGGTCCTGATGAATGTCATCAGAGCTTGTTGCATTGCACTGGGAGAGCTCATCTGTCTTCATAAGTTACAGATGAAAGGATATTACCTAATTTAGCTGGCCTTTATCCCACGGTGGCCTTGAAGATCAATAGAGAAGTTTCAGAATTGCATTAAATGTTAATTAGGATAGAACATATCTTGCAGAGTATAGAGGATACAGACTCTGGGGAATTTATGCTACTTGGTGGGTAAATGATGCATTGTGTCAACATGTGCTTTCTCTTATGAAATTTACACTAAATTGTTCAGATTACTATTTTAATATTTTTCCCACACTAGGAATGAATATGGGCATTCAACTGACTTTCACTATTTGAATCACCATTTAATATATCTCCTTCCTAACAGTTCCTGCTCAGCTAAATCCTGTGTTAATATATTTGAGAATTTCACCATGTTGTTTTCCCTTTTCTAGTCCCCTGATATTTTCAAATTATGCAGTCCACCTGTAAATCTACCTATAGATACATCTCTTAATGCAGTTTAATGTCCTGTCTGTACTGATGTTTTGTATAATGGAGACATTAAATTGATTTCTCCTTGCTGACACACATTTTTCTTTCTGACTGGTCATATCAACGTAACACAGGTCTTAATCTCCTCCTTTTGTCATGCAGTACTCTCACCTTATCTACATTTCACCTGCCGTCATGTGGCCTAATTTATCAGCTACAGATACATCATGTCTTCATTATGGTAGTGTAAGGTATGTCTGAATTTAGGCTACCTGTGGTGGGCTTTTTGTCCTTCCTAATTTTTTCTAGCCATAGTGAAAAATATTTAATGTACTTGGGAAAAAAAAAAAAAGGCAGGCTTGAAGGTAAGACCCTTACTGAGACTGAAGCTGACATCATAATTTTAGCTTGGCAATGAGCTTTCTTTCAGCAATTTTATTAGGCACCTATATGGTATACAACTAAATTACATCCATCAGTGCTGTAAGACAAGAACAGAAAATAGAAATGCATAATAGAAGCAATTATCCAGTGGGAATAGGGGTCACCAGTATTAGCAGAGCTATTCTCAGAGCGCTATTAGTTTGGGAAACTATTGAGAGCTGAATCTCATTTCTTCAGTTCATACTACTTTCTATTAACTGAAGAGAAATCCACATTCCTGAAATGACAATTACTAGCCCATGTTCTCATGGGGGATTTTGAATTACGAGAAATCTGCTAGAAGTAGAGTACAGCAGAGAAAAACAGTCTAGGATGTTCCTGGAGAGTCTGGAGGGTAACTTCCAGACACAGCTGGTGTGGGAGACAGCAGAGGAAAGAAACCCACTGGATCTGTTTGTGGAACAGAGAGGGACAGGTGGGTGATGTGAAGGTCAGAGACAGTCTTGGGCACAGCCATCAGAAAATCATATTCATTCATGGAGAAGAAAGGGGGTCAGCAAATCTGTGCCTTGATATCCACAGTGTGGACATTGCCCTCTTAAGGAGTCTGGTGAAGTGCCTGGGAAGAAAGTCCTGAGGGGTAAAGGAGTCCAGGAAGACTGGATCTTCTTCCAGAGGGAAATCTTTAAGGCACATGAGCAGACTGACCCCATGTGCCAGTTTGATGGAGGAAGAGACTCCCAACTGAGCCCATCATCCACGGGGGTGGTGGTGCACTGGGGATCTGTCTGCATGACTTAGTTCTCACTAGCCTTCCCTTGTAGGGCTCCAGTACTGAGAGCAGCTGTGCACTGAGCTGCACACATCTAGCAAGCTACTGTATTTATGGCAGTGCTCTTCTTTCCTCTGTTGCCAAAAGAGTGGTCAGATGTAGCACAGCAGAATTCTATTATCTTAGTATTTTTATATTTTTGACCAAATTCTGAAAATAAATTCATCTGCCTAATGCCATTATTTGTTGAAGAAGTATAACAACATTTTAATGCTGATTTTAAATTCCTTATACTTGAATTAGCTGCTTATATTTCACAGTGGCATAATTTAATTCTAATTTAGCTTTCAGCAGCCACTGGATCATTTCCCCACTAGTTCTTACCCACAGGGCTATAAGACAGAAGCTTACAAAGTTTCTAGTCAAGGACATGATTCTTTTTGGTAACATTATGAGGACAACACTCCTCCCTCCTCTATAGCTTCAGGGGTCCAGCTAACCACAGTATTTATTACATCTCTTGCTACATCTTGCCAGAGATTGGGAAGCATTTCCTGGCAGTCACCAAAATGGGGTTTCATAGTCGTCAGTGACTTTTTATAACATTTAAGATGAAAAAGGTCCTGTGATCATCTAATCAGACTCTCAGCAATATAAATGCCTTGTGATTTACCAAGATCTAATTGCTCTTTTAATTCCAGCAGCTGGAGTACTAAAACTTATCCTTTAGGTATCTTGGTATAAAGATCTTCAGTTCTGATGTACTTTTATTCTTTGACTGGTTCCAATTGCCAATTACCCTTTTCTTTATTCTTTGCACTGTCATAGATCTAAATCCATCATCTATGGATGAGCTCACTATGTCTCCAAATCCAACATCTGTGGCTGAAAATAAAGATTCTCTCACATCTGCAGAAGTAATCAAGGATGCTAGAAGTTTTATTGACACTTTGAATAGCAGGCTGATGTTCTGACATTTAAAATACATTACTGGCATTCCAGAAATCTCAGATCAGCCTCATCTTAGTTGTATTCAGTCTCCGTTTAGAGAAGCATAAAAATAGTATATTAACATGTAGTTAAAATTCACAAACACCTATTCCAGCTATGAAGAACAGACAAAATCTTAAAGGAAGGAAATTTAAGGTCGTTGTTGTTTCTGAGGCATTTAAATGCTAGGGATGGATGAAAGATAAATGAATGTAAAAGTGAATGCAAAACAAAAAGTAACAAGAATATCTGTATATGTAACTTTTTTTTCTCACTCTCACGCTACCAAGATCACAACTGAAGCATTGTTCAGGCTGATTTCAAGTGAATGTATTAGGGAAGTCTGCTAGGGGTTCTGGCACATAGTTCTTTAAGTATCTGAAGGAAGTCTTAAGATTGGGAAACAACTAGAAAATATTTCACACATTGCTAGAACAAAATAAGTGGTGAATCAGATTTTCCAGATTACCATATGTTTTTTTAACAGTGAAAAAAAGCAAGGATGGTGGTGTAGTCTGGACAAAACTTTGCTGGCCATTGACAATCCATGGCTGTTTGGGAACAAACCCTTTACAGCAAAGGTTGTTTGTGCTGGAGGCAGTGGAGCACCCTGATGTAGAGCTCTGGCTGCTCCAGTGACACCTGAGAGGCAGCAGGAGAAAGGAAAGGGCTTGAAAAAGGCACAGATAGACAGTCAGGTACTGATCTTGTATTATGTTGAGCCTGTGTTTGTAGGTCCTAAACAGATTTTAGCAAGACCCCAACTCAAGAAAATACCATGTAAAACAGTAAAAAGGGTAAAAATGCATTAATGCTGCCACTTTCAGCTAAAAGGGACCAAATAATAGAATCTAGAGTTACAGTTTTTCTTCTCTGTTGAAAATCTGTAGGGACTGTACACAGCCCTCTCTCATAACAGTCTGGCCTTCATTCAGACACAGATTACATAAGCATTTAGTCCCTAATAAGGGCAATTTTCTATAGCTGTTCTGTGCCTTTGCTCTGTGTGAGTCATTTTTAGAAGAGGAGATCAAGCACATTGTTTGACCACAAGCTTCTGAAGACAGCAGTTCTTTCATGTCAACTATATCCTGTTAGATCAGTAGATCTGACTAACCCACCATGGTCATTTAGTAACACTAAAGTTTTCCAGTGAGTGAAAAATGCACAGGGTGACATCTTTCCCATCTAGACTCCAAGAGGCAGTCCTAGAATTAGCATTATTTCTTAAAAAACTGAGTTCGTATTTTAAAACTGAAGGAATAAACACAACCCATACTTCAAAAGGCTCTTTTGTAACTCCCTAGAAAGGGAATGTTACAAACAAAAGGCAAACAAAGAACCCTCAGATATCTCAACTTACTCTTCTACAAATGAGAAAAACAATTTCAGAAAGGCATGGACTTACATAAAACAAATTTAAAAGTCTCTCTACTTTTCCACACCATCCTGTCATTACTTACAAGGGAATCAGGAACACGCTGAGATTTCACAAATATGAAAGCTGAGAAAACAATTATTCTTCCTTCTGTTTGTCCTTACTCTTTATCTTTGGTACCTAATAAAGATGATTATTTCATTCTCAACATGACTCAGTTTGAAAATTGTCTTTGTTAATCATGGCCCTCTTTGTTAGCTAGGACCCTCTTATCTCTCTTAGACCAACTCGTTTCTTTTAGATCTCTCTGAGTCGCTTTTTTAATTTACCTTTTTCAAGTTGACTTTCTTTCTGCTTAAATTACTCTGTATCTTGTTTCTCCATTTTATTTTTTCTTGTAGTAAGATTTAGTATTTGTCTGATTTGTTGTTCTGTGTTCACCTATCATCATTCTTTCTGACTGTCATTATTTTATCACTATTCTTTTTCATTTGTTGATGTATTTCATATCCCAGCCTGCTCAGAGAAACTATTTTTTTTAATTCATTCATTTCCCATTTATTTTTAATCTTTTCTGCTCTTTCTCCTCCATGACTCAGCTTGTGTGTCCCACACTTAGTGCTTTTATTGTATTTGTAGCTATTTTTCGTTTGCTCAGCATCAACTACTGGAACTTTCAAAGGGCATGAATACACAGAGGCAGCTTCTGTGCTGATTGAGATGATGTCAGCAAGATGTCAACAATGCAGCTTCTGAAAGCACATTTCATTCCACTGACTCGCTAAACAAATTGGTCTGCTGTATCTGGAAGATACAGCTCTTGTAATGTGTCTCCTGCACTTTGTTTCAACTGTATTCCACTTAGATCCTGCAATTATATGGAAAATTGTTGTAGCTGTTACAAGCAACCACACTGCATGACTCTTCAAGAAGCAATTTAATGGCAACCAGTAGTCATGAAATCACCACTTTAAATTAATTAGCAAGTCAATATCACTTCAGTTGCAAAGCAATCCTTTTGACTTTCAGTTTTGGAAATATCTTTCATGTCTGAAGCAAATGAAGGTTAATTTCAAAGTACAGAGTCACCATTGCAAGAGTAGCTACTGTGTGACTTTAGAGTAATGCTGCTTCAATCTCAAGGGTCAGGGAACCAAGAATATTAACTCTCCATTGTTTCTCTCTATTGCAAGTATCTTTTAATAAAGGAGAGATATCCTCTTTTTCTGTTCTACTCATCCTCTTCGATCTTTGTAGGGTTTTTTCCAGCTCGAACAATCCCACCATACCGCCCTGAGTTCAGCTTCCTATGACCATGATATATGACAATATACATGTGAGACAGAAGAAACATGAGAAGAAAACTCAAGATAAAATATTTAAGCCTTAAGCCTTTGTAGCAGGAAATTAAAATAATATTCTATCCCAGAATTTCAAGAAAGAATCACAGCCATTGGTCTGATTTATAAGATAAATAAATGGTGTTTTCCAATCCAATATCCCATGTAATACTTTTACTACTGTTTAGTCATAGATTGTTGCCTTTGGGGCCAATATTAGATCTTGTAGTCTGATTTCTCTTATAGCACAGGCTGTTAAACTTTACATGGTACTTTTGTAGAGGCCAGTGACTCCTAAAGACAATTTCTGTCAGGATTTCCAAGACATATCTTTGGTTTTATAAAATCCACTGATTTTATAATATTAACAGTAGAAACATCAACCTTTTTGGAGTTTTGTTGTTGTTTTGTTTTTGGAGTTTTGTTGTTGTTGTCTATCCTTGTTGGTGTTATAAAGTAACAAAATAAAAACATGTGAATTTGTATTTTTAATATTTTCAGCCTTTATAACCAAGTCAAGATTCTTGTTTAGCTTGGTTCCACTGAGAAGCTTTTATTATTTATTGTATTCTTCCTTTAAAAATGCTTATATCCTCTTATAAAGCTGCTTTCTATTTGATAAGTTTAAAAATTCTGACTTTTTCAGCATCTCGGGGTATATTGAGCCATTGGATGGGCAATTTCTGATGAGCAACATTTATTTAACACTGTCCACAAGTTAACAATCTGGTTATAAAATTCTGTCTGGTCTTCTGTGTCTTTACTCACTGCTCAACTCAGTGGTTTAATGCACAAGGGCTTCTTGACATGCTTTTCATGTCCTTTGTGTTGCTGGTAAGAAAGGTAAGAAAAGGTAAGAAAATCTCTTATTGTCTTCAGGCAAACACAGAGGGGTCACAGTGGATAATACTTTCCTGAGAACTGTGAGAGTAGCAAAGCAAAATATCTGGCCTTCATCCTATATAGGTCAAGAATATATAACACACATAAATAGATAAATATATGTGTGTGTGTGTGTGTGTGTGTGTGTGTGTGTGTGTGGGTGTGTGTGTGTGTGTGTGTGTGTGTGTATCTCATTTGAGGGCACCATTATAAAATCTTGTTTAAGAGTTTATTTAAAAATGTAGACAACTCTTTTGAGGGTACCAGAAGTCTGACAGAACTGCAGTATTGAAGGAGTGGCTTTTAGGGGCCTTGATGCATTAATTATGCAACAAAAATATCTGCTGCATCAAAACCTTTTCCTTAACCTTGTAGTAATTGTTGTCATTCTTCTCTGTGCCCCTCTGTTCTTTCAACCACATTTTTTAAAGTGTTGGTATCACAGTTTCACAACTGAGGATTTTTATGTAGAGAGATGTAATCATGTCCATATTCCCCACTTACAGTTCTGGGGTTTATGCACCACAAACACTTTATTATAGCACTTTAAACTGGGTGACCACACCACCTCTGCACTAAACCTCTCACTGTTTCCCAGGAGGCAGCCTCTGTCCTCCTCAGTAAGATCTTATTCCTTTCCCTATGTCCTTCCAGCATTTAATGTTAAAGTCAAATGTGTTTCCTGGAGATCAACTTTCTCCCTTGTAATCCAGAACATTCTGTTTGGGCGAATTCTTTTTCACATCCTTCACCACTTTGGACCATTAACAAGGGCTAACACCACTGATTTTATTTTTCACTTATTTTTGCCAATCAATTGAAAATTATGAAGAACACAGAGCTGATGAAAATTGAACTGATTTAGAACTAGGAGTAATCACTACAGAACCTTCCTAAAAATGTCATAATCAGTAATAACTCCCTGCTGACAAATACTCTTTCAGTCCTATGAACCAGTTCTCAATCCATTTAAGACATACTTTATTGATATTTCATAGTCCTAATTTTCTTATCAACATGTCATTTCTAATAAATCAAATGCTTTACAGAAGTCCATTATGTATTTACCTCTAACAGCTATAATTGTAAGAAAGAAATCAAATACATTTGACAAAGCCCATTTTTCACACATTTACCAAGTTTAATTATAAACCCTTATCTTTTAACTTTTTACCAACGGAACCTTTATAGTTTTTCCAGTATTTTGCCAAGAACTGATGTTATCTAGCAAGCCTCCTGTTACCTTCTCTTCCCCTTGAACATTTTGAATACTCATAAAATATGATTCTGTTTTTGATCTTCAGAATCACCCACATGCAAATACTTACTCAAAACTGACATTTTCAGCAGGCCATCTGAAAACTCATTGCTTTTAGGAGTCCTGATGTCAGGATTGCCAATGTGAAATATTCTTCTGCTCATACGTTCATTTAACTTCCACATTTGCTACTAATAGGGTGATCCATCTCACCTAATTGTGGCTAAAATTAGCTGAGTTACCTGGGATTCCCACAATAAAGAAAGAAAAAAATAAAATTCCCATGCAGCCATTTGATTCCAATTGTCCTGAAGAGAAACTAATAAATTTAAACATGTATCGATTACGTTTCTGTAAATACACAGATATTAATAGCACTAAGCTAAAATACAGACTTATATTCTTGAATACTGCTCCACATGAAGGGAATTTTCTGGAACTCTAAAATAGGAATGTGTTTTTGATCAAAAAAATACTGTTCATGCCTTTAGGGACTATTATCTTGATGCCTGCTAAAGAAAGCAGACAGTGGGGTTCTAATCAAAAGACAAAAAATGCTTTCCCTGGGCAAGTGGGAAATGCAAAACATATTTCTGAAGGCATGGATATTAATGAGAATCAAGGTTATCCAAAGAGCTTATTGGATGAGCAGTTTGGGCATTGCCTGTTTAGGAAGCAAGCAGAAAACAGGATCCAAGTCCCAGAGCAGTTTGGAATGTGATACAATCACAAAAAGATTAAGGACAACAGTTATGTTAAAGGGTTTCCAGGAAAAGGACAATATGGAACACAGTGAGCACTTCCCAGAAAAGGGAGTGAGTTAAGCCAAAAATTCTGTGAGTACCAGGGTGCTGCTTGGATTAAACTTTGAAATAAAAGGGGACATCAAAAATATTTCATCTGAAAAAAACAAACAAATAAAAAAGAATTAGCTTTAATAGCAGACATAGTGCTAATCATGTTCAAAGCAGAACTAGATGGCACTGAGTTTAGAGCAATAGCAAAGGAATTAAGGGTCTCAGTGGGAAGACTAAAGTAGTGCTTTATGAGCCCATACCCATGATTATTGACCATCTAGGTCTTGCCTTTAACATTCAAAATTAATTGGATTTTGTATGATACCTTTGTTAATATTAGTACTGTTATGCCATTTCTTTTAGCTTTCAAACACTTAAAGATATTTCCATGGGTGCCTTGATTGGAAATTACATAAACAAAAATAAATCAATGTGATAAAATTTTGTTCTTCAAACTCTAAAACAAACCATTTAGTGTTTGTTAGTTAGGTTGAATTTTTCAAGGTTTCAGCTCAGACTGCCATTCAACAAAACATTCTCCTTACAGCTAACAGTGCTGTGCTGTTTACACTTCTCTTCAAATCAAAGTTTCAAGAAACATATATGAACCAAACTACAATGGCTGCTCTTCTGACCATGAGTCCAGAGACAGCTCTTCATCCCAATCTTTGTCACTGCCTTTTAATAATTTTCTTTCTTGTCCTGCAGGAATATTTCACTTATCCATAACTTTGAGGTTGTCCTGTTGTATGAGATTCATTTTTGCTTGATTCATAAGATTGTGCAGAGCTCTTTTGTTATTTGCTCCTGGCATGGTTTCCCTGGGAATTCTCCATTGATAAAATGCCACACTACATAATTGCATCACAGCTAGTTAGCTGTGACAGCCTCCATCCACTTTGTAAACGGGTAAAAAACAACTAAACAGTGCTGGTCTCCACAAGTGGGGATCCACAGGGATTCTACAGAGATAGTCTGAACCCTGGCCCAAAGCCCCCATACACACTGCAGCTGGATTTGGGGTATTAGAGTATTCACATCTTGTCCTGACAGCCAGCTCTGTACCCACTGCTCTGCATCACGGGATCACAGCATCATAGATTTGTTGGTGTTGGAAGGAACCTCTGGGATCACCCAGTCCAACCTTTCTGCCAAGCCTGGGTCACCTGGAGCAGTGACATCATAGGGACACGTCCAGGAGGGGTTGGAATGACTGCAGAGAGGGAAACTCCACAACCTCCCTGGGCAGCCTGTAATCCTTCTTGTCATCAGCCAGTATCACACAGGACTAACTCCATCGAATGTTTAGCTGTCCCAGAATAAACTTCTCCATAAAAGATCAGGTCAGACTTCTCTGTTCCAGTGCTGGATGTGCCCATGCTCACAGACTGTTTCTGTCTGTTCACCTTGTTTCCCTTTATTGGGCAAAATCCAGCTACTGTTGGAATTGAAGTCCCCAGAAGCCAAACTTTCCAAAGGCAGTATGGAAAGTCAGGAGGTCTTTTAAATCAGGAATGGAGTTACATATGGTTTGAATTAACTCAAGTAACTGTTCCATTAAACTTCCTAATTATTCAACTGGAATATATGCTGAGCAAAGCCTGTTTAAGCAAAGAATTGAGAAATATTTGGAAGTGAAAGGGATATGTAGCATTTTAAGTACTTTATTAGGAAATTTAGGTGTAGTGAATGGAACACTGAATACTGTAGACTTTGAATCCAGTTGGGATAAATTATCACTGATAGGCAATGATGTGATTAAGGCCTTCCTACAGTTTTCAGTACATAACCAGGGTGGATTATTGCTCCTTGAAAAAGCTGTGTTCTCATTAGCTTCAAATGCTAGAATAATTGCAGATTAATCTGATTGCAATTTTATCAGGTCCGTGTGGTTTACTGATATTGAAATATCCCCTCCTGCAGAGATTAATAGAAGGAAAATTGGGTGTAGAAAAGTTGACTATCTTAACCATATGTTAGAAGACTGTAAAACATTAGCTTTATTTAGTTCCTGTATGGAACTGTATAAGAGATCTGTGAAAGGACCACACATAAACTGATGACCCTTGAACTGGTAAACTCTATCCCTGATGGAAACCCAGCATTCTCCAAGAAGAAGATGCCTGTGTAGTTTCAGAAATTCATTCAGGATGCATTCTTGCTGTTGAGAAATGGAAGGAAATACTCACCATGAAGAATTATTCTGATCTTAAAGCTCAGCTGGTGGGACCCAAAAGTAAAATCATTTATCGTGGTGTCTTCAGAGTAAGACTGCATTTTAAAACTGAAACCCACATTTTGCAGTGATATTGTGGTCATTACTTACCAGGTTTTAGGTGTACAACCAAACATCATTCTCTAATCAGAATGACTGAAAACAACCCCTCCCGAGGGCATGACAGGTACTCTTACAACAGGAAAAACAGAAAAACAGAAGCTGAATGTAAAAAGTTGTGAAAGTATTTTTATTATTAATCCACTGTAAACCAATCAGTGATACTTTCTCAACAAACCAAAACTGAAGAAAACCGAATATAATCAGGAAAAAATTACAAAATGGGCACCAGAGATTAAGAGAGTATTTACTAAGTAGGACAGGCTGTTCTACAATCCTACAACATGTAGTTTGTTATGTGTCTTATTTCACCCAGTGTTAAACCATTAGCAATGCAGGTTATGGTATTGTGTGCTACAGTGGTGATTCAGTGCATGGGTTTTCTCAAGTTATTTTCAAAAAGGCACTGAAAAAATCAATACATTATGAAGTAGCCCCCAAATGTTTCCTCAGAAGGCCAGTGATATAACTGGGAACTGAATGGTCTGACCAGCTGCACTTTTAGGGAAATTGTGATATGAACAGGTCATCACAAATGAGAGAATTATTGTAATCCAAAGAAAAGCAAAAAAATTAGAGCACATGCCAGTAGCACTGCTGTAAGCACACAGATATTAATAACACATGGCCAACAGAGCATGTATGCCTATATTCTTGAGAAAAGTGCTGTGCACAGGGAGTTTTCAGGAGTCCTAAAACAAGAATGCATAAGTGACCGAGTCAGTGACCCTGGAATAAGTGCTGAGGCTACCACAAAGACACACCTGGAAAACTGCCGGAATATTTTAAAGAATGATAAGACAGACACATGAACAGACAATGAACAGACAGTGGTTATACTGTCATGCACTATTATCTTGACAGCTGCTAAAAAAAGGGCACCTTCAGTGCAAGACCAAATCATTTCTTCTGTAGGTGGGGATCATGAATTTAGCCATGAACAGAACCTATTGAAGCTGTCCCTAAACAGCTGCTCGGGTGGAGCTGTCAAAGAGGACATCAAGGGCTGCCAGCTGTGTAATTTTATTGTCATTACAGAGTAACTTAACACACACATCTGGCCTGGTTCCTCATGAGCCTGGTGGCCATTTGGAAGCTGCAGTCCCCTGTACAGAGTGAAATAAACTCCTCCCTCAGAACCTGCCCTTGACTGGAGAGAACCATAGGATCCTTTAGGTTGGAAAAGACCTCTAAGATCGAGTCCATCTGTAATCACCACTCAACTATATTCCCAAGTGCCATAGCCACACACTGTTTGAACACTCCCAAGCATGATGACTCCACCACTTCCCTGGGCAACTTATTCCAATGTCTGACCCCTCTTTCAGTAAAGAAATTTTTCCAAGTACTTGTTTTCCTAGGAGAAGAGATCAACTCCCACCTTGCTACAACCTTCTTTTGGGTGGTTATAGAGAGTCATAAGGTGCAGCTGACTAGCACAGCTTGGATCACTGGACTCAAACTGGGGTTAGTGGGATCCTTTTCACTCAAGCACACTGGAAAGCACTTTTCCATCCTCATATGCTATGACTAGACTTCTCTGTTTCTTTACAAATGAAAGACAAAACCATTTATTGAATAAACAGCTTTTCCTGTTGCTCTTCAAAAATTTCCATCTCTTTGTGGCAATAGATAGCAGTTACATTTTATATTCTCCTTAATACCCTTGAGAAAGTGTTATTTTTGTCTTCAGAACTTCCTGTCTCTTTTGTTCTATCTTTATTTCTCCCTATTGACATTACTTTTTTTTGGTTATTGTTTGTAATTCATACTCACTTATATTAGCATTTTAGTTTTTTTCCTTCCTTTAATTTCTTTTTCAAAATTTCCTTTAATTTCTTCCTTCACTAACTCCTGAACAAAAATTAACTACCAAACAATACTTACTTAACTTCTTATTTAACTGTGACAACTATCTGGTAATGGGTTTATTTCACAAATTTAAGGGTTGTTTTTTGTCTTAACCTAGTTTATTTCAGAAAGTGTCTCTACTTTGGAAATTAATTTGCTATTTGAAGTCAACATAAATATATGTACTGAATATATAATGCAGAATTAAACCATCAATGGTTATTCATCATGAGTATAGCCCTGCTGGCCCCAAGGTAACCATCAGCTTAAAACCCAGAGATTTTTCATTTACTTTTAAGTGCCACATGAGTTCAAAATAGAGCTGTGATTAAGAAATTAGGTGACTTGCCCTGAGGCTATTGGATCAGATACTGGATTTCACTTACATCATAGCTAAAATTAGCTACTGCCTGTAAATAGGCAGCAGGTGGGGGGGGGTCAGCTCCCTTCCACCACGGCCAGGTGAAGCTTTCTCAGACAAACTGACTGCAGGACGTACCACAGCTGCTGTGAGACATCCACCAAACCCAAGGAAATCTCACCCAGAGAAGCAGCTGCCTTGCCTGCAGGACAAGGAAAAGCTGCCCAGGATAATATCATGATCAGTGAAAAAGTGCTTCACACTCCTGACTGGCTTTGTGCCTTTGGATCTGAAACGAACGGGAAAAAGAAACAAGTGTTTTGAGCATAACCTTCATTCCAAAGGTGTTCCTTTGAGTTTTGGGGGGAGGATATATATAAGGCAGTCATCTCAGAGAGATCAAAGGCCTAAAAATATAAATTCCAAAGTGTACCAAGTCAGATATACTCAAGTGAGACAGAAGTCACTAGCTAAATTATTTAACAGTATGAATAATGTTTTGACTTTGTGCTGCCACTTTTTATGGCATCTAAATCAATTTATTTCCCTAAATAGATCCTGGTGCTTTGTTACAGTAACTGGAAATTACATTTGCCTCTTCCACTCTGTCAATAAAAAGTAAAATTAGCTGTAACACTTCATTATAAGTTATAGCAAATTACATAATTAAGAAAGAATAAATTATTTGAATCTACATAAGGACCAAAGGTATGTTAATTTCTCTGAGGCATTATACGGAAACATTCTTTAACTTGTAAATGAGGAAGGTTATTTTTTTTTCCTAGAGACCTAAATATGGCATTTATAATTCATAGAATAATAAATAAAGAAATAGTAAGTGAGCAGTAACTTCCATCACTGAAAACCTAGTGTCCACAATGACTGTTTTCCCAGAAGACCCAGAATGTAGATTCTACATCAGAAAGATACACTGTCATTGTACATAAAATGAGACTTTATTCTCCTTCCTACAAAAGTCTGTAGAACTCCTCCACATCAGTACCACAGAGGGCTTTACAGAAGAGCTGCAGGCAGTCCTGCCAACACACTTTACAATAACATCTGTCTCAAAACTCTCCTCGTTTCTGCCAGAGGCTATTTTCCTCAGAGAAGAGTTGGCAGACTACAGTATGTGCACATACTTCAACTCCTCCAGAGCAAATCCTTAAGTCACCAACAAAGATGGGCTTGAGCCTCAGCACCAGGCTGCTGGGGGATGGAGTTAAAGAGCTCTGACATCCGCCTGCTTTGCTACAGGGCGGCAAACTCAGGCAGGCTGAGTGAGCCCATGTGTGGTATCAGCCCACATCCCTCCTGAGGCTGTGCATCACATCCCTCAGCCACAGCAAAACTGCTTGGACGAGGACACAAGTCCCCAGAATGCATGGAAAGGTACATGGAACTACCAGGTCCAAAGGCCATTTGCCTTTGATTAGAGGAGAGACATCCTGCTGGAGGCTGTCAGAGGGAACTGTGAGACCCTGAGCAGTGCTGGCTGCGGCTGCTGTGCTTTCACTGTTGGTGTGTGTATGCTGCTGTCACATCCCTGAGTCAGTGCAACCTCCCCATGCACACCTTTGCAGAGCAGCTGTACAGCATCAGTGTAACAGCTGATGGTCCTGCATCGGCCTTCAAGGCTGCCAGACATCTGGAAAAGGGACTGACAGGAAAATGAAGGAAAAGCCATCTTCTATCTACTTTAAGGTGACAGAGTCCGGAGACTGAAAGGATTCCCAAGACCCTCCAGGGACCTGGAACTCAACAAGGCAGCTGTGAAATTCTTCCTCCTTGCATCCCAAGAGTGAAGAGGTCATTACTGTGACCCACATGCACTGACCCTGCTGGGATAGAAAAGATGCAGAGACATCTCTTTTCTGTGATGGTCGTCCTGTTACCAGCACACAGCTGATGAAGCATCACATCCAGAAATATGATGGCAGCTCAGGAAGTGTGGAGAAGGGAGGAACTGTGTGTGTGTATTCCTTGGGGGGCACCACTGCTGCCTCCTGCTTGATGTCCTGGGGATGTAAAGAACACAAGCTCTGCATGAGCAGCTATGTCAGTACCTCTTGAAAGTATAGGTTGACATTTACTTCACAATTGTACATGAAACACCCATGCTTCGGGTCTTCCCAGAAATAAAACAGGATTTTTATGGAGTCATATCATTGCTAAAATGCATATTCAGATCCACTTGCTTTAACCAATGTGTGTCCTCATCAACACAGAGAAACCGACACTAGAATCACAAATGCTTTTTTCCTTGATCAACTCATACCCTTTTGTATTTGTTTAAGCAGCTGAAGATTTTTCTATATACAGAGCAGTATTTACTCTATTGGCAAGACTGTTTTAGACAGACTGTGTAAATACACATTTTCACTTGGGGAAGAATGAAACTCTGTAGTAGAGAGTAAAAAATACCATAAATTCTAGAAGAACTTACTTGTCAGCAGTGTGAGTCAAAAAATGTGACTAGTCAGCTTTCAGCATAGGCTCCCAGAACCAGGGAAAAAAAAAGAATGGAAATGCAGAGAACAACTTGACACACAGCTGAATTTATTTTAGAATAGGACCCTCATGCAAGACTGAACTCAGAATGTGTTGATGCTACTGGCATTTGACAGAAGATTACAGATTGTTCACATGGAAAATTATGGTAATAAAAGGTAAGCTGTGATTCTAAAGCGCTACAAGGCATTAATGCAAATTCATATGTGGACACTTTCATCTAATTATGAGAGGCCTTTTTTTTTACCAGTTTTGGCATTATTCCTTTAGAACTGATTCTGCTGGAGCAGAGGAAGCCACTCTCATGCAGGAATATGTGTTTATATAGACAGTTAGATTAGTACAGCTAGGTTATCTTAATTACGCTTCTGTAATTTCCAGTAAAAATTAATTGGACAGAAAGAAGTTGTAGTTGTTGTATTTTTTAATGATTTAATTCTGAGTACAGAATTCATATATTAGATGACATTGTACCTTTGCATTTGAATAACTTGTAAGTATATAAATAGCACTTGCTTGTTTTACTTACATTTCACTTCATATACAAATAATAGTATCTCACTCTTAAAAGAACAGGCTTTTAACATCTGTAGGAATAAAGTGGTGTAATTTATAGAATTTTGAATAATTTTCTATAATGAACTTCTGCACAGATATGAAGATTAGGTTTTTTCCTAGTTAGTGATCCTTGGCAATAGGTATGTATAAATTTAAAGGATACAATTCAAATGGTCTTTATTCAAATGACAGATGACAGATAAAGTATAGTGAGGTAGATAAATAACCTTTGATGGTCCCTCATGAAAGACTAGTGTTCAAAATTGAGACTTCTTCTGTATTCAATCTAACTCATCTTCTACCACCCGGAGATATAAAATATATCACTCATCCATTGAACTACTTGTAATTACCTGTATAATGCCACTGTGAATCTAGAAGACAAAAACATAAGCTATTATCATTGTACCACTCCTATTTCATGCAAACACAATAAAAGTGGCAAAATATTATCATTATTCCAAACTCATGTGGAGTTATTTGGGGATTAAAATCCAACCCTACATCACTGTCATAGCTAAATTTCTACCTGTAACCCAGACTTCCAGCAATTAAGACCTTCATGGGTGTCCTGAAATGCCCAATCTCCTTCATATTTCGATATATGTATCTACCCTTTGAATAGTCCATTTTCATCACTATTATTTAGACTGCAATATTGAGGGCCGGGAGATAGGCATGTAAAGAGGCTTCTCCAGAAATAAAAACTTTGTGTGGCCCTGAGGTGGTTCAATCTCCCAGCTCTGCATGCTTTATCTTCTGATTTGTGAGCTGCATCAGCCCAGGAGATCAGCTGCCTTAGCAGCTAATGGACTGAAATTCAGCCTTTAATCGAGTTTGGGCTTGATTTTTTTAATCACTTTAAAGGTTTGGCTCTGAGACCCTCAAGCATCACGAGGAGTGCCCTGGGACTGTGAAGGCATCAAACACTGACTTGACACGTGCACACATGACAAAACCACTGAGAAAGGGAACCTTTGCCTCTTGTACCTGCAGAGAGACAAGCACGCTTCCTAGAGCTCAGGAAATCAAGTTTTAATGAAGACTGCAGTCCACTGCAATGAGCTGCAGACAGGACTCATGGGAAGCTCTCTGCAAAGCATATTCCACACCTCTGCTCTGTTCTTTGTGTTCACTGTGCACAGCAATGCTCTTCCTGGAATGTTTCTTTTCCTTTTCTGCCTTCATCTAAGCCTCAACCCATTCCCTCAATCCATTAATCTTAAGAAATTTCCCTGAATTAAAAGCAAACTCTCAAAGGATAAGGAACATGATAAATGCCTACAAGTTCACAGTTCTCCATGTATATTGTGCTAACGATTTCTGTTATCTTGATAAAACAATGCATTAATAAAGCAACAATAAGGAAAGAGAGAGTATTGGCATTCCTATAAACAGAAATGAAGAATAATTATCACAGTTCAATATATTGAAGAATTAAATACTGGAATTCTTTTGGAAAACAAGAAATATGTAATGGGAAGAGATAAACAGGTTAGTTCTGTTGGGCCTGCCTGATCCAAAGAATAAATTTCAGCCTGAATCCTGAGTTTAGTTCTGTGTCTACAAGAACAACCTTTGCTACTGAATTCAACATATCCAGGTTTCACAGAATGTATAGCCCTGTCTATGATGCCTAATGAGCAAAACCATTTTACAGTAGTTTCCATTTTGACTGTCTTTTTAAGATTGTTTATCTTTGACAGCTCAACTCTCCTACAGAGCCTCTGTGGGTACCCCAGTCTGAGCACAGCTATTCTGGCACAGCAGCCTGGTGAAGATGCAGTGTGAATTTGTTCAAGAGGGGGGTTCTGTCAACTTGGGTGTTGTTTTACTTTTCCCTGCAACATTACTCAAGCCAACAAATGCTCTCTCCTGCAGCACAGTTCTATCAGCAAGGGAGCACCATTATTTTCACACTTGCAGCTGAAATAACTGCTGGCAAAACTCTGCAGTGCAGGTCAAATCTGAATAACAGCTGAGGGAGACTATATGACTCATTATAAATAATACATGCTCTGAAAGCCATTGTAAATCATTTGGTTCATCGGATTTAAAGGGACAGACCTGTCCCATGACAGGTTTTCACTCTTCTTGATAATCTGCTTTCTGTGCCCTGTGCATAACTGCGCCTGGTAGTAGCAAAACAGAAACCATTAGAATGAGTTAATACAGCAGCATTCACGCAGTGTGCACTTCTGATTGCAGCCCATTCCCTCGGAGCTGCCAAATAGAAATCTCACAGCTGTAAGCAAGTTTACTGTTCACATTACAAGCACCATCTCAGCAGCCTCCCCTGGATACAAGACAGGCAGCACTTCTTAAACTTCTTTCCCGAGTGCGCCTCTTCCCAGATCCTGCAGGCAGAAGTGGTCTGGGGAGACTGGAGACAAGCCACATCCCGGGAAGGAGCTGTTGTCAAGGGGCAAAGCTAATAAACTCCGTGAGGGTACATCAGCTTGGGCTCACCAACGTGCTGAACTGCTGAACATCAGCAGAGCTCCCAGCTGACTTGGAGTGTGATGAAAATGGGTTTGCATCTGCCTGTAAAAGACTGAAGGGTGTTTAAAACTCTGGAGAACAGGAAAACTGAAACTTTCTCAATACACTTTGAATATTCAGGACATAATGAAAATCAGGAGGTCTGCCATTATTAGTGGGATAATGTTTTGCATATTTAGGGATTCACTACAATACAAGCAGATGGAATATATTTTATTATAGACTAGCCTATACATGCTGTTAAAAAGTACTTGGGTTTGTTATCTTAAGATTATGCAAAATTCAGTTGCTTATGAGGAAATTTCCCTATATCTGGTGCTTTCATAATTCTATTTATTTGCAAAAATCTCAGCACTGCTTAGTCACACATATGTGAACATACAGCTAGGGAATCACATTATTTTGCCTGAGTTACAAAACAGTCCTGTCAGCCTTTTCATTGGATGTTCTGTTTTCTCCAGGTTTTAGAGCAGGAGCTTGACCTTTATTTGTGGGCTAATATTTTTGTCAGGGAGAAGTCTTTTGCAACCTCATGAACATCTGTTCAACTGTCCAGTGAGGACAAAAAGATATCTCAGATTTCACATACTTGTAAAGCCTCATAAAACTAATTACAGCCCATAAAGAACCTAACATTTCTTAATTGCTTTAGAGCTCCTCAGACTGACCAAATCACAGATCTATGCTATCTATGGGAGGTTGTATTTCAGGAAGATTTTGTACCTTCTGTTCCTCTGGATTTGGTGTGCAGCCAGGGACTGCAACACAGTGAAGGAAACTCTCCTCTGCACTTGGAAGGGCATTGACCTAATCTAATTTTAGTGATTGAAATCTTAGATTTCTAGGCTACAAAAAAAAAAAAAGAAAAAAAGAAAAAAAAGTTCAGTGTATGAAGACACTGCTGAGAATTGTAACTTTCTGAAAACCCACTGGGGATAACTACATTCCTCCAATGACTAGAAAGATAGCCTACAAAACACAGTTAGACTAGATGCCTAACCTGTAAATAGCTATGCAAAAGCAAGAAGAAACTCACTTTAGATAAATCTTGCTTATTCTGTAAATTGAATGGGATGTAACTATCTTACAACAAAAGTATAAGAGTCCAATTCACTTCTGGTTTCCTGACTTCTGGGCTCTTGACACTGATCTCAGTAGTACTCCCCTAACTGCTGTTGTGTAGGTAATATAGTTCCCACTGCTGAGCACATTTACCTGCTAATGACTACTTGTGTGATCAGTCACAAGGTTTAGGGTTATAAATCCATTAAAGCAAATTTGTTCTTCTTAACAGTGTTCTTTTTAATCTTCGTTCTGTTACAACTACAATGGAATTCGGCGATGCATTACCTCAGTTCCTGGAGCTCTGCTATGTCAAAAAAAATCCCTTTCCCAGCATCTGTTATGGCTGGTCCACTACAGTCTTGAAAAACCAAATTCTCAATTCATCACCTATTGTTATTTTGTCCCTCTTGCAAGGCATGTCATGTGTTTAGTTTATGACAGACTCACTGATAGCAACCTTGTGACTTCAGAGATTTTGCTTAACTTCCACAATGCATTTTGTATTTAATGTAATACAGAAAAGAAACAAACAAACACTTTATTTGTAAAGAACTACAGTACAAGTTGTAGATGTTTTGCCATGCCACCAATTTCCTGAAAGTCTAAAAAAAGTAAGGAAAAAAGTAGTTTATTCCCATGTAAAAAACCATGATGTTCTGGACCTTGGACTAACCCAGCTAACACAACTGTAAAAAGATGCCTGCTGACCATCAAAGGAAAGCCCATACCTATTGATAAAAGCCCTGAGTGCATTGATAAGCCTTACTGGCCCTGCCCAGCACCTCATCAACCTCACCCATGGCTCAGAAGCCCAATTTCAGCCCAATCCCAGGGTGCCAGTCCCCACTCCAGTGATGCCACAATCTCACTGGTCTCTACTGGAAAATTTTGTTGAGTTTAATAACTTTGTTTATTTGCTGCTCTTTGTTTTTTCAGACCACCAGTTTAACAGAAAAAAAAATCATTTAAGTTTTAAATAATAAAATAATAAAACTATGCCAAATGGTTGGGGAAATTATTGTGCTGATTTGAACTAAACGCTCATGTGTTTGTTTCTTAATTTGTTTTCTTTGGGAAGAAAAAAATCCTCATTTTGCTTTCATTAATACTGCTAGGAAGGAAGTTAATCTTTCCAAAGGCTTATTAATGTTTCTCTGTGTGCAGAATAAATATAACATCACCCTCAATCACAGCTTCTCAGCCTCATTAGTGAGACATTCTGGGGATAGCATCTTGGCAAACTCATTAGGAGTTTCTTGTTGCAATCAAATTTATCCTGACTTCAGTTGCCAGGGACATTATAATAGGGAGAACAAACCTTGTAACAGCTCTTCCCCATTTATTAAATTCTGTACTGAATGCACCATCTTTGTTTCACAGAAAACTATCCATGAAGGGTGATGGAGTATAGGAACGTTTATGCTGAAATGAATTTCATTAGTCAGTGCTGGACACAGATTAGCATTATTTATTTATTTATTTATTTGAAGTTGCCATGATGTAACTCTAAGTGACAAATCCGGGATGCAGGAGGATTTTCTGTGTCCTATGATGTGCAGAAAACCACAATTCTGCACTTGAAGGACTCAGGGGACTTCTGTCAGTAGCAAAGCTAACCTCTAAGTTTAAGTAATTTCTGTGCTATTGGAGACAAAATACTCCCAAAATCTTTGTCACTTCTATGTCTTTTAAGTCTATTGATGCCAATGCACAGAGTTCATTTCCACAAGGTGAGTCACTAAAAATTCACTGCTGCCAGGATGGGTGAGGTCCTGAGGCAGTGCACATCAAAAATCAGTTAAACCCAACAATTTTCTGTCTGTAAAACCCAAAGACACTTGAGAAGAAACAGATCATTTTGTAGATATTCACATTCATCTTCTGTGGCACAAAGTGAACATAGGGATAAATAATGGAAAGAGATATAGTTAACATCTACCATTGCAATAACTTCAGAAGCTGTCTGAAACAAATAAATCTTTCTCTTGAATAATATGAAGCTTAATCTGATAGTTTTCAGCACTAATGTTTTGCATGACTTCAACTAAAATCATTAGTCAAATGCAACTACAATATAAATTCATAAAGTGCTCCCAGAAGAAATCAAAGATGTTTTATACAATCTAAACCAGGTAATACAAACATTCTTATGAATTTCAAAAGAGCCAAACCTAAAAATTCATTGACTTTGAATTAATATTCCACAGCCAAATAAATTACTTCCTATTTGCATATTTTAAATCTTTCATTTAATAATCAGCATGTGCTGGAAGGCAACACAACACAATAGTAATACATATAATTTTTAACATGAAAATTGAATATGAAAGCAAGAAATGGAATTTATATTTCATTTGTGGCTTGCTTAATGGATATACAAAATAGAGCATTTCAGACAACAAGGCAAATCTGTTTCTTTCCAAGCCAAATATGAATTTGTCCCCCTGCATTGCATTATTGCTGACAAATTGGCCATAATGTGATATGAAGGCAACTATGGAAGATGCCTGCTTACTTGCTCTGATTTCAGACTTTCAAAACAAATTCTAAATATGAAAGCTGCTATACATTTTATTGCTCACTCACTATTTCAAATCAGATTTCAAGGACATATTCTGAGCATTCTGTTAGCAATAATTAGGATTAAGATGTGATCCTTTTGATGTAGTGAATTTGGTAAAATCTCCTTTGTTATTATCTGTTAAATAACTGAATGCATAGCAGCATAAGTTTTGCGACAATTTTCCTTGGAGAAATAAGAAATGTTGTCACTTATCAAATATGTTTCATAAAATACTGTTACTAACTAAGAAGAGCATTATAACACTTCTCCTTTTCTTAAAAGAGTTTGATATTTTAATAGCCCTGTGTTGGCAAGGGCCACCTCAGCTGAAATGTAACAGTTGACAACACACATACTGCTGGAGGGCTGGAAAGCAAAATAAAATGTGTTTGCACAAAATTGCCACTGAATGTTTATGAAAACTTGTTTCCCTTGGCACCACAACAGATAAGAAAAGTGCTACAGTAAACCATCAGAGTTTCACTGGGGGAATATGTAACAGCAATGGGTTGGGGAAATGCAGCTGCTCCTTTTGGATGCTGCCAGTGGAATTCCTCCAGGTCCACAGAGTCCATTTCTTGGCAGGAAGCTGTATAGGAAATCTCAGAGCCCCCAATGAGAAAACAGAAGCAGGAGTTGTTCATAAAGTTTATTGGGTACCTAATTCATTGGACTGCACACAGCAACCATTAAAGACAAAATTCAACATGGCTTTATAATATACCTGTTTTTTCCCCATCCTGCTCTGAACATCTCATTACACAATGCAGTGGCATTAGAGAGGGTGCTGGGGTTGTCTTAATCACTCTGGGAGCCCTTTCTTCTAATAGGTAAGTAGTCTTATCAGGGATACCTCATAGAATTATAAAATGTTCTGAGTTGGAAGGAACCCACAAATACAACCAAGTCCAGCTCCTGGCCCTGCCCAGAACAGCCCCAAGAGTCACCCTATGTGCCTAAGAGCATTGTCCAAACACACCTTGAGCTCTGTCAGGCTGGTGCTGTGAGCCCTGCCCTGGGCAGCCTGTTCAGTGCCCAGCCACCCTCTGGGGTAAGAACCTTTTTCTAATACCCAACCTAAACCTCCCCTGGCACAGCTCCAGGCCATTCCCTCGGTCCTGTCACTGTCCCCACAGAGCAGAGATCAGTGTCTGTCCCTCCTGTTCCCCTCACGAGGAAGTTGTGGCTGCACTGAGCTCTCCCCTCAGTCTCCTCCAGGCTGAACAAACCCAGTGTGCCCTCAGCTGCTCCTCACATGGCTTCCCCTCAAGGCCCTTCACCCTCCTCACTGCCCTCCTTTGGATGCTTTCTAGTATCTTTTTATCTTTCATGTATTATGGTGCCACTATAGGCATTATGAAAACATGTCCAAACAGTCTGTGTAATTCAGGGCTTCTGAATACTTATCCATCCCTGGAAATTAGTGTGAGTTCACATATACAATATATGTATGTAAACTGCCCAATATACTACTGTTCATTTGTTCCTGTACAACCTCATCTTTTTTTTTTCTATTTAAAAAGATGCTCATTCAAATCTTATTCTCAAGCATACATTCAATTTCTCCACATGTTATCTAAAAGGTAATAAGTATTTTTTTCTATTTTATTGCTCCTTAAATGGACCAGGACAACAGACAAATACACCAGGAACTCTTTTGACAGTGAAATTTTGGTCACTGCTCTCCATGCATGTCTTCCCCTTCACTAAATACTGGAGAAACCAATCCCAAGTCTTCCTCTAATCATTACCATGGTTACCTTTTGTGTTGTTAGCCATCTCTCTGCATATTGCTCCTCTATAACCTTTTGGTTAGATCCCTCACACACACCATTTTTTCATACTCATCTTCACTCACCTGACATTTTCCTATTTCAGTACTATTTTTTTCTTCTCTTAAAGAGCTCATGATTTTGTTAAGGTGGTTTCTCACCAGTTTTCTAAATCAACAGAGGAGATGCAAACTGTGGAATGCTTATCAGAACAGTTTGTAGCACTGACCATTGGACCCAGTCCAGTATGGTCATGAAAAAAGAATGACCTTTCTTAGGGTTGCTGGATATTGCAAAGTTAAAACAAGTGAGAAGTGTGCATCTTTAGCTTGAAAGTTAAACTACGTCCTGCTTGTCCTAGGTCACAATGTGAAGATGTGCCCAAAAGTACGTACTCTATCACCGTCTGTTAAAAGGAGGTGGGGCAGTGATCCTTATTTCCATGGGAGATATCCTCTGCTATTGGGCCATCTGTTAAAACCAGGTGGGGCAGTGTTCTTTATCTTTCCCAAGACACATCCTTCCTCCAGGGAGATATCTCCTGTTAATGGGCCATTGAGTCCCAGTGAATGACTGCTGAAATGACATCATCCCGCTGGGGGATGCTCCACACAGGGGGAGGAGCCAAACATTTCCTGCCTAGATAAAAACTGAGATTTGGAGCACTAAGGCAGCTGTTACCCACTGGTTTGCAGAGGACAAGAGCTACCAGACCTTTCTACAGGATAACTACTTCAACGAGACCACTTCATCTGGACTGCTGCCACCACCCTAATGCAGGGTGTCAGGTTGTATCCTGACTCTGACAGTGGTTTTCTTCTGTACTATTGCATGTATTTTATTTTTCTCTCTTTTTTTTTTCCCCCTATAAAATTCTATTTATGACTTGGAGTCTCTCACAGGTTTTGTTTTCAAACCAGTACACTGCTCCTGACCACCCATCTGCTATTTGCTAATATGGTGTTAGCTAGGTAGAAACAAGCTATATTGAAACTGCAATGATCCCCCAGGATCAGTCTATAAATCCCCCAGACTATCCAGAAACAGTAGTTAAGATTTTGAAGCACAGAATGAACACATGAAAGTCACTTGCTCTTTGCAGTGCTAAGTAGGATAAGCCAAAGGTGTTTACATCACTGATGCTGATACAGAAGCTCAATCCTTGTAATTCCATGCAGGTCTGTGTGCAGTCCAGGGGGAGCCTCTCCCTAACATGTTTCTAACATGTGTCATCCAACCTGGTTCAAAACACAGGACCTGGCCCAGCCCACTGCTATTGTCCTAACCCTTGCAAAACTCACATTTTCATGGAGGTAACATAGGGAGAGAGGCACAGGCCAGCTGATGCAGGAAAGTGATGCTGGGGATCTTCTCGTCCAAAACTCTGCTCAGAGCAGGTTGCTCAAGGTCAGGTCCAAACAGATTTTTGTAATATCTCAAGGATTGAGCCTCCAGAGTTTCCCTGGGCAGCCTGTTCCAATATTTGACCCTCATTACAAAAAAAGAAAAAAAAGTTCCTGTATTTCAGTTTGTGCCTTTGCCTTTTGTTCTGTCCCCAGGCACATTTTACAGAAGTCTGGCTTTGTCTTCTACGGGAAAAACACCCCATCTGATATTTATACCCATGGATAAGATACCCCTGAGCATTCTCTTCTCCAGTCTGAGTGGTCCCAGCTCTCTCAGTCTCACCAGGCTCACAGTTGTCTCCATGGCCCCTCTCCAGGTGTGTCTCACCAGGGCTCACAGAGGGAAAGGATCACCCTCCACCAGCTGCTGTGGACACCCTGCCTGATGCAGACCAGCTTATTTTGCCACAAGGGCACATGGCATAGTCAGCTTGGTATTCACCAGGACTCCCAGATGCTTTTCTGCCAAGATGTTTTGCAGATTAGTTGTACAGGGGAGTTCCTCCTCAGGCGCAGGACGTGTCACTTCCCTTTGTTCAGCCTCATGAGACTTTTGCTGACCTATCCCTCCAGCCTTCCAAAGTCCCTCTGAATTGCAGGACACCCATGTGGTGTGTCAGTCACTCACCCCAAGAGACCTATTCTGTTCAGAAAAGAACTGGGGTCTTCTAATCACATCTCTCAATTAACAGAATTATAGCACAACAGAGGGTTTTGTCACCATTGTGCTGCAAAGAAATCCAAGATGTGTACTTTAGGACCGTACAGAATAAATGTCTTTTTCTTTAGACTTTTATTTACAATCAGAAAGCACAAAAGTCTGCATCTATAAGTAGAATTCTTGCAGCATGAAATAACAAAACAAAGAAGTCAATTTCCAGTCATTTACATTTTTGTTGCCTTTTATACTTGAGATACTTGCTCTTTTTGTATGTGTGCCTTGTCACTAAATGTGTGTATCAGCTTTATATTGTCAATAGCGGAACCGACTTCAAGAAAAAAGATAAACGCAGCAAGGGTTCTATTTTGTTGAGATGTTCTGGAAAGACACTGCAAACCACAGAAAGGAAATCTGACTTGCTTATGATGTTACAGGGATATTGAGATTGCTAGAACAGCCCTATTAAATGTAGTTGGTTATTTATTTTTATATCAAATGGGCTTTCAAAAGCTTTGCACATGTCATAAAATAAAAAGTCGTTTATCTATTTCCTACTCTTCTTCTCTTAAAAGAATGGAAATACATTCCAAAGTCACAGGGCGGAGTTTAGCAGTGTGAATCCAAAACACTTATTTCCACAAATATCCTGGGAACTGGAATTACCATCAGTTTTCAGACTCTCTTTTAAGGATGGTACTATTTAATCAGCTATTTGTTTTTCTTCTAGATATTCTGAATATTTTCGTATTTTATTCAGTAAGAAACAAAGCTACTTGCCCTGATTAGGAAGTTGCTTATTTTGTTGCCCCAGCCAGAATCTGGGCACATAATCTTCAGTTCCAAGGTCTACAACTGTATTAAATAACTTGCAGGTTCATGTCATACTGTGCTGGGGGTTTGTGGTTGCCAAACTGTAGGGAAGAACTGTACACCTGAAAGACACTTTTTGCTCTTAAATATTTATATTTATTTGGGTTTTTTCCCTGTAATTTTTTTCAACAAAGAAGAAATTATGAGATACAGGATTAATCAGGATCAGAAAAATAATCATGGCACTTTCCCAGGTGCCATATGGAGGCCACTAATCAAATTAAAATAACATTATAAAAACAATGGTATGGGACTTATATGCAGCCTGCTCTCCATATCAAAGTTACAGAACAGAAATAAATTTGCAATTACTTTGTAATATTTGGCCCAGATCAATTGCACAGTTATATGATCTACAGTGATTCAGGTGAACACCTTCACAGATGCAAAATTGTGCCTTCTGAGCAATTCACAGAACAACTGAAACACATCAAATCCTGTCAATGTCCAGGAAGGGAGTGGAGCGAATCATAAATTAATTTTTGAAGGAACAAAGCCATTTAGATGTTAGCAGTCATTCAGAAAACTAAACATTCCTATGTTGCTTTTCTGGAATAATGAAGGATTATTTAAAAATAAAAAATATTTGAATTATACACTGTGTTATTTAAATGCACTTGAAAACAGCCCAAGAGTGTAGAATCTGTGTGTGTGGTGTTAAGTTCCCAGAGTGCAGCAGGAGCTGCTTGATGCAGCAACAGCATCGGGGTCATGATGAAACATTGAGAACATCACTCACCAGGGACCAACCCCCCCAACCTTTAATGGGCTCTAAAATCCAGCTGATTTAGCCCCATGTGGCTGAGAGGATACTGCTCCAATTCAGATCCCAGGGGAGAGGGACTGGAGGGGGGAAATGAATATGCTGCAAGCTATCATGTAGTTGGTCATTGTTTCTTTGCATCCTGCATTCTTGCACTGAAACATCAGAAGTTTCAAAACTGGATGGCAGACTAAAACCAAAGGATAAAAGGAGGAGGGAAAAATTGTTGTTTTCTTGTCATCAGACTAACCCCTTCAGTGCTGAAGTTTTTCATTTGTCAGAAGAGAAAAAGTCACCAAGCAGGAAACCAAGTAGTGAGGACATTGGATCTGCGTGTGACACGGTACTTTAGAATCTTCTTGACTTTACATTTGTTTGCTTTGCTTGATGAAAAGAAAACAATAAACCAGCTACATTCATTTGAAAAGCATAACATCCCAAGAAATAGTCTAGTGTAGGGTACTCATTAGCTGTGCAAACACAATGCAGAGCATAAACAGGAAAACTCATATGTGAGCTTGAAAGGCAGCACTCATAATAGTCCTTGGCAGTAAATTTTTCTTTATTTCATTTCTCCCTTTTCCCATTTCAAGCAAGTTCTCTAAGTATCTTTAGTCATAACATATTACTCACACAAAAAAGTAAGAAGACTTTGTAAGGCACATTTCCTTATACACGTACTCTGTGCCTAAATTTAGGGTATATACAACAATATATTTTCCTAGAAAACAGTAGAGTATCCCAGCTATTGTACTGGGGACACAATTCTGCTTCCTTCCATTTTTAACTCTTGTCAGTTCTTTTACCGCAATAGCTTTTGAACTTTCATTTCTCTTTGGCCAAAATCCCTGTTTCTTCCACTTCTTGTCCTGGTCCTGGTCTGCATTATAAAGATATTTTTTTCACCCCAGAAAAGTCTGGCTGAATTCTCACTTTTCTATCTATTTCTTCATGTTTTAGGAGTAGACCCCCTGAAGGTACCCTGGAGTTAGGAACAAATGTGTAATTGTCTATGACAATCTTTTCAAAATCAAATGGCTGTTTGTTTACTCTTAGAGATGAAAGCAAATATGACCTAAAATTTATATTTTAATATAAATTGTATTAAAATTATTTCTGTACCATGACAGAATTTGAGGAAGATAAGAGGTTTAAGATTGTGAAAACTGAGAGTCATTCAAACTCTCTAAATTGGAGAGAAGGATTTGAAGAGCGGACTGTTAGATGGATATGAAAGTGGTTGGATGGTCGCACACAGAGAATAGTGACCAGTGGCTCAGAGTCCCAATGACATCAATGACAAGTGGTGTTCCTCAGGAGTCTGTTTTGGGGCCAGTGTTATTTGACATCTTCATTAATGTCACAGACAAAGGCATTGAGTGTACCCTCAGCAGCAGGATGTTATGACTTTCCGGTGGGTTTACTATTGCTGTTCTCGTGAATATGAGAACAAGTAAGACATCTCCAAGAAGTGGGACCTGAATGTTCCTCCCATGTATGCAAAGTAGAAGAGTCAGGATTTGAATTAATTTTCTAAAATCCAGGGGAAGTACACAGCCAAACTATTATCCATACTAATGGGCTTCTTTCTGTTGAGAAATTCCACCTTGAACAAATAGTTTAAATTTTATTAAACTATATCCTTAAAAACTTGACAACAGTAAGGTTCCCCAATGAGTTCTACTCAAATATTGGTCTGTTTTCATGCCTCCACTCCTTTCAGCAGAGGGAGTTCTCTCTCTTCCAGTATGACCATGACATTTCTTGTCCTCTGTTCTCAGTGTTTTCTAACTTTTTCATTGCCCTTTTGAGCTTTTTGGCCCTAAGCCTTCACAAACAAACTGTGCAATGCACCTGGAATCAAGGAAGAAAGTGCTGCATAATTATTAAGTTAAATATTGTCTCTTGACCCTTATAAAGATATTTTTAATCTATTGCATTTCCTGGTTATTTCCCAATCACCTTCTATTAAGTTAAACAGATATGGTTGAATACTGTATATTCAAATAATGTGTAGCAAGTATTCGTAAATCATTACAGGAAATCTCCCTGCTTTCCAAAGAAAAGCAATGTAAATTCAATTCTCTTGGAAACTCAGCCTCTGATGGTGTGTGCCTCTCTCCATAGTCACTGCTGACCATTTGTTATCAGGACCTCAAAAAACTTTCAAAGAGCAGAAGTCTTTTGTCTCCTGATGATTCAAGGCATTGGAGTTTATAGATAATTCTAGAACTGTCAAAGAACTGTCAGACGCATTAATGCAATTTCTTTTGTTTAAAAACTTAAAACTCTTTTGTTTAAAAACTTGTTTAAAACTCTCAGCATCAGGTCTCAGTTGACATATATGGAAGCATTAACTTCTATTATAGGTCAAGATTCATTAAAGAAGCTGAAACATGGCCTGAGCTATTGCAAACTGTGTTTCATCTTTCTGTTCCCTCAATTTCTCTGTGACTATACTGCTACCTCATCCCTTTGTTGCTCATTGCCAGTTGTCTCTATATAAAATAAAGTTTAGATCTGGTATACAGCATAGTAACCCACCAAAACTTTGTGACACAAAAATTCATATTAATATTCTTCATAGTCATTGAATCTTAAGACAGCAGCAATGTAAACTAAAAAAAAAAAAAAAAAAAAACCCAAACAAACAAACAAAAAAAAAGCAATCAAACAATACAAACCCCACTGCATATTTATAGATAATTTCAATTCCATTCCATTTTCATGGAATAAATGGTATTTTATGCTCCACACCATTTAGACCTCAATCTCTCTTCTGGCAAGCCAAGCTGTTATTTTTTTGTGGATTGTTCCTAAGTCATTTATAATCAGGTCACAGCACCACTGACAACAGCACCTTTGAAGTCAGGTAGGGATTATTAATTTGCTGTGAATTTTTCTGAGGAGCTTCATCTTCTTTCCATACACATCCATTTAAAGTCATAGATGCAAAAATGAAGGTATCAGTCACAAACAAAATTAGGCTATCAAACTCCCTGGTTTCAGATTAATTCTGGGCAGTGCAAAAAGCCAACCAACCTTTACATTTTAATGTGGAACATGACATTTTAGGGTTCCTGAACTGCTTCTACTGTGGGGTGAGGTCTGAAAGCCCTCAAAGGCTCAGAAGTCTGCGTAACGAGCCCCACAGCTCCATGCAGCCACCCTTGAGGGGCACGGGAAGGGAAAATCATTATTTGGGGCACAATGTTTAGCTCTTCGTCAGAGACCACACTTAGCAGTGTACGTGTGCGTGTCTGTGTCTTCCCTACAAGATAAGACTGTATCTATCTATACAGGTTGGATACTGTGAGGAATTTCTTCGCAGAAGGAGTGATTAAATATTGGAACCCGCTGCCCAGGGAGGTGGTGAAGTCAACGTACACGGAGGTGCTAAAGGAAAAATTGGACGTGGTCATGGTCTGGTTGACGCGGTAGTGTTCGGTCACAGCTTGATCTCTGAGGTCTTTTCCGACCAATTGATTCTGTAACTCCGGAACACAAACTGATAGAAACTTTAAAGACTGGAAACACCTCGGCGGGAAAGCTCATGAGGCCACGGCGGTCGCGCCCGCGTTCCTGACCGCCGGGGAGCGCCCGACCGGGGGACGGCTGAAAGGATCACCCTGCCCCGGGGAGGGGCCGACGGCCACCCTGCGGGACCCCTGGTCCCCGGGCCAGCTCTGAGCAGGGACACCGGGGCCATGGGCGGCGGGGCACGGGCGGGGCACAGGCGGGTCGCCCTCAGCCTCTCCCCGCCTCACGGCCGCCCTCCGGCCGTCGGGCGCATGCGCGGAGGCGCCGCCCGCTCCGCTGGGCGCGCAGCGGGGTTGGGGCAGCGCTCGGGCAGCGCCGGCCCTGCTCCGCACCCGGGCGGCGGCGGTGAGTGCGGGCAGGGCCGGGCACTGCGGGCTGAGTGCGGGACGAGGGGCGGTGAGTGCGGGCAGGGCCGGGCACTGCGGGCTGAGTGCGGGACGAGGGGCGGTGAGTGCGGGCAGGGCCGGGCACTGCGGGCTGAGTGCGGGACGAGGGGCGGTGAGTGCGGGCAGGGCCGGGCACTGCGGGCTGAGTGCGGGACGAGGGGCGGTGAGTGCGGGCAGGGCCGGGCACTGCGGGCTGAGTGCGGGATGAGGGGCGGTGAGTGCGGGCACCGCGGGTTGAGCGCAGGGTGAGTGCGGGCGGTGCGGGGGGCGGGCGGTGGCCGCCGACGGGAGCGGTGCTCGGAGGGAGCGGTGCTCGGAGGGAGCGGTGCTCGGAGGGAGGATCCCGCATGGGACCCCTGAGGGGAGTAAGGGTGGAGAGCGCCCCGCTGCCCTCCAGCCCCCGCCGCCCTCCGGCGGCCAGCAGCCGCTCGGTACGCTCCTCTCCAAGGGTTTGTGCCTTTTCCAATTATGCCGGGGGAGAAAACGTGTGAAGTGTATTGAACAAAGGAAGAATCCTGCGGGATTTCTGTTTTGGAAGAGGTTAACGACTCTCTCTAAAACAGGCAGATGATAAATTTTTCTCCGAAGTTTTAAAAAAACCCTATCCCCCAAAAGAAACCCGCAGAGCACAGCCGCAGCCGTCCGAAAGCTCTCGTATTCCTGTTAAAAGTTTTTGCGCGGTCGGCAGGGTCACCCAGAGGCCCCGTCCGTGCTGGAGCTGCGGTGGCCGGGACGGGCGGTGCGGCTGAGGCTGTGAGTGCCGGGCTGGGAAGGTGTTGGGGAATGAGCCCGACCCTCCCGGGCTCTGCGGGAATTCCCCTAGGCCTGGTGCTGGCAAGGGAACAATTCATCCACATCCACAGGAAGCAGGAGGGGCAGAGGGGGCCTCAGTGTTACTACAGTTGAGGCTGGGATTGAATGTTGCATTGGTTGAGGAGTGAGAGAGCGGGCAGTGATTTGGGTTGTTGGGAACAAAACAGAGAGGAATGGAGCCAGTAAGTAAAATGAAGAAGACTATCAGCATATGAAAACACTTTTGAAAGAATTTCAAATTTTCATAGAAAAGTCCATGAAGAGGGAAATTATGCAGATGTTGGTGTTATAGATTAAAATCAAGACCTTATATTTATTGTTACTATTGACTGTCACTGAAAAAACCCTAGTTGCACTTTTTCTGCTCATTTCCACCTCCTGTACCATCTTCCCCGGTGCTAGCACCATTGTTGATACAGCAAGGGGCAGGAGTGGCATGGAGCATTACCCACAGACTCAAACTGACCTTTTAGACACTTTTTCTGATTAACCTAGTTAGTAATCACATCTGTTTCCCTGCAATCCGTAGGGATGCTTATACTGGCTCAAGGAAATGTGGCTGGGAGGGAAAGAGTTTTTTTAGTTGCACATAAATGAGTAGTATGCATGTGGAAGTCCTGTTTTTGAATGTACACGTGTGTGTTATGCACACAGACACACACACCTGTGTAAAGGGATTTTGCAACTGGGAGGTTGAACATTCTGACCCTTGTGTTTAACAGAGGGAGTGCCATTGATAAAGCAGTTGTGGGGGAGGTTTGCAAGTGCAAGAGGTGATGAGCAGTCTGAGGAGATTTACCTAGTAAAGGTGACCGAGATTGCAAGAGTAGTTCCTGCTGAACTAGGGGAGAGAGATTAAAAGCCAGAGAAGAGGGGACAGGGAACTTGTGTATGGGAGTACTGCAATGGAAACAGGAGTGAGATTTTTACTTATTTGTTCAGTTTCAGCTATCTCACTTCAACCTATTCTAGACTAGAAAACTTTGTTTTCCAGAACTAGGCTGGAGCCTGGGATTGTAAGTAACTTTGTATTCTTCGAACTAGCAAATATCAGGAGATCCCTGGGTGCAACTTGGATAATCCTTTTCTCACACAAGTTCATCCAGAAATTTGTGTCCAGCTGGTGTACTCAAACCAGCAAAGCATTGCATCTGGTTTTAATACATGCAGGTGTTGAGATCATAACTAGGTGATACCAATTTTCTTTTGAGAGAAGTGGATAGTTACCCACAGAGTAACTGTACTAATATTGTATTTTCCAGAAACACAAATGGAAAACTGAAGTTTTGAAGTTAGCTTTAATTCAGTCTCTTCATACATCTAGATGAACCTACTGTATTCTATTAAGTAATAACATTTGTTTCTTGCATAAAAAAATCCTTTTGCACTCAGGGTATTAAAGGATGATGAAGTATTTTGGTCTCCCTTACTTTGGTCGTGTGGTGTTGAGACATTTTCTCGATGTGACTCAAATCTGCATCAAATTCTGCTTTGACTATGGAATTAAAAATGTCCTAGTATCTTCTGTTGTGCTTATCACCTTAGCAGCTCAGTACTCAACTAATCCTCCCCTTAATTGACAAAACTCTCCTAGGATAAGGAAATTATCCTCCCATTCCACATGAAGAATGAAAGATAAAACTATGGAGACCAAATCTGGTCCAGGTAGGATCTGATTTTTTTCAGGGTATTGAGTTCAGTTGTCTTCATTTATGTCAAGTGCACAGGCAGAAATAAATTGAATGTCTGTTCTAAACCTATTCTGCTTTTGCAAATCAAGCAGACAGATTTTGGGAGATGCATCCCTAAAATCAAATGTATGTATTTGATATCCACATTGGAACAGCATTTTTAGGTAATTTATCTAGAGTCATTAATAAGTTCTGTGGCAAAAGCAGGATAAAATATACTTCAGGACAGTTCTAACTTACTTTAGACTACATCTGGTCTGTCATTTCAAACAGCTCCCTTTTCCTGTGATCCTCTTGTCCATCATTTCATTCTGCCTGCCTCTGTGACCTCCCTCACTTGTGATAGTGTAATCATTTCCACATTCTTTTGGTGACACAGATCACGGGACCAATCATTGAAAACAAATACTTATCTGACTTACTTCTGGCTCTTACCTGGCTCATAGAAACAGCTGGACAGCCAGAGAACAAGATCCCAGGTATGAGCACTGAGGAAAAACTAACCCATTTTGCCCTTCTGCTTCCCTCTTCCATTATTCCAGTAAATCTTTTATGTGTCATTTCTTCCCATTTACTCAACAAATGACACCAGATTCCTATAGGCAAGAATTCTCATTTTTTTGCACCATCCCATTAAGAGCTTTTGCTTTCAGTTTGTCAGCCCAATCCTGAATTTTGTTGCTTGTTTTCATCTTGTTCTTTCATGAATTCCCATCAGCTGTGTTTCCAGGATGCTGTCTAGTCTGGCTGGTGTTTCTTTAATGGTTGTTTTGCTTCAGCTTCCAAAGGCAATCTACTTTCTTGCCCCAACCATTGCCTCCTCTCCTCTTCCACATTATAAACAAAAGCACTTGCAATGTGCAGGGGAGAACCCTGCAGAGCTGGCAGAGGAGTGGCCTGAATGACCTAATGTCTGGTCTGTTCTCCTGCCAGCTGAGTTCAGATGTTGGTAACTGTTTGACATTTTAAAATCTAATCTGACCATGCCCAGCCCTTTCCTTGTTTACCTTTGCCTGTCTTACTGATTCTTGTTAAGTAAAATTTGATACACATTTGGGAGGTTTGAAATACACTTAACCCATTCTTTTCTTGCTGACACTTTTGATGATGCTGATTATCAAGTAATCAGTGTTTTAATCAAGGTTCCTAAATACTATTATTAGAATAGCTAAGTTTCAAAAGCAAAGCCTGTTGACATGCTGACAGTTAAAGAAATTCCATGCTAAGCACCTAAAATCACACCATGGATTTTGGCTTGCTAAGAAAACAAATCTGTTGAGAGCTCTTTTGTGCCTATTTCAGGCTGTTGCTTAATTTAATGACACATAATCCCTATCTAAAATAACTTCAATTTTGAATAAAAGTTAAGCATCTGTTCAGAACTGCATTTATAAAATCAGAGAGAAATATATGTGCACAGCCCAGTATACTGGAGTTAGCATCCAGGGCTGAGATGTGCACACTGTAGCAGCACAAGAAGTGTTGCCCATTCTCAAACCAGGAATGCTGCTTTGTGCAAATAGATTACTTTTTTGACCATAGATGTCTTTGCATGAGGGAGAGACAGACTATCCTGCAGTTGCATTTGAAAGATCTTTGAGATCCCTTGCATTTTACACATTTCATTGTGCATTTTACCTGCTCAGTGGAGTGTTTCATTTAAAGCATTTGAATCAGCCTTCTCATGTTGCTTCTGAAATCAATTTTGAAAACTAGCATCACATATTTGGAGATCACACACTCAACACACTTCCAGTTTTTCATCTCAGTGATCAGTCTGTACCAATATGATTACTCCAAGAGTGGTCAAATTAAGTGGTGCTAAACTCTAGAGACACTATGTGACGTGTAGGACAGGAGTCATTTGTCATACATAAAACTTAATCCCAGTGCATTTTGTCAACTGAAACTGCAGAAAATCTATATTTGCCAGAACTTCAGGGTGGGTGAGATTTTTTTGTTTGTTTGTTTACACCAAGAATTGTGGTAATGCTGGATATTCCTGTTTTGCTGAGTTCTTTGTTTTCCTGTAGTATAACAATGGATGGACCTGTTTCAAGATTCACTTTACAGCAATTCTTCTTTAAAATCTCAGTTGCTAAATTAACTGTTTAACATAACTGTCTAAACTGTAATATTTATTATAATCAGCTGTATTTGTAAATGTTTCCTACTTGGCATTGAAGAATGACTCAGAAGGTGTGAATTTGTCAGTTCACTGTTGTGAAGGCAGTTTATGGAATACTAGCAGGAAAATTCATAAGTAGTGGCTTCATCAGACATGTGAAGTTTTGCACCTGGCTATTTCTCCAGGTTTATCAGTGAGTTGTTTACTGACCTTGTGTGTATTCTTTAGCTTTTATTTGCAGACTGTACCTCTTCAAACTATTTACCAAATAAACTTGTGAGGAGAAACAACTTTCTGCTCGTCTTTCTGTCCCTCTCTCCATTCTCATGGTTACGGGCAATAATGAAAGGTTAAATGAGGTTTCAGTGTCAGAATTAGTTAAATCTCCTGCTGGTTTTCCCATAGATTTCTCCCATTTCAGTGGCAGCTGAAATGAGCACAGTCTGTGATATTTTATTTCAGTACTTCTGAGTATCAGAAATGGAATGGACTCACTGTACTATTTGCTGTATGCTGCTGTTGGTTGTCAGAGCTGTGGGCAGCAGTGAAATAAAGGCAGGGCCTATTGAGTGTGCAGCTGCATAAGCAGCTTAACTGTTCTAAGCTTATCCCACTGCCTGAAAACAGGAGTTCTTCCTTTCCACTCCATCCTTGCTGGCTTTTGCACTTTGACTGCTTCCTTGGTGTTCTGCAGTTAACTGCAGCAGGGACCTGATCTGTTTTATTTTAAAATAAGTGAGGAGGTGAACAAACCCATCTTTTATGGCTAGGCCACTTAGGGTGAACTGTAAAGAAGTGCCCACCTACAAGCTCATCAGATCTGCAGTTCTCAAAAGTGGAAGTATAAAAGCACTTTCACTGTGGCTGTTTGCTAGGAACTCTTGGCAAAGATTTGATCAAAGTTTTAATCTCAAGGGAAGAAAGAAATTTCTTACAGTGAACAACATTGGAACAACCTCCCCAAGAACATGGGGGGAGTCCCTGTAACTAGAGGGGTTGTTTTTGCAATTGGACAGGGTGCTAGATAGCCTCATCAGGGCTGCCTTCCACACAAAGGGTTGGACCAAACAATCTTTTGACATTCCTTGTCTGCTCTATGGTTCCATGAAACTGTTTGTATGGGTGGAGCGATTTACACCAGAAATACACAAGGTGGAGATGCACCTGCTGATGAATAGCACACCTAGAATCTCTGCAAGGACTTCTGCAGTGTATTACATATGTGAATGACTTCCCAGACCTAAAAAATATCAGTGGAGTGTTTTTTTGCATTGGAAGATCCTGGAGTAAGTGTTCAGCTTAGTGGGACAATAGGGGAACACCCTTTTAAATCTTCCAAGAACAAAATATTAGGCATGTTAAATTCTGTTAGAGGATCTGTCAGTTATGAAGGAAGCTTTCAAGAGCTAACTTTATTCTGTGTATGCTTTTGGCACAATTAAGATAAATTACATCTTCAAATACAGCTAATTGCCCACAAAAATTGGACACATCAATTTGGCATGTGAGTTTTAGGAACTTCAATGTGAACATCCTCTGAATTGCTTTTGTTACATGCAATTTTGTGCTTCCTAGTCAGGCAACATGGGTGTTGTATTGGCTTACTTTATAAGGAGTAGAAGAGCAACAGAATTATTGTTTTAGCTTTGGGATCTGCTCTAGTGTTTTTACAGTGCTGGAAAGTTCAAAAAATTGTTTGTAAGTATGACCTGATACTGGTAGGTACGGATTTATGCTGTGTGATTGATCAGTTGTGACAGAGTTTCACTGTGACCCTTATTTCCTTATAAATTGCAGTTTGAATTAGATGTTAGTTCATCTTCCAATGTTTTCTCCAGTTATGATGTTCAGAATGCCTCCATCTCTAAATCAGTGTGCTTCCTTTAGGAAAACTGCCGTGAATTTAAGGTTTTCTACTGCTCTATAGTAGTTGACTGGAAGGGACCGTGAGTAAAATTGTTGGTCTAGAGGTCACAAGGGATGCAAAACTAGCTCTCTGAGAGGTTGGCTTTGGGGGCAGATACAGCCTGGAAGGTTCCCATTTCCTTTCTGTGGCTGTCCTGGGGAGCAGAGCAGCAGAGGAGAGGGACAGAGCTGAAATGCAGAGCACAAAACTGCATCAACCACATCAGGGGGCTGATCCCCAATAAAGGGTGAGTGGCAGGAAAGGAGGAGAAATTCCTTGACTCCTCTTCAATGCTGAAGTCTATACCCTAAATGTGTAAATGAGATTTGTGGGTAGGTTTGTTCAAATCCTGCTCAAAAAAATATTAAGTGTAATGCAGTAAAATAATGTGTGCTTCTTCATGTGTTTGGAAATTCAGGTAAAGTTATGTGCGAAATAATGGACATGGGTGTTGAGAGAGGGAACTAAGAGTATTAAGTATTTAAAATCTGATTTATTATTTTTTTTTTCACCCTGATTTGTAGGGCTCTTTAGCCTTCTGTTTTACTGCAGCTGCTCTGTGGATTCTGGTGGTGTACAACTTTCTGTATGCTCTCTTTATGCAATTCCTCAGTGTGACAGAAAACTTAATAAAATCTCTAAAGGAGTTGTGCCTCATTATCTTTTGCCTGGTTACCATATAATTCAGTAAGATGAAATATGTGTTTATGACTCTTTCATAACTTCTCTGCAATTTGATTTTTGGTTGACTGGAAAATCCCATTAAAACATGCTCTGAAATGTTGTCATATATGCATTGCTTCAGGGGGGACAGGCAGGGTGGAAATTTATATTAAAGCATGCTGACGGTGCATAAATGCTTGGAAGAGCAGGCTTTGTTTGCACATTTCTCTAGCTTAGTTTAGCACTGCACAAAGGAATTACTTTTCATTGGTGTGGGGTTAATTTTTCTAAATTAAACGGGGTGTTAGACACTGGCCTACCAAACAAGTGCTAAATACAGTTTCTGTATGGGGCAGAATGATGCTTCATCCCAGAAAAAACAAATAAATTTCATTAAGTAGTAATCTTATGTTTGTATATAAAACTATTGCTCACAAAAGAAGGATGCCCATGTGAAACTCCCCAGGTTCCTTTTTACTGCAAAAATGCACATTCTGAGATCTAGAATCTTTCTGGGGCTTCTTAATAGCTACTTGAAAACTACTTGTAGTTAAAAGGTAGTCTGATTTTTAAAAGTAGCTGTTGCTGCTTGCCTTTCACAATATTGTAATAATTCCAATAAAAAACTTCAGTGAGTTGAGGAAAACCTTTTTCAAATGTATGGAATTGTCAAACCGCTTTTTCTGTGAAAAGAGCAGACTTGAATATTGGATACAGATTAATAGAGTTGTAGGCTGAATTTTGTACAGCTGGTTTGTTTTATTGGAAAATCTGTGAAGATATTTGTGACACGTGGGTCATGGTTTTGCTTTATAAGCTGTGTTGGGGAAGAAGCTATCTGTAAGAGTTTCAGAGCAGGATAAATAGTACATTGTTAGCTTTGATCTTGTGACCTTTTCTGAGCAAACAAACACTGTACCTGTAATGAAATTACATTTTTATGAATGGACTGTGCCCAGAGCCTCTTCCTTGGCCCTTCTCTGTCATGTCTAGAGAGGTATAATCTAAAATAAAGGTAGCAGTCTTTACTTTTTTTCTTGTCTACCTAACACATGTATGCTTTTGAAAAGCAGAAAACACTGTTGTACTTTACTTACTATGACCAGAGACAATGAAAAAGACTGTAGGTATTGAGTAGGACTTCTAAAGGGACCACATGCCATCTGTCAACTCGATTTCTGGTTGTGTCATGGTATTATGTGCTGATATTTACTCCCCTGGTCCTAATCCAGTTTTAAACCACTTTGGAGAGGAGATAGCCAGGGAGTTACCAATAAAAGCTGCATCTGGAGAATTGTGTTATAGTGATCACCAAATCTCACCTTCATTTATTGATTTCCTTTTTAATTGTTTTAATCTATTTCTGCTTTTGTCCTGAGCAGCATCATATGGCAGCAAGTCCCATGAATTATACACCATGTGAAATTTCAGGTCCTTTGCCATATTTACATCCTTGTCTGTTGAGGTGTGGGTACCCCTCAGTTTCTCATGTTGTGAGAAGTAATGGTTGGCTGCAATGTGCTGCATGTGTTCAATTAGATCAACTGAATGCCTGCCTTCTCTGAGCTGAGAGGTTTGTTATACAGTGATGATTTAAACAAAAAGGATATTTTCCTTTCCAAATAAATAGCAACATGTAATTTTTCATCCATATGCAATGCAGTTTTCAGCTGAAGTTGGGAGCTGCTGACTGCTCCTCAGTTTGTTGTCTGTAAAGCATCAGGAGATGATCTGAACTACAAAATCAAAACTGGCTTGATTGTAATCTAGAGAAGAGATGTAAATGTTTCATTTGTATGGAAGCAGGGATGGAATAGGGGAAGAAAGTAAGATGAGTGCATGTTCAAAGCCCCTAATTTAGGGAGGCTGTAAGTGAAAACATTCTGCAGTACTCTGATACAGTTCATGTGGTTTTTATTTCTTAAAAAAGTGCTGGCAGGTCCATTGATTATTTTATCTTACTATACATTTTTAAAAATACATGATAGATATTCAATAAGCAGCTGTTACTTTACTAATATAGCATAAGATTTTATCAATACATTATTTAACATTTCAGGCACTTGTAAATGTGAAGTGAAGGGGTCATGTGCTTTCTCTGGCCTATTATGTATTGACTTTGTGTGTTGCTTTATGATTTTAGAAGCTGGTAACATTTTGGAGATGAAGTTATTGAAACTGTTAATGTTTGGATGTTATTTTTGTAATCTGTAATTGCAAATTTCTACTCCTTAGGGGTGTGTGGGAACAATGTGCTTTTTTTGTTTGGGGAGGTGAGGGCTGGTGGCTGGCTGTCTCATAATTCCTGGATTAGCTGTCTCTGTGTGTCCCTTGTTGTGGTGTTTCTGAGAAACTACTCCAGTATTTCAGGTTTTTAGCCTTAGACTGGGCCCTGTGGTATCCTGTATATTAGCAGGATATAATTTCTGCATCAAGAACATACTTTTTTAAGACAAAAGACAAGCACATAGACTGCTTCAGAAATCTCTTGGACTGTGGTGAGATTTTTTATTTTTGAGAGGGTTTATTGATTAGTTTGTTTTTTAGTTTGACAGAGAGTGTCCCATTACCTTAGCTTTTGTCAACTCTTTTATCAGAGTAATTTTGTAGCCTCACAGGATGTTTTTCCTCAACATTCACTATCACCCCCTAATAACCTTTGTCTCTTTACTGAGAAATCCTTTTTATAGAGGTTCCTTCCTCAGTGACTCACTGCTGTGAGTGTGGTCATACAGTGCACGTTGGGTGTATCTGCAGTAGCATTTTGGATTCAGATTAGGAATCTTCCAGTTGTCACTACTTACTGTGCTTTGGTTTGCATTGCAGAAACATTTCAAAACACTCAGACTGAGATATTTTTGGATGAAGGTAAACCAGAAGATAAAGCTCCAAGAGCTGCAGTCCCACTGCCAGACAGTTCTCAGCTCGTGAAAGCAAGTTAGAGCTACCCCAAAGTGGAATTCTCAGCCTGTGTTGTGTAAGTGATGGGTCGTCAGCACCAACTGTTTAGTTCTTCGTGCACTCCTAGTGCTCTGCATTCCTAGCTAATGTGAGTGTAGTCATGGATAAAGATCATTATTATGCACTTAGGTGTTATTATTCATGGCCACTGTAATTGCTTCAGATAGAGTCCAGCTATTCAACCCTAAGTTAGAATAGATGATATCCAAGTGGCTGACAAGTTAGATTTGTCAGATGGCACCCAAACACTAATTAGGTCAGGGAGCACCAGATCTGTAGTGAAGCTGTGTTCCTGTCTCTGTTACCTTTTCACCTTTCCCACTATTAATCTGACTTCCTTCCATTCCCTAACATGCTTATCCTTGTTATCCAGCTGCTACCCCGAATCACAATATTCTGATATCTCACATGTGCTGGCAATGCTCTTTCCCTGGTCTCATCTGTTTAACCTACTTGAGTTGCCCCCTTACAAAGGGCTGTGGAGCTGAGCCTGGTCCTGGACATGGTGTTAGCTTCCTGACTGCCCACTTTCTGCTGGCAAAATAGATAATGATTTCAGCTGCCAAAGGCACTGTGACTGCTGAAATAACTGCTGCAATTGGTAAACCCATCTTCACTTCACTGCAAGCATTAATGGATTTTTTCTGTTCTTCTTGGTCATTGATTTTCATGGAAAATGTGTGGGAGCACAGAAGAAATCTCAGTGTCAGATTTAGTTAATAGGTACTGGCAGAGGAACAGAATGTGGAATAGATAAGTGACATAGCATCAGTTTTGTGTCCAAACAAAACCAGGATTAAAACACATCCTACTGTGAAAGGTTTTTTTAATTGTTCATCATTCTTACTTAAAAGAGAGGACTTTGTTATTGTTATATCAACATTTCAATGGATTATCAAGTTAAATGCTCTAACTTCGAATTCCTAAAGCATAGGATATTGTATAATCTAAAGCTGTGTCTTCTGACAGAAGAAGACTACAGAAGAGTGAGGTGTCTGAAATTGTACCCTACAGACTGCTCAGAAAGGCATGGTCTCCTGAAGATTTGTAAAATGCTGGTTTCCACGCAGATGGTTATGCAAGTGTTCAATTATGCCTCCCAGGAACTGCCTCATATGGTCCCCAGGAGTTTTAGAACAATGCAGTCCACCAAAATTCTTCCTCTCTGTAAAGTTTTGTTACTTCTCCTGCCAAATGTCCTGCTCGCCAAGATGTATCAGGAGAATGTTCTTGTTTGGTTTTGAAAGGGAGGGGAAGGAAGAGATAGCTTATAGCAATTCTCCCTTTGAACCTCTGGAAGTATCCAGAAAATGACCAGCCAGAATATTACCACAGCTTAAACAGAACAAAAAACACTGAGTGAAGAAGGGGTAATGATGTTGAGCAGAAGCTCAGACTCAGTCTCTCCAGCTGCAGTCCTGAGGTGCTCCCTTCTCTCTGCTAACAGGGTGGAGTTGTGCCCTGTGCTTGCTCATTCTGTGAGTAATGATCTGTTTCACTGGGTTTAGGGTGCAGTGGCAATCTGCTAAGTACAGGCTCCTCTTAGTGATCTGGTCTGTGGTTCTGGGTGCTTAAATTAATGATGCTGTTTTATAATGCTGTGATCAAATAGCATATACAAAGCAGAAGGTTTTTCAGATCTCTGCTTTACTCTTATTCTTGTCCCATGTAGTCTGAGGTGGGATAAATCTTTTGCATCCTTATCTGACAGACTAGTTTAGTTTCCAAAGTGTTCCCTCCCTCTCTTTTCCCACCAAATTGCCTGGAAAACCTTGCTTTTGCAAGCAAACTGAACTTAATAAATACAGGGTTCTCCCATATCCTATGGAATTCCTGTTCAGTGAAAAATCAAGGTATTTTTCCAGCATTTGAATCAATGTAAATTCTTTGGTATGCTTTTCCTGGGGAGTAAGCTCTTTGGAAGTAGATAACAGTAAATGAAATTGTAGTCTTTTCAAGCATGTAAAAGACGTGGTGGGAGTGGCATTTTTTTAGGTAGGCACATAATACGTTCTGTATAAGTGGCTGTCAGATAATTAAATAGCTACACAGGAAGTCAGATTGATCATGGTTTAATATTTCTTCTCAACAAACCTCCCCCAGGAGTGTTCCAGTTGTTGCATTGCACTGGTTTGGGATGGAGGAGCAAGAACAGGGGTGTTTATTTTTAGACTGCATGTCTACTGCTGTTTTAGTTAACAGTGTCCCTGGAAAGGACCTGCTTTCATAAAAAGCTCTAGAAGAACCTAAATATTGATAACTTCAAGAAATTTTGCTGCTTCTTGGCTTCATGAATTGTACAGATTGCAAAACTAAAATTTACAGCTGTTCCACTTGTCAGAATGGTAAAAAAACCACTTCCTCCCCTCCTTACCTGGATGCTGTCATGCACATCCCTCCCCAGCTGGGAGAGGAGCAGGGGGCTTTGCAGTATTTGAAGTCCTTTTTAACACAGCAGGTGAGAAACTAGGTGAGGAAAAATACTGCTGCTGCTTTACATTAGACCTACTTTTCCTTCTCTTTCTACTCCCTTCCCTTAAGAACTAGCTTTGTTCTCAATGTTCTGTATCCTTGGAACACATGACATTGAGGGAGAACAGTGCAGGCAGTTTGTGTGCCCTCAGTCAGATCCTCTGTCCTTTAATGGTACGTGCTGCACACTGGTTGCCATTAAGCTTGAAATCAGGAAATGTACCCAGAAGAGGTGTGTGCCTGGCAGCCAAAGATGGTTATCCTAATAAATGCAATGAAATCCTGCAGAAACACTGTCTTAAGACAGCAGCTTTTAATGCTGAAATTAGTTACCTTCCCAATTTGAGACATTGCTAGAATATGATTATCACCTTTGGAAATATGTATGCAAATATTCTATGCTTTATGCTTATAAATAGTGTATGCAAGATTCGGGTACTTTCAGAATTGAGAAAAAGAGTATTTTGGTTAATGTTCAGCTTGGTTTGTTATTTCAGTATTAGTTCCTCTTTCATGCAAGATGTTTCTCCTTGGTAAGAGGCTGCAGCCCGTTGGTGGTGAGCAGGGTACTACTGGTAAATAGCAGGGGTGGTCGTGTGTCTTCTGGGCTCTCTCACAGGCTTTAGAACTCAGTGCTTCCCACTGAGTCATTATAGTTCCTACTAGAAGTGTGTGGTTCATTGTTTTTTGTTTTGTTTTTTAAGCATTCTTCTGGCAGCCAAGCAGGCAGTCAGGAAATGTCACCTTTTGGTTGGATCAGCTGCCATTAACTCAGAATTGGGACACTCAGCATGGGTATAGAGCTATCCAACTGTCCACTGTGTTGTCACACATCTAAGGTGATGTATAACCTTAGAGAAGAGGGATTCATGGAACAACAAATTTTGGTGTTTCAGTAGCGTTTCTGAAGACTTAAAAGCAGGAGACAAAGTAAGGAGTTGGACAGAGGAATAAATGAGTCAGTAGTAAGTCAGGATGTTCCCGTGGTGTGACCAGCCCTCTTCTGCTTTATTAGCTAGCTTATGATGGTAAAAAAGGTTTTTGTTCTTGTCTTTGTTCAATCCCTTCCTCCAAGCCACCTTTGAACAATTTAGTCAGTTTGAACCAAGAGTGTCAGATTAGAGGACTTAAGTATAATTAAACTCCTTTTCCTTTAGGGGAATGAACTGTTATTAGAGGGTAAATATGTGATTTGTGGGAGCATGGAAATGAAGAAGTTTGAGAAGAAAGTCAGGAGAGCATAGAAAAAGCACAAATGGCAGAGAATGGGCATAATTAGTTCCTGGGAGTTCTGAATGCTTGTAACTGCTGTAAAAGTCTAATGTGGATTGATGAAGGGAAGTTCCTGCTCTACAGCCACTGACTGAAAGGCTGTATTTGATATTTCCTAGAGAAGGGCATACTGGTTCCCTCTGTAATGAAGGAGGTAAAGTGAAACATAATTTGTGTTCTGCAGACACTTCAGCAACTCTTTGTCACTAGCCCTTAATACAATTTCCTTTGAAGACATTAAAATATATTCTTCCTTCTCTTTTTTCTTCTCCCCGTGTTTTCCCCAATTTCCCAACGTGTGTGTCAGTGTTCTGGTGTTCATTCCCAGAGAACATGACATGCCAAGTACCGAGTGCCAGGTGCCAAGGCAGAGGCAGTGACTTGCTCTGCTCCTGGTGGAAAACATCCTGTAGTGGAGGGAGGCACAAAATCCCCTTTTTCCCAACACAGTTCCAAGTAGGCAGAGCCATCACAGGGGTTGTGACTCATGGATCTGGATGCTTGTGTCCTGTCTTGGTTTTTTTTGCTTTTATTCGTTTTTTATTTTGAATGTTGTAGCAGTCCACACTGGAGTTTTGTTAAAAGGGTGAAACATTAAAGACTAACTGAAATTTGTTGCAAAAAAAAAAAAAAAGGACCCCATTCAATATAAATGTGTGTCATTTACTGCATTGCTGCCCCTTGACAGAGCAAGGGAGCACTCCTGGGTGCTGCCTCTTCAGTTGTGTGTGTTTATTTGGGAGGCTGTTGCTAAACCAGCTGTCTGAAACTGGTAGGTAACAAATGGCAAAAGAAAATAATAATGTAACAAGTGAAGAAAATAGTTAGACCACTAGCCAAATCTTTCATGACCTGTTTATTTTAATAAGTTTATCAGCTTCTTAATTACAGATATTTGGGTTGTGACAATGTGACTAATCCTTAAATGGCACTAATTTTATTTTTATTCAAGAAGCAAAGGGCAAAGGTTATTTGTTTTGGCATAGAGTAGTCTGCTAAGAAAAATTCTGTCTATTAAAGAGGTTTTATATATATATATATATAAAATTAAGCCCTCTGCTTCTGTTAAGCCACAGTACTTTGTAACAACAAGCTGAACACTGTGGTGGTGAGATTTCAGAGTGCCTTAATGTCTGCTCTTTATTCACATTTATTTGCCTTTACAGAGATTTGGTGAACTTGCTTTAGAATCACTTTGCTCCTTCATCCCACATCTTTCAGTGCCACTCCTACAGTTTTGCTGGGAGGCTGGGATGTCTTCATGGAGCACCATTCACCTCAGTGCTGCAAGTACTGCAGTCTGCTCTTGCATGAGGAGTTAGAGTGCTGGGCAGGCCAGCTAATGGAAACATCAGCTTTCCCTCTTTGTCTATTGCAACAGCCATGGCAAACATTTTTGACAGAAAGGTTTGCTGATGAGGGTTTGGGTTTATGGAAAGTGAGGACATCTGAGTGGTGTGATATGTTGATGTGTAACCTGGCCTCTGAAGACTGGTGCTAACCCTTAGGTATAGGTAATTTATTAATAAAAAACCCTTTAACCTTGTAGTGTTCTACTAACTTGGTTAGGCAGTTGCACCTTTCTCTTACTTTGCTGAAAGCTTTTATTTTTCTGACTTTTCCCATACCAAAAAGACTCCAAGGAGCAGCACTACTCTTGCTTCCTCCAGATGCAGTTCTTATTGGCTCTCTGCCTAGTGGGTGCAATGAGCTTCAGGCACTTTCTCAACTGAGAGCATCTCCTGTCTGTTCTCTTTCCAAGAAGAGGTACAAAGTGCATGTAAGTTCTTGTAGGGCAGGTTGGGATCCTCTCATGTAGTGCAAGTTCCTTTGCCAAATCACAGGTCTTGTTCTGCCCTTGAACTTTATGCAGGCATCCTGTTTTAATCAGTGCCTGACTCTGAATGAATTTCCATGTGTTCATTCTGATTTCAAAAAAATCTGATCTATAGACTAAAGATAATGAGTTGACTTGATGATCTCTGCAGAGTGAATTTAACTCTTAGTTAAGGTAGGTAATTACAATGGAGAATGTAATACCTTTAAAGTTCAATTAGGCAAAACAGGTTGCATTTTGTTTGAAATTATGCACAACCTCTTATTTCATATTAGCATTTTTGATATTTTGGAAAGCCTTGAAAAATGTTAAAACATTCACCATTTCAAAGGTTATCTTTTTCTTCCATAGTGTTCCTATACTAGTGAAATCATCCTGCATGCAGTACTTGTACAACTCCAAAGTTGGATTAATTTTGATCATGGAGTTTCAAATACTGATGTATTTTTACCAGTATTTGCAAATAAAAAGAAACTTATCCAAGTTGATTGTAATTGGCAAACTCAACAGGATATTTCCTCTTTTGTTTACAGACTTGATATTTGCAAGTTCCCTGCCTTGACAGCAGTCACCATGGATAGTGGTAAGTTTAACCTACTGATGAGTGTGCATTCTCTATTATTTCCTGTAGACAGTAACACACCCCAAAACTGTCTTCTGCTCATAATCTGTCTCTTAGCACAAAAGGTGCCTTCTGGCATTGAACTGGTTTTGATGTTCCAGATGATGCAGATCTTTGCTCACTGAGCTGACCTCAAGTAATGCAACTGTTCTGACAGAGGTACTATTTGCAGACCATAAAAATCATCACAGACTTACTGAAAGCTGGCTGCAGAGTGAAGACCACAGAGCTGAATTTCCAACCTTGAGCACTTTAGTTTTAACTGCTTTTAAGCTTGTCTCTGTAACTTCTGATTGTCAGAGCAGAAGTAATTTTTTAAACTTTATAAATAAAAAGCACAATTTTTTTTCCTCCTTCCAGCCCTATTCAAACCAAATGTATTTATTAAGAAGACCTACAGAAAGATTTAATAGAAGCAGCAGCTTCAAATTTAGAGCTAAAACATTTCTTTTTATTATTTAGTAGTTATTTTAATCTGCGTAGGTGTTGGTAAGGAGTCAAAAAAGGAAGCTCAAGAATGGTCTCAATAGAGCAGGTTTTGGTTCCCAGGCTGCCCTGGGCTTTTCTTCAGCAGTGCTTCAGTGTCTCAGAATACTTTTCCCATGCTGCTGCTCCCTGTTCCCCCTGTCACTACAGACCTAAAGACTGTTTCCTTTCTCTGTGACAGCTTCAGCTGGCAGGCTGCAAAATATTTGTCCACTTGTGTTCGTGCCTGGCTCCAGTTCTAGTTGAATTCCACCTTGCTAAAATATCCATTCACTACTGGGATAGCAGGCAGACTTTCCAGAGAATGTGTAATAAATTGATCTGATTCTATTGTTCTCTTCAATAATAATACGTGGAACTAAGTCTTTGGAAGCTTTCTGATACATTAAACCTTGGTAAAAGCCAATTATTGCAGTTACATACAGAGCAGAGGCATGTCTGAAGAAATTATGTGTTCAAATGCATTAAATTTGGTAGTTGTATTACTTCATCCATATCCTACAAAAATTGGGGAAGTAGAAGAGACTTTGGATGATTTGTGTCTTATATAACACCAAAATAGTGATTTTTTTACTTTATCTTTTATTTGCTAGTTTATCTCCTTAACAAAGTGAAAAAGTGACTTATCTTGCTTCATTCCTTTATTCTTACCACATGCAAGTCTTCCCTGATTATGTTCAGCTCCACAGTAACAGCTGCAGTGAATTCAGCCATGCTCTGGCTTATCTAGGTGGGCATCCAACCCCAGTGGGCTTTTTGCACACTCCTATCCAACTGTAGCTGAATATCTACATGGTTATGGTCCTGGAACACAAAGAAGTCAGAGTTGGTTCTCAATACAGTTCCATTATCTTTTTTTATAAGATTCATCAGGCAGTGCCTGGTTCTTATTAAATCTCTGCATTTCAGTTGCAGGTTTTTATTTCCTTGGTATATTTGGGTTGACTTCTCAGTAGGATTTGAAGTCACTAGGATTATGCAAAGCATTTAAAATGTCGCATCCAAACAAAAAAGTTCATATACTTCATTTTTATTGCCAGCCTTGAAGGGTCATAAGGCATTCCTGGTCTGGACTAGACAGAGATTTTTATTTATCAGATACATTCATAATTAATAAGGCATGCAGTTTATTTTCCTCAGCAGGCTTTTTTGTCTCTGTAGTATGTGCATTTTGTATACTGTATTGTGAGAGAAGGCAGACCTTCTGAATATGGTTTGTTAAATAAAAACTTTGGGATTTTAGATAGTCATATATTGTCCATTCTTGAACTGAATTAACCTTTTTCTGTTCTTCATCAATGCATTTCAGAAATGTATGATTATCTCCTTTTGGAAAACTAAAATATTACCTAAAAACTCAGACCAATATGTATCAAATGCAATATTTCTTAACATACCAGCTTTTAAACCTTTACTCTGTTTGGAAATTGGAAAGTGCATGCAGAAACAAGTATTTATATCTTGTTTCTGAGAGCCAGAATCTGTAAATCAAGGTATTTTCAACTACCTGCATTTTCCTGTGTTTCTTTTCCCTCTGCATCTGATACAAAGCTGTCATCAGTTCTCTCATTGCCCTTTTTGGGGGATGGATTCCAGCCATGAAATGAAATTCTCTAAGTTTTATCTGATGAAGGAAGGGAAATTTAATTTATAGTCCATTATCTACTCTTCAGTGCCTCTACATATGAATACTCTTAGGATAGTCTGGCCTGACACTTGTTCCCTTCAGGAATGCCCACAAGGAGCTGGGGGAAGTTGGAAAAGCACTTGCAGTCCATCCCCAGGCATGGCTGTGTGCTGCATTCCTGATATGGATGAATCTTTCAGCTCATCACCTTGAGCTGATAACTGAGGCATGAGGCTGAAAGAAACTAAATTATTCAGGCCTAGATGGAAGTAAGGGGAATTGTGTGGGAAGTGGAAAAAAGCCATCTTTTATTCTTTCTTTTCTGAAGAGATTTCTGAATGTTATTTAGTCAGTGAACTTACACAGTAGGAGATGTCCATGTGCTAGCCTGGTGGTGCTGAAGCAAACCAAATCTGTAGTAGGTGTAATTGCAGAACTGGTTGCACTGAACCCCTAGCATCCTAATGAGCAGAGTAAGTTGTGTGGTGCATGTATGTATGTATGTATGTATGTATGTAATGTATTCAGCTGGAAGCATGGGAGTCAGTGGTGTTTTGGAATTCAGTCTTCACATCTTCATATAATCCTTTGCAAAAGGAAGGTCACAGTCTAATGATTTGCAACCCAGTTGTGACTGACTGCCCCTGCCCGGATGCCAGGTGCCCCCAAAGCTGTTCTGTCACTCCCCTCCACCATGGTCTGCACCATGGGATCCAGGGAAATCTCAGCTCTGGTACCTGGAGCACATCTTCCCCTTCCTTCTCCACTGGCACAGGGTAATTTTCTAGCAGCTTCTCACAGGAGCCACCCCTGTAGCCTGGCCATGTGGATCCATTACAGCAGTATAGTACAGACACTACACTAGTTGAGGTTAATTATGCCTAATTATGCTAATCAGTGCTGGCAAATAACACCACATCTTTCTAAAGCAAAAACACAGCAGTTTCCTTGCTGCCCTCCTTTTACAACATAAAAAAATAAGCAGATTAAGCGGGAAAAAAAACCCTCCAGAATAACTGCAAATGAAGCAATGCACAAATTATTGTATAGGCCAAGTAAGTGCCACAAATGCATTAGTGTGGCAGTGCACTGAATCATTATCCCCTCTTGCTGGCACTCAGAGCCCAAGAACAGTTCCCGTTGCCTGACCTGAAATACCTGATTTCCTGCATCGTGCACTGCAGATGTACCTCCTGGTAATTCAGGGTGATGGATTTTAAAGTATTCCAAGTTACTGCATATGTAAAAATCATTGGGTCAGAGAGTTTGATGGAAAGCTGGAACATCAGAAGAAAAGAGATTGCTTCCAGCTCTCCTCCTTGGACAGCAAACTAAGGGAAGCAAATAAAGAATACCCGTGTCAGAACATTGTTTGCCTTTTAGGATTGTTTCATTTGATTCATCAAATAAGGTGAGGTTTTCTGTATGGCTCAAAAAAATAGAAAGAGGCTACTTCCACCCCACCCTCAAAAGAGCACGCATTTCATGGCTGAGAGTTCTGGAGTGAAGGGAGGAAACCTGCTTAAAAGTTGATTAAGAAAACTTACAGACTTAAACATTGATAAATGCAGCTGTCTGGTGTTTGTGGCTCTGGGTAACAGTCATAAATATTTATATCAAAAACTTCAGAGCATTCTGCTGTGATGCCCTCAGGCAGTTGCAAATATCATTTTGGATGTTGACAAGCAGGATTTGTTTGTTCTGTGTCAGCTTGAGCTGAGCATGTGCTTGTCTCTTCCAAGGACTCTTCTTGGGCACCAGCTTCAGTCTTGTTTCGCCACACATGACTGTGATGCTGCATTGAGGTCTGTGCATTTATGACATTTTAGCAATAACTACTGAAATTGTAGGCCCAACTACTTATCACAGTGAGCAAAACTAGGAAAGGCCTTTTATCATATCAAATAAAGGGAAAGACTTTTTCTCAAAGGTATATTTTCTTGGAGCAATTCTAGCATGAGGTTTTGGGTGTCTATTTTAGAAGTGACCTTTGTTGACTCTCCTGTTCTTATTCAGTGTTCTTAACAGAGGACAAAGCCAACTCTGTGTTAAAAAGATACCCAAGAGCCAACACGTTTCTGGAAGAAATAAAGCAAGGTGACATAGAACATGAATGCAGAGAAGAAATCTGCAGCTATGAAGAAGCAAGGGAAGCGTTTGAAAATGAGGAAAAAACGGTATGTTTTGCTGTGCATGTAAAGATGGGTGTGGTGTATTTACACTAAACTTTTAGATGTGCTGATTGCTGGTGTATTTTCCAACATTGCATTAGATTTGGTTTTTGTACAGGGAAATTGTACTGGCAAGGCCAGTGGATTTAGTGGCCAAAATGGCACAGGGAACCCTGCAAATTTCTTCAAAAATTTACACAGGTGACGCATTCATTGATGAGCCGTTCACTCTTCAATGGCTGAGCTCTACATCAAAAAATAGCAGTGTATTAAGGCATACTGGATATTTTAAGTTCTTGGCATCTTTTTGTTAGTGGTGCTGTGTATCTCACATGTAGCTGATGAGATGGTTAAGGTTGGCATGAGAATTTTGTGGTTTATTTAAATGAAGTTGTAGGATATGTGGTGTCTCTTCAGAGCTGCTTCTTTCTGCACACGTGTGTTTTTACCTCCCAAACTTGACTTGCTGTGACTATTTCTAATGATAGCTCATTGCTAAAAATAAAAATAATATAATTAAATTAAACATAATTAAAAATAATCTGTACAATGAGACAACTTGTGTAAAATTCTAACACAGTATCACTTCTGCTTTTTGTTCCAGTCACTAGAGAAAACATAACCTAAACATATTGTCTCTCAGCTTCTTTCTCCCATTTAGGAGCACTTTATGCTATGGTGATGAGCATTTCCCTTGCAGAGGTGTTTGGGAAATAGTAGAATAGAAATAATTGCATTTCTTTTCTGCCACGAGTGGTGAAGGAGCTTCCAATAAGGTCCTGACTTTTATCCATTTCCACTACTGTGTCCTTTTTCCCTGGCTGCTGTATTCTGCTGTGGGGAGTTGCTGATGGGCCAGGCTCTGATAATGTGCAGTGGTGCCTGAGCAGCCTCATTTACTTGGGCTGTATTTAGTGCATTGTCCCCCAGCAGTATCCATCCACACAGCCACTTAGTAATACTTACCATCTGTGTCCCAGGGGAAGGGAATGGATGCAGTAGACTGAGAACATGATACAGTATATTCAGAGAAAGACAGGATCAAAGCTTTCGTAGTATAGATAGACTGGAATTCAGATAGGGGTTGTAGCTTATTTATCTCATGATAACTTTTTGTCTAATCTCTGTCTTCGTATTTTTTATCTTGTCCACTTGCTTCTTTGTTTTTCTGCAGTCTTCTGGGCAGGTCTGCAACATGCAGATTAGTAATATTAAAAGAGTATCGAGCTGTTCCCTCAAGTAAAGTTTGGTGCATGAGTTTTTAACTAGCATTGTGTATGTCAAGTGTGCATGCCATTCAGTATTTCCAACAAAGGCTTGGGAATTTTGACAGATACAGAATTATTATTTAAAACTATAAAGTAAGTTATAAAGATCAAACTACTATGTTAGGTTGGAGCCAACAGGGAAAAAATTGCAAGACTTCGTGGGTAAAATAGAATATGAAATTCTGTGTTGACAAATGTAATGCATGTGGAAGAATTGGGAACATTCATTATAGTGTACGATTGGCTCTGAATAGAATTTGGGAACAAAATCTGAATTTCAACCTATGAAGACTTCAATTTAATGCTGAGCTCAATGACAAAGACAATGACACAAAAAAAAAAGCACACCCACTTACCCACTTCTTGAGTGTCTACAACTCTTATCTCTTTAAAAGCAAATTATTAGGTGAGGAAGGACCAGAAAGTGTGACAATTGATCAGAGATATGGAAAGACTTGCATAACAACAACAGATCATCAAATAATTGAATCAGGGAATATGTGATGCTGTCTGCGAGATGAAGGCTGATCTGAGGTCAGTCACTTGCCATCCTTCTGATAGCAGAGCTAAGAGGGCCTCAAAGGAAACTGGAAAGGTACAGGGTCAAAGCAAATAGAAGTCTCTCCTCACCACAGCTAATGGAGCTGTGGACTGTCTTGCCACAGGATGTTTCAGATCCTAAAAGCTTGAATAGGTTCAGAGAACAGTGATGTAAATGAAGGGAAGATAAATCAGTCTGGAACCATTAATTAAAAGGAATCAACTTTGGCTAATGGAAATTCTTGAGGTACAAATATGTGAAATCCGGGAGAGAATCCCTGCCTGCTCGTGTTTGAGCTCTTTCTGCAGTCTCCAATGATTACTGTCAGAGAAAAGTTATCAGATTAGGTGAGCCCTAGGTGTGATCTTGTAACACTGTTTATTGGTGGTGCCTGTAGCCTGCAGGTAGCACTGCATGTGGTTACTGGTCAGGTGTCAGAGATTGTTGGGAAGCGCAAAGATTTATTCAAATGTTCCTGTGCAAAGTATCTGAGTGTGATTATAGCACTGTATTAATATAATTTCCATTAACTCATTTTTTAAAATTAAACTGCATGAAGATTTTAAAAGCTGAAAGTCACAGATTTTCATTGCTGTTGCAAATTTCCAGTGAATTTTAAATATTGTGGAAATTGCCGAATTCTCTTTGTTGCTTTATTCAAGCAAAACAAGCTACTTCTAAAAAGTTTAGTAAGCAACTCAAAACTTGTCAGCACCAGATCTAAAATTATATGATCGAGTAAGACTTCCAGTGTTGCTCTGTATGTAATTATGGAGGCTGGATAAATACTCAGAAGATGTGACTCTTTTCCTGCTAGAAACTGGGGGCAGACCAGAAGGGAAGAGTGTAGCTGGTGCATTCACTTCCCCTTATTGCTTTGTTCTCACCCTCTGCCTGGCAAATGGAAAGTAGTCTTCTGGCTTATTATCAGTCCACCTTTAAAACAAGTCAGGCAATTGTCAAAGAATCATTTGAGGATGACAGTGCTGCCAAATGTAGTAAAGACCTCCCCTGAAATTCTCAAGAGAGTGTGAGTCTTGACTTCCTTGTGGATCTCTTATTTGATTCAGCATTCAGATTCAGCTAACTGATACTGACTCAGTTCTGAGAAGTGAAAAGGAAACAGAATTCTGAAAAATTTTGCTGTAACTGTCTCTGAGAAGCCTTTGAGAATTCCTTTTCATTATTCAAACAGGATGTGCCAAAGCACTAATGTACATTCAGAAAAATTGTTCTTGGCAGGAATATATGGTTGATGTTTTCTAAGTCTTTTCCATTACAGTTATCTCATTCTGTGGCCTGCTTAAGTTTTTCAGCCTTATAAGGCTTTTACACCTGGTATTCCCAGTTGTACAGCACTCAGGGATAAATGATTACTGAAGTGTCCTTTTCATTAATCACAAGTTAGTAATTTTGTCAAGGAGAAAGTCCCTTCTGTTGTTAGTTAAAGAGACCAACAGTTGTGGGAGGAATGTGTGTTTTCCAGTTTATAAATTACTCTTTAACTCTCTGTATGAATTTTACAGATACTTTGTAAATTTTCAGTCTTCCCCTTCTTGGTCTTTTTCAAACAGCAATTTCTTTTTTATAAACAGCAGCTTGTACAAATCCTCACACTGTGCAAATTCATGTAAGTTGTCTGTGGCTTTATTGGGCAGGATTTGATTCTGACCAGATGTCTTGTACTCCTCCTGCACCATCCCTTTACTTTGCAGTGTAGCTGTGGGGTGGCAGAGCAGAGGGAGGGCGAGCTTGGCAGCTGTAACTCAGACCTGAAGGATGGATTTCCTGCAGTTTCTGTCAATTGTGGCAGTCTGAAGCTAGAAGTCTTTGTACTTCTCTTAAAGAGGTGACTTACAAAAATGCAAGCTGGGAACCCAGGATCTAGTATGCTAACAAGGTTATTTTTTGTGGGGTTTTGTGGAGTTTTTTGGTTGGTTATTTTTTCTTTTCCTGGGAAGGAGAGCATTTGAAGTTTGGGGGTTTTTTTCTTTGTTTTGGTTTTTGGTTTTTTAATGACTAAGCAAGTGTTTCTTTCTTAGTGTTTTCCACCTGTGTCCAGAACTGTATTCCTCTGTCTCTGTAAGATAGTGTTAGACCTAAAGTAATTTCTGACCAGGGAGTGTCTAAACTGTCTTAAATTTTCTTTGCCTTGCATGTAAATGAAAGAGGACATTAAACTACTTTCATTCTTAAGGCAGTTTAAACTCTTACTTTGAGCTCTTTATGCATCTGTCTGGTCACATCACCAAGTCAAACATCCCCAAAGCAGCACACCCTGTTCTGCACTAAGTGCCTGCCACTCTGGGAGAACAGAACAGATTTTCTGCTGCTTTGCTGAGTAGCAGAGTGCCAAGGAGAGATGCTGTTTCAGCTTTCTGAAGATACATTTTCTACAGCAGGTAAATCTGACCTAGAAGTAACATGGAAACAATGTTAAAATACCAGTCACTACTTATTACCCGTCAGTTGGAGAAGGTGCATTTCCTTTGCAGTCTGCAACACATAATAGATTGAAGTGTGATTTCTTCTTTTTCATCAAAACTACTGTTCTCCTCCAGAGTGTCTTTGAAATGACATATCCTTGCACAGTATATTTAATGACTTTCAGTAAATCTTTGGTCTTAAAAACAACCATTGCACAATTTTATTTCTTTGCTGCCATTGAGACCACAGAAGAGTGATGTGGAAAGTTTGGTTGCAGTTCATACAGCAGCCTTTCATAATCCTAATTAATCCTTTTCTGCTTTTATTTTGTTAACAATATGTTATTTAGTTCACTAAGTAATCTATTTAACTGTATTCTCACCAGATGCAGAAGTAATATGTATTCTTAATTGCCTGGTAGTTTGGGGGACAAGAGGGTAAATTGTTTGGTTCTGCCAGGTTTTACCATGCAGGAATCCCAAAAGCCCTCAGTTTTGCAGCTAAAGGCATTTTTCAGTGGGGTTCATTGTGGAACACATGTCAAGGAGGGCCCTTGTAGAGAGGTATTTAGAGTCCATCTTTGTGCTTTTTCTTGCTTTGTTTGAAGGAATGCCATCTGACACAGCTTAGATGACTTGGATCCAAGTTCACATCCAAGAGGAGCATTGTGTCAAACTGCTTGTGATATCAAGCCTTAAAATTTTGGGAAAATGCCTGATCCTGGATTGGAGTAGGAGTTGAAATTGTTTTGGTTTTTGAATTTGCACATAGACTTAAGAACAACTGACTTTATCTTTGGAAAAGAAAATTTACAGGAGAGTCAATTGTTTCATGCACTTGCATATTTGCCCTTAACCTGAGCAAATTCTGATCCAGAAGTGCTGTGAGTGTGTGTTTTGCCCATGGTGTGCTACCTTTGCACAGGGAAAGCTTGACCTTCATGCTAGAGGGATTGTGCTGCTTCTGGACTCAAGCTGCTTCTAGGGTCAGTTTGGTGGCATTTTCTGTTTAATGCTCATCATGTGGCAGCTAAACTGAAAAAACTGATGAATCTGATTTGTCTGTGCACAAAGTCACTGCAACCTGACTACATAATTTAATAGCAACTGAGCAATGACAATTTCAATTCTACCTGGTGACTATTTTATAAATAGTTGCATGAAATGTGTGCTGTCATTTAAAATTAATGTGATCCTGGCAGGAGCATGAGGGGGTCAAGTCTGTGGATTTTTAAAGATAACTGGAGTTCAGAGATTCTGGCATGGACTGGGTGGGTATCATTACATACAGTTTTTGGGGTTTGGTGTTTTTAACTATACTACAATATACTAAAATATACTAAATTATGACTGCAAAACACAGTGGAAGTGTTTCATAGTAGGAAAGACATTACAGGTGAGGATGGCTATGCTTTTGAGGCAGAGTATGTTTTTCTTTTGTACTGTTTATTCATAGCATTCACCACAGAAGAAATTTGATAGTAACATGATATTTGTGCTCCCACTTGTTCATATTAATACAGCAAAGAAAACTTTCATGTATTGGTGTCCCCCTTCATCTTTGTTTTCACTTGTTTGTATTTTCACTCTATGTTTCATTTTTATGTAGCTATGCTGTCAAGGTTTCTAGAATATAATAAGCTGTGTAATAGTCTCGTAGTTATGGAGCTATTTTTAACTCAAAAGCTGACAGTGACTGCTGTATAGGCCAGAGGGTGGGGCATGTCTAAATTATGATAAGACACTGCAGCATAGTTGTGCTTTGCCAAAGTGGTCAGTCTTTCTGAGCCAGTGTTTCCTTGTCAAATTGTAGTAGTGTATTATTCAATTTTAAAACAAACAAACCCTAAACTTGTACCTTGAGTGGTGCTAACAGATTCTGATCCACCAGATGGCTGATCTGCATGCTGATTAGACAGGGACTTTGGAGATATTTTTTCCCTAGTTTGTTTTGTGGTTGGGTTTTTTTCCTTTTCTTTTTGTATTATTAGTCCTGCTTAGTCCTGTCTCTGCTGCATTTTTGTAAACTTTGAGTGCAGATATGAGAATGTTAAAAGTGGTGAGGAGTTTGTTTGCAAAACCAAGTCCCTTGTATATCACTAATCACATGAGAAGAAAAATTGAAAGTTTGTGTGTGCTTATCCATACCTGTTGTTATTTTAGTCATCAGTATTTGAAATACTTTTTTTTCTCCTCATTCTTTAAAACAACTTGCTTACATTGCTTGTTTATTTACTGTATTATAGTTTCTGACATGTTGTGTCTTGCTCTTCTAGAAGGAGTTCTGGAAAGTCTACAAAAACGGACTCCAGGGAGAAAGTAACACAGGACATAGCTGGTATTCATTTTACCTTGCATTTCCATTAATCATTGGCCTTTTTGTTATCCTCATTGTCATTTTTGTCATCTGGAGATGCCTGTTTAAAAAGAAAATGCGTAGGCAGTCGGTGTACGTGCACCGGGGAGCCCACGGAGCGCTGGGCGATGGTGCTGATGGCAGAGGGCCCCTCCCGCCGCCTCTCAGCATTGTTCATTCCCCACAGGAGGAAATGTATGAAGTCAGTGGGCTCTCTCCAGGAGGTCTGAGCTATTCGGACGCACGGTCAGACTCAATATCCACAAGGCTCTCAAACTGTGATCCTCCTCCTTCCTATGAGGAAGCCACTGGGGAAATCAGTGTGAGAAGAAGTGAAACTGAACAACATTTAGATCCACCCCCACAATACGAAGACATTGTGAATTCCAGTTCAGCCAGTGCCATTGCACTAACCCCCATTGTCACCAGTACTAAGTAAAACAAGAAGAATGCCATGGACCATTTAAAAAATCTTTAATCATTTTGTAGCACTTTATCTTGGCTTATTATGCATTTCTGTAATTTAAAGGACTTGTATACGATTGGTTTCACCTTTTTTAGGTTCACTCGTTCTTTGGGTTTGGGATTTTTTTTTTTCCCCTATCGAGTGTATTAAAAGATAAGGAATCTGTACTGAGAGTGTAGTGCAGATACAGATGTGGTGCTCTGTCATACTTCTCAAAAGTACCTCTGTTTTGACGGATGTCACTTGTTTTATTCCAAACACTGTCCACATTCCCCACAAGATTTGTGGGATCCCCCTCCCCTTTCTTACTGCAGACTGTCAGAATTCCTTGCAATAGGGAATCCTTAAGCAACATTTTGATAATTACGAACACTAGAGGGGACTGATTTTGCAGTGTTGCCTCTTGTCCAGTTGATTCCTTTCTCTCACTTGGATTTTTTTTTTACATGCTGCACCCTCTCCTGGCCCTCAGGAGGCTGGGAGCCTTTGTGTTCAAACCAGGATCTTGTGTAGAGAATGCTGGTGTAAGAGCAATAATTCCAGAGTCCTAGCAGGAGAGGTGTATTCTAAAGCTTTTGCTATTACAGTACAAAATTCTGTAAATGCTTAGAAGCTGACAATTCAAGACACTAATCGGTGAATTTAATGGTGTAAGTTTTTGTCTGTGTTCTGCCTTTACTGTTTTCCTATCCGGTTTTGCTTTTGTATTCTAGAGGTGAGTGCATATTTAACTATAGAACTTGAAAGTTCATGCAACAGTAATAGTGGAGTACTCAAGAGTGGATAAAATCCTGATCATGGACTTCCTACTGTGATTTTCCTGTGGGACCAGGATGTAATCTATAAGCACATACACCCAAAGGAATTACTTTCCTTTTTTAAAGGGGAAAATGAAACGAAATGCCGTGTCTGAGACTTCCTTTTTTCTCCAACTATTAAAACCTTCCTAAAGGTTTCGCCAGCTATAAATCCCTTTCTCAAGTTCTGATACTCCCTTGCCTACTGACGTGTACCTTGTGTGCACCTTGTACTGGTGCCTGGGGAAATCCTTTGCAGAGAATATAAATATCTTTTTTCAACAACAACTAAATTTGTTGTTGATCCATTCCAACAAGGAATTCTAAGAACATGCAGGCATAACCCCAAGCATTAGTGTGGAGTGACTTTTTGAGGCTGAAGAGATGGATGCAAGTAACATACATGCTTGTACAGAATTTCATCCACTTGGTTTAGGTGGTACAAATTCTAGTGTGGTAATTCTTCTTTCACAGGTTGATTTAAAAGTTAATTGCTTGGTATAATTTCTGAGTATTAAGCTTCAGTTTTCTTTCTTCCCACACCAAGTAGTGTGGCATTAGCTTAGTACTGTTCTGTGTTCTACTAATCAGTTAAGACCAATTGAAATATGTTGAGCCCTGAAGGACTAAATTATGCTATGTTGACTTTCTTACAACAGAAACCCAAACTGTCTTGTTTCAAAGACCCCAGATGAAATGCCAGTTCCATCTGTTTGTAATTGCTCTTCATGGTCCTCTCACAGAGGCTTGGCCCAACTGTTCCCAAAGGATTTTTATGGAAGGAGACTGGAAGGAAGTGGATAGTTATAGATGGGAGTGTAAGTGCACACTTCGGTAAGAATATGACCTAATGTATTGACAAGTGGAATCAGGAGTTCTCATTTTTGGCAAAGAGTAGGTTGCCTTTGTTGCCTGCTGGGCATCTTCAGCTGCTAAGATGTATTAGAGATGAACTCCTGGACAAACTTCTGACTCCACTGTCAAAACTGTAACTCATATTTATATCCATTATATATAATACATATATTAAGATAAATGGATAAGTACGGCATGTTTTGGACACTTGTAGTGAAAATTGCCTGGGTTTTGTTTGTGGACTGTCAGACCTTTTCTCTTGAAGTGGTTTTAGCTCTTGTGAATCCTGAATTGACACTTGTGGAAGTTAAAGCTCCTGTCATACCAGGCAAGAGTTAATAAATGCACTGCTTTAGGCAGATTCACCAGAACAAAGTGCCTCATCCCAGCGTGCAGAAACCACCTCAGAAAGAGCTGGTACTTCAGTGTCTGTGCCATATTGGCACCTCCTGTGCCTGCCAGCACAGATAGTAGTTTTAGCAGTAACTTCCTTGTCAGGATATAGGCTTTTCCTGTAGGAAATGAATGGAGAACACCCATGTCACATTAGGTTGTTAAGCAGCTGTCATCAAGCCCTGAACATGGGCAGTCTGCTTTAGTAGTTTAGAGATGAGCTGGCTTTTCCCTTTTTCCTGTGTTTTCTTTACTCTGTATCCCACTACTTTTAAAGGGTTTGTTTCTGGCTCCTAAGTTGAGTGTGTTACTTTTTCCTGTTACCGTGTCCTGCAGATATTTTTATGTGCAATCCAAAATTGATGCTTGCCATTCCAAAAAAAATCACAACCAAAAACTTGATCTATGAGTTTAATTAATTGGACAATGCCTTTTCCATGAGTACATAAGTATGAAAGCCATTGTGGGCTATAAATTTATGTCTTGGTGAATAAATTTGATATTTAAATGAAACCTGTGTGGGACAGTTGTGCAAATGCATTTCCTCTAAAACATGAACAGTTTTCTCCATGTTGGAATAGTGTCAATTTACAGATTGTTCTGTTTTGTGAAATGTGGGAAAATAGCTTAGTCTTGTGGTTGGCTTTTCTAACCTGTTTGAAAAATAAAATTTTATTTGTACTGGGATTTTTTATGGCTTTTTTTTCTTGTTGTTTTACCTATATTGTAATTGCATTATCATGCAAAAAAAATAAAAGTTTATAGTTGTACCACTCTAAGGTTTTGCAGCTCTGAATGCAGTGCTGTCTTGACTGATGACACAAATAGTCAGGATGCTGCCTTTCCATCTTCTGAATGTAACATTGAATTTCTTTTTGTATTAGGACTGAAATGATTTAGCTACTAAAACCAACTTAAAGGTGGCACTGTTTTAAGAAATTACAGAAATTAATTATTTGCTTACATGATATTAACATTAGTGAAGGTTGTTCTCTCTTCACTGGATGTAAATAACCTCTGATTACAGTATTGTATATTTTAAAGGGGTTTGGTTTACATTAAATTATCCTATTGAAACATTTTTGCCTATGTTTATAGAAAATTTTTTGTAGCATTTGTTTTTCAATATCCTAAATAAAAAAAAAAATTAAGATGCCTCTATTTTTTCAAAATATCACTTTTACACAACTAAAGTGAGTATTAACTTTGTGTATTTAAGTGGTCTTTTAATTTCCATTGTTCCACGGACTTAATCAGATTCATGAATCAGTTGTTTTGATGATATAAAATACAAATATAATTTTGTTTGAGGGTAAGCAAGTCTATTGTTTTAAAATTCAGGCACAATTTTTATCAGAGTTGTGAATTTGTACTGTTTCCTATTTTTTTTAAAAAAGGCATTTAACACTGAGATGAGCTCGTTTGCATAGAGTCTGGTGTTAATAAAACCAAGGTTGTGGGTTCAATCCCTCTATGGGCTGTTCACTTAAGAGTTGGACTTGATGATCCTTCTTGGTCCCTTCCAACTCAGAATATTCTGTGATTTGTTGTAGCCATAGCTAAATAAGTCACAGGCTGAGGGAAAGGAAAGTAGCAAAAAATTGTGAAGTTGGCAGATTTAATTTCAAAGTTCCCCCCAGCCACTTGAAAGTGATTACAAAATGTCATGTCAGCTCCAGGAATGATGAATTAACATCCCAAAAAACCAAACCCAGCCTTGTGTAATGATCCCTGCTGGAAACTGAAGGTCTCCATTCCAGGCAACACGAAGTGGATGTCATCCCTTCCCGCTCTGGTAGTCAGGATAAAGTGTCCCTGGGATTGTTCAGCAGGGCAGGCTCTGTGGGAGAGGCTGGAGAAGTCCAGGGTGAGGTTTGTGTCTCAGACCTGTGAACTCGAGTGCACTTTTGTGCTGCTCATAACAGAAGGGCTAAGGAAGGTGCCTGAGGCAACAAAGGGCAGTGACTTTCCAAGCTGTCAGTGCACAGGGTGGTCCCATGCTCCCCTTTGGAAGGTTTCATTTGTGTATCCCAGGCCAGCAGCATCTGAACATGATGCTCTGCCCTGGGTTAGGTGGGGCTGGCTGTGCACACACACGTTTGTGTGCTGCCACACATCCATCAGGGTCCCACGGGCTGGTGTGTGACCGTGGTTCTGTGCCCAGCTGCCCCTGCAGGCCTGGCTTCCAGCTATGGGAACGTGGGGGATACAGTGCTAAACTGGTGTCATGAATCTCAGTGTCTACAAAAATCAGATCATTGCACAGTTACCAGCGATGAATGTTCATTATTTATTGTTTCTCATGCCCAGAGCACTGTGCTGTGCTGCTCTAAATCACACTGATAGATTTCTTTTTATTTTCTGCATAATGTGAGCTTTGTAAATGTCTCTTAGTGCCACTTGCTGATTTTTAAAAAGAAGGAAAACCATGTTCACCTGAAAGCACTGAGGTGACAGCTGTACTTTTTCATTGCTTTCTTGCACACACATTTGATTGATTTGCTACAGGGTAATTGAACTTTTGAATTTTGCCAGAAAGTTGAAGTACACTTTTTTTTTCTGCAGGGGTATCTCAGTAATTGTATTTTTCATTTGGCAGTGAGTTATTGAATGCTAAGTAACAAGTCAGTGCAGGAAAGGTCTTGCTTATGCTATCTTAACCATATCTATCTATCTATCTAAGGGTAGATACAGATATCTCCAGCACATATATTGTACAGCATATTATACAGGACTTGCTTACCATTTAGATCTCTGCAAATGTTTGCTGTAATGTTACACCTATGTCCTCTTTGCCTGTCCTGCCTCTCTGTATCCTGCAATGAAGACGTACTGGCTGCTGTGCTGTTTCCCCTTTAGAAACAAAGCCTAAGAATCAAAATGACAATTTTCAGTGTGCCCTGCTGTTTCCTTCTCCACTTGGAAGCATTGTACATAACTGTGTGGCTCCTGAGGAGCTTAAAGCAAGAAGGAAACAAGTATTTTAAAAATTTATTTGGATACTGCCAGCAATGAAATCTCTGCATAAGGAATAATCTGTACCAGACTGTCTCCCTGGCCTTTCATGTGGCACACAACAGACCCCGAATCAATTCCACAGGTCAGAAGCTCCCAATTTGATTTTTCTTTATTTTCTCACTCAGCTCTTGCTGGCAAGCCGCTCTTGGCCATGCACAGGGACTCGAGTTGTTTGGTGACACGCAGCTGTACATAGGTGACTCTGGAACCCAGGCTTTCCTGCTTCCCTGCCCTGACCTTGCTGGTCTGCTCACACCCAGACCAGGCAGTATTTCAGTGCTGGACAAAGAGCTGAGGGGATGAATGCAGCATTTGGGACCAGAGGTGGGTGTCAGCCCGCTGCGACACACGGTGAGGCAAAGGCTGTTATCACCTGTGGCCTTTTCACTACCAGTCTGCATGCACCCACCTCCTGTGGGTTGTTTCCAAGATTAAAACCACAGCAGGCAGCATTTCTTGCCAGGACTTTCTGTGAAAAATGGTCCTGTCAGAGAAAAGTAAGGGCAATGGGACCAGCTCAAACATTTTCCCCAGCTAGTACCCCTAAACTCTCTTAGCACAAGTTATTTATTGCCATTTACTATTAGGATTCCTATTTTAATTATTTTCCTTCTGCTTTTGTTCTGTCTGCTTTTCTGTTCATGGTTGTATTCTAACCATAGGTTTTTCCTTACAGATGGGTGAAGGTAAAATATACACATAATCATGAAAAGCTACATTTCTTTTTTTTTTCTCATTTTTCTGTTTCTGGGTGAGTTGGATTTTTTTCCTCTTATCTTGTTGGTTTTTGCATTTTGTTTAATAAAAGTTCTGAGTGATAATACCTCCTTTTTCTGCTCCCTCTAAAATCTTTCACATGCTCCTTTAGCAAAGTACGTACCAGTTGATACTTTTATTGTGCAGATTCTATAGAAGAAATGTAGCTTTGAAAATAATTTCTGATATTTTCTCTTCAATCCTTTTTTTCAACCTTATGAAGTTACTTGTAACTTAGTTTTCCTTACCTAATTGTGCTTCCACCCTCATTACCTTCCAGCCTTTCCACACAGGCAGCTTGGCTCCATGAAAACACTACCATCTCCTTCATTGGCAGGAATGTTTAAAAAGGGGTTTCTGCTCTGCACATTGCTTTCAGATTTCAGCATATACTGTTCTGCATAACACAGCATTGACTTCCTGAAAATTGTAGACAAAATCCTGATCCCAGTGAAAAGCTGTCAGCAAACCCCCAGCCCCTGAGGAAGGCTGGCAGTCACCCTGACCTTCATCCACAGCCCTGGAGCAAGGATTTGAACTTGTGTTGCCTCCATTGCGTTAGGAAGCTTTGAATATTAGACTAAGATTGCAGTCTTTATCTTTCTCAAGCTTTGAAATCCTTTAAAATTCTCTATACTCTATGCAGATCTTCGGGTATAGTGAATTTAAACTGTTTAATATTAAGTTAATTTACTTATTAACTTCTTATGAATTGTTGTTGAGCAGCCTGTATTGGGATGTTATGGGATATCATAGGGTGTGGATTTGAGCTGCTCTCCTGATTGTTTCGTATGCTAGTGACACCCACCTTGGTATTACACTTTATGGACCATAAATTTCATCTGGACCCTGAGAAATCTTCACCAGTGTAGGTTTTGTTGCTTGTCTTTGTCAAAACTCACATGGTCCCATAAGCAATTTTAGCTTCACTGAATTACTCTTCAATATAGAAGTGTTTATTAAAAAAATTCCTGAGTAGCAGCAGTTGATGGTTTTGTGATTGACTACAGTGATGTCTCCTAGCAACATGACCGAAAAAAGACCATCCCACACTGCTCATTTGTCCAGAGATTTCCACATTGCTGTGTTTATCGTGATGAGGCTGGCCAAGTCATCTCACTTCACCAGTACTCCCTGCAGCACATTTTGTGCCCATTTTGTGTTGAAAAGGGTTCTCCAAAGTCACACCAAAGGTGTAAGGCCTTTTTCCAGAGTCCTGTTTTGGGACGTGCAAAATCCGTCCGAGGCAGCTGAGCAGTGCTACCCCACATCACCAAAACATTCACTTCCCTGGGCCTGCCCTTTCCCAGCAGCTTTGTGTGCCAGGGCTTGCAAAGGTTGGAGGCCTGTGGAGTTCATTTTGTTGTCTCACACAGGATTTCAGAGCCAGGTACGGCCTGTGGACCTTTCATCTGGCACCTCCTCTGTACTGGTGACGATGACAGAAGAGTAATTTTGCTCAGTCAACATCATTTCAATAATCCTTTATTTTAAAGAGATTGCTGTTGTTAGTAATGAGCAAACGTTCCTCTTCCACAATGTGTCACAGGTGAGGTTCTGCAAGAGGCTGCCCTGCGGTTCCCCAGCTCCTCGTGGCACTTCCCTCTGCTTTCCCAGAGCTTCCTCAGGCTGGGAAGACTCTGTGTCCCCTCCACAGCTGCTGTGTTGGCCTGAGGCTGTCAGCAGCCAGCTGTGATGGAGGCACTGCTGGGTGGAGGTGGCAGAGGAGCCTTTCCACACTCCTGGGGTGCCCGGCACTGGTGGAGCAGGAGCTGCTGTGCCGTGTGCCCTGTGACACAGGGCGGCTGCTCTGCCTGCTGCATGAACCCATGCAGTAATTCACGTCTCTGAGGAGCAGGCACTGCCCTGTTTACAGCCCTGTTCAGCTTCAGGAGCAGCATGTGGCACTGTGCTGCAGGTGCCCGAAGCTGCTTGGGAAGAGCTGCTCACTCCTCGTGGGACAGCGCAGGGCTGCGGGAGCTGCACCAGCTCCCCGTGGTTCGTTCTGCTTTACAAACCCCTGAGCTGCCGCGGAGCTCTCCCTGGGGACATCCCTTCTCTCCATGTGCCATATCCCAGCAGCACTTCCCAGCTGGATTTGTGCTGCAAAGGAGGCTGAGAGAGCGTCAGAAGTCTTCCAGTCCCTGCCCCTGTCCCTCTTAAATTTCATGGCCTTAATTTTAATTTCTTTGGGGTAAGTTCTAAAAGCTGCATGTTTTTTAGATGGCTTTGAAGGCAGTTTAAACAAACGCTGTGAAGGTACCTTGGGAGTGTTCCCTCCATCACTGTCCAGTGCCTGATACAAATTGTGTTCTTCACTTTTTTATTTAAACTGCTGGCAGGTGAGTTAATTAATTTTAATTGAATGCTACAAGGTGAGTTTGGCAAATCTAATTATTTGAAGAGCACTCAGAAATGTAAAAGGTCTCTTTTAAGGCCAAATCTGAAGAAAATGGTGCAATTAAATAACAGTCTAGTATTTTTCAAAAAAAAAAAAAAAAAAAGAAGAAGGAAGAGACCAGTTCAACTAAAGAAGTAATTACTTTTGTAGTGGTTAAGTCCTCCAAAGTCCTTGGCTGTGCTCATGTACACATCTCTGATGCCTTTGTAGGTTTATTTTCTACATTTCCATCAAGACAAAACGTTCTTCTCTGTTTTGTCTTGGCCTGCCTTGGTGCTGTGGCAGCAAATCCACAGCAGGGAGATCAGAATGGGGATATTGAACCAGTCACACAGAACCAGCCAACCTGCAGAGCAAGCAGAGGTATGGGTCTGCTAAACTGGATCGGCCAGCACCGGTGGAATCTGTGTGAAAGAGTCAACTTCCAGAGAGGGTTGATCAGAGGCTGCTTGGTGTGGAGGGAGTCGTGCAGGAATGCTGAGGTTATCCCAGCAATCTTGCAGTGATTGTCTCGCCGGGCAGGTATTTTCATTCCTTAGGATCTTTTAAAGTCACCTCTCTGCCCCCTTGCTGGTGTGAATAAGGTTATCTCTACAGGGCATGCAGATAAAGTGTCCCCTAGAGCGAAGAGATTTGCAATGTTTTTCTTGTCATTTCCCTTTCAAGCCTCTCTCAGTAACAATTGATTTTAGCCTGCTGTATTCACCTTAGGAAATCAAGGAGGTGGATTTCTATGAATGTTTCTGTATTCATGTATCAGCTCCACCCTCCCTGGGTATGAGAATCCCTCCCAGGTGAGAGTAGCAAGTTCCTGTAGCTGCCTCTGGCTGTAAACCATGACACGTGTTGAACAGCTCACTCTTGCTGTGCTTGAAAAGCAGTGGTGAAGGACTGTAAGGAGTTAAATCCTGCTGTAATTTCAGTTTTTTTCCCTTTAGTTATGTTCTTCTTGAACTGAACACTCTTCAGAACACCTCTTCACAGATTAGACTGTTATTCACGCTGGTGCCAAGGTAAATTTGTAACAGAAGTTTTCTTTCTCTTGTGAATAACCTTGAGAAAGATTCTTTCAGCCTGTAGTTTACAGAGAAAGCAACTGAGCAATTTTGGCTGTATCTCATGATGTTGAAAAAGACATACTTATACTAAAAAACAAGAAGATTAAAAATGCAGCAGTTGTGCACAAGTCCATTCTCATTACATTTTTTCAAGTAATCATTTCAAGCTTTTATCTGTTGTTGAGCTTTGTTTCTATCACTAATAAACCTGTATGAGACAAATAATGAAATATTGATTTGCTAGCTTGAAAACTTTTTCAGCTGCCATTTTATTCAGTGCATCCATTGGCAGCAGCACAGCAGAATGGAGGTTTTATTGTGGACTGAATGAACCCATTGAGCATGACATGGTGAAATTGTAACATAGCAATAAAATTGCAGGGCACATTTATGCCATTTGTTTCATAGTGGAAAAACAAACAACATTTTAGTGATGGCCTCAAAGACTAAATCTGGATTTAGAAAAGAAAAATAATTGGAACTTGTTAGGAACAGCCTCAGATTTTGCACAACCTCCTTCCCCCACTGTTGCTCAGCTGCAAAGTTCCCCCAGGTGTTTCTTGGTTCAGGCATCCTTAGTTGTTATAGTCTGCTGGGTTAAGGGCTCAGAAAACATCTCTAAGTCATAGAACACTGATTGAACAGATGTTTGCCTCCTCCTATCTCATCTATTGCTCTTATCAGGTTTCCATTTTTGGAGTGGGCAGACACAGAAGCAGTCAGGTTGCTCAACCATCAATCAGTGATAGGAAACAAAGTTAAAAGGTCACAATCGATGAGCAAGAGAAAAACATGAAAGTTTTGTTCAATCTTTTATCAAAACAATGTAAAATCTAAGACATGAGCCCTGTGTTATCAGAAAAAGAATGAATTAGATTATTGTAATAAATGTAGAATGTGTTGAAAATGTTTTCTTTTCCGTGGGAAATGAGTGATGTAAGGTAAGAGGGTTCTCTTATTCTGTTCTCTCATCAAATACATGATATTGTGGTTCTTGTGTTTTTATATAACCTGTGACCTGAAAGAATGATCCAAAAAGTAATGTCCTTGTAACTGTTGAAACCTGTAGATACTGAATGTGATTAAGATGAGCATGAATCTTGTTATTAATTGTATTTGTTGAAAAAATATAAATGTTAAGGGTTATCTACATAATAATAAATAAAAAAAATGTCTTTCTTCATGTTCAAACTGAAAGAGAGTAGATTTAGATTAGATATTAGGAAGAAATTCTTCACTGTGAGGGTGGTGAAGCACTGGCACAGGCTGCCCAGAGAAGCTGTGGATGCTCATGGATCCCTGGCTGTGTTCAAGGCCAGGCTGGATGGGGCTCTGAGCAACCTGGTCTAGTGCAAGATGTCCTTGCCTGTGGCAGGGGCTTGGAACTGAATTGTCTTTGAGGTCACTTCCAACCAAAGCCTTTCTGTGATTTTATTCTATGATTCTTTGATGGCTGGGATCTCTACAGTTTCTTGTTGTTCTCTATGCCCTCTTTCCCAATCCTCTCTGAAATATCTGGATGACTTTTGGGGATGGTATCTGTCCAAAGTCTGCATAGTCTCTTATGGAAGAGGAAAGGAGAAGACAAAAGATGTCAAAGGTGTTGAAGCCACTACTTTCTGGTCCAGGTACAGCAGTGTGGTGTGTCAGGCCATCTGTGCACAGTCCCAGTGTAAAAACCCCTCACTGGCATGTCCTGCTCTGTTCAGCTACCTCATCCCCAGTTCCTAGTCCTGGTTTCTTACCTGCCAAAACTTGGCATTTTCCTACAGCCTCCCCCACAAAATACTGCTTCACAGGGTAACAGCTTCAGAGCTGATTGCCTAGAGTCTACCACCAACTTCTGTGAGGGAGGTTTGCATCCTCACCCAGCTCTCTCCAGAAGGCACCTGGTCACCTGCCTGGCACAAGTCAACACCTCCTGTCAGATATTAAATGAGAAGGATGGAAACAACTGGGTTTGTTTGTGTTTAAGCTACAGAGAGCAGAGGTTTTCTTGTTGTTGGTTTGTTTGTTTGTTTTATTTAATAGTGTTTAAGTTTTAGGATGAGAGCTTGAAAAATGTCATTACAGTGAAGAATGGTCACAAGGTGGTAAAGAAACAATCTTCTTGCTTTAATGACTTGAGCTGAAAGCTAAATGACTGTAGCAGCTCAGATTGTAAAAGCAGTGGGAAATTTAATGAACAGTGACCCCACAGGAAAGTCAATCTGTCTGTTAATGTTTAGTTTTGTCGTTTCTTCTGAAAAGTAATAAACCTCTATTATATAATCTATTGGTTACAGAACCTGAGGTCAGGCTTCCATTGAGTTTAACTCTGCCAATCTGTTTCAGCTGAAATTACTGACCTTCCCCATGAAATAAACATTCCAAGAAGGAAATAACTGTGCAGGTACTTGGGGAAACAGCTTTTGGTTGTGTGAAAAGGAAATTGTCATGAACTTGACTGCAAAAGCTCTAAATGGTTTGCATATTCCTTTAATGATGAGCTGATTCAGCCAGTTAAATTATGTAAAATATAATGAATGGAACTGTGATTAGTCAGTAGTGGCCAATGCCCTGGTTCTGTAACATATCATTCATCTGGATGCTGTGGAATACTCACTGCAAATCTTGAAGCAAAGGTGGTAATCAAATAAGATAAAAATGTGAACCTCTTTTCTTATGTTTAGCTACTGAGAATATATATTTACTTAACCAGGTAGTGGGAAGAGGCATGTTGAAAGTTGGGTGATTTACAGAAGTGTATTTTAACTGCAGCAGACTTTGGATAGCACCATCCACACAGCTTGCTGGAAGAGGCTGGAGCAGTCTGCTTCTCTCCCCTGCCACAAGACAAAAACAGCCCTGTCCTATAAAGTTCTTCATTTGGGCTAAAGTTTCATCCTGGCTTTGTTTTAATCTTATCTTCTTCTTAAATCAGAAACTGATCCTGTTTGTTTGTGCTTTGTGACCAGCATGTTTCAGTGGCTTTGCACAGCAGCTTGTGCTGTGAGAATGGGACTGTGGGTGGGTGGGAGGTCACTTTGGAAGTGGCTGAGCTGACAAAACTCTTCAGGCTTTGCTGTGGCTGTAGGGCAGCTCTGTGGCTGAGCAGGGGTCCAGCAGGTGAAGCTGGGACAGCAGGGTCTGCCCCCAGACCAGGACAGAAGCCCCCTGTGCTCTTCCTCACTGGCTTTTCCTACTGGAGCCAGCCTTGGGCAGGGGCTGCAGAGCCCCAGGCACCCTTGGCCTGGACTGGGCAATGGTTTGGTCCCCATGACCAGCAGGACCCTCCTTTTGGTGCTGCCTGTTGCCTTTTGCCATCTCTACAGGGTCAGGAGGGGGCAGACAGGAGGGTGGCAGCCTCCCAGCCTGGCCCCAGTGTACCCTTTGCCCCTTTGGCATGCCTGATGCATGACTATTTCCACTCATGATTTAATCTGCCTCGCATTCTCGTCAGAAATATTTTCTCTCTCCTGGCAGCACTGAGTGTGTTCCATGTGTGAGCCAGCAGCAGCTGCTCAGTGCCCTCCACACTGGACTGTGCCCAGCCTGGGCTGCACTGCTCCCACTTCACCTTTGTCTGGGCACAGCTTCATGGCATCTTTCCCAAAGTCACTTTGGAAACTACAGACTTTATTAAAGAACCCTTTCAAATACACCTTGTGGGGAAAGATGCCACATCAGTATCCTTTATGAGAGAACGGTGTCTCTTCAGTTAGCAGAAAAGTTTTGGGAGGTAATGGTGCTCCCTGACTTCCTGTGGTGTCCGAAAGGAAGGCAAAACAAAACAGAGAGTAAATTAATTTTTAGTTTTTCGTGATGGCAGCACAGCCACTTCGCACAGCAGGGCACAGAATCATTAGGAACTGATCTGTCCTCATGGATACAGAAGTTCTTCATCCATGTAATCTTCTGAGTACAGTTTTTTCCAGTCTTATAAGACTTACTCCCCTTTCCACCCCAGCACTGCTGCAATCCCTGTGGCATAAATGACTCTGCTTTCCACCACTCCTGACCTGGGAGGGTGGCAGTTCTTCTTCACAGGTAATGACAACCTCGTGCGTCTGCCCAACGCGGGCTGTGCAGGGACACGTGCACCAGCCAGTTTCACAAACTGTGACTAATCAAGCTACTTAATTCCTCCATTCCACAGAGCTGCCCAACTGTTCATAGCAATTAAATAGCAAGAGATGTGGGAGAAGCGCACACAGTAACGTTTATGCCATGCAAAAAATGTTGACCCTCTTGTGGCCATGAGCCTGGCAGAACCTGCAGCCCAGTTACTGCTCATGCTGGCACAGCTGGCTGCAGGCTGACACTGGAGGAGCCAGTGCTGCCGGGCTTCCCTGCATCCCTGCCTTCCTGTCCTCATCATCTGCTGCTCATTCCGCTGCAAATAGGGCAGGCACAGCCGGCAGGGTCCTTTATCTCACCTTACTTATTCACTCATTTTAAGCAATGGCTTGTAAGAATGTTTCCTCCTTCCCACCGCGTTTCTCACAGCATTGCTGATGTGGTTCTTCTCTATTTACTTGTCAAGATGTGCTTAACGACTCTGCATTCTTCTTTCTAATGGCAGGTGACACTGCAAATCACTACCACAGCCTGCAGCTGGCCAGTAACTTGTGCGTAATGCAAAGCAAAGAGAAATCCCTCCTGTATAACTTAATCACTCAGAACAGAATACTTCAGTTGCATCTGATAAGACAGCTGCAACATATGCACAGTCTTTTGGAATATAAAACAGCATATGAGATCTGTGGGGGAGGGAAAAAAAAGCATTTTTGGTTGACATTATCAACAGTGTTCAGCACATGGTAAGCAATTTCCAGCCAAGTGGAAGATAAACCTTTTATAGACCACAGTGATTTGCTGTCAGTGGCACTTTCAAAAAGCTCATTTGGAACAACCAGGTTAGGAGGTAACACAGACATTTGTCAGCCAAACAAAAGAGATTACAAACCTAAGGGTGAGATACAAAATAAGGTATTTAATTGCATAAAGGTCAATGAAAGTAACACACAAACCTATAGTATTGTACTCAAACTGTCAGTCCTATTAAAACAGCTGATAAATAGGCTACACCCTGAGGATGAATTGTAGCATCGAGCCTCCAGTTTAATTGTCTGATAGAGAGTCCAAGATACAGGAAAATATGGTTTTCCTCGGTTGTTTAGGTGTCCTAGATTGCCTAGCAGCAGAGGGCCATATGAACTTCTGTTAGATGAAATTTAATGCAGACTGATTATATTTTACTACTACAAGCAACACTTTTTTAAAAGAGTAACGGCTCTTGCTATGAATTCCGCCCGTGTATTGTAGCCCGGAACCGCGGGGCGCAGTCCTTCCCTCCGAAGCCGGCAGTGGGATGGATGCTGCTGCATTGCCCTCTCGTGGGACGAACCTGCCAACAGCAGCGGAACACGCCGGAGCTGCCAGCGGCGTCACCCACGGGCTCCAGCGGCAGGAGATGACAGCCAAGGGCAGCCCTGCCTGGGGGGAGAGTGTTCCGAGATCTACACCTGCTAAATATTTGCTCAGATAAGTCCGTTTCCCCCTAAAACTTCTGTTTCTGCACTTCTGTAGGACACAGCTCCTGCAGGAGCAGCAGGACGCTCATAACAATAAGCAGCATAAATACGGGACCATTCCCATCCCAAATCTCTTTCTGCAAGACTTGGTGTCCCAAACAAGAATTAAAGAGCAGGAGGATGAGCGGCACTGTTTGGTGGCACAGAGTGCGGGTGAAGCCCGTGCCAGAAGTGAAGGGATCGTCCCAGGGATGAAAGTCTGTGCACAGATCCATTTTACTGCTCTGGGAGTGATGCCATCTATCACACAGAGTGCTGCAATTGCCTCCCACAATGCTGGATCTCATCTCTATTCTGTCCTACTCTTCTGGGAATTTTAAAGAAGCATTTTCCTGTCTAGCCAAAGGACTTTTGTCACCAGCACTGAGTTGTCTGAGTACTTCATAGTCTCTGAAATATTTATCCTCTCACTTTTCTTGTCAGGTAAGAAAATTCCCCATTTTGCAGATGACAAAGTGAGCACATGGATTAGTCCTCAGTTCCAAAAAGAGATTTATGTATGCAAAGTGGTGCTTAGGCAGAATTTAAGACTCTATATCCAAAATGTACATTGTGAAAAGACCTCTTCAAGGACTGGAGGTGTCTGGTGGCATGCAAGGAAGCTGTCAGGGAGTTCCCTTCTCTGCCTGAGGGAGAGGGAAAGTGACAGCAGTTCAATCCCTTGTTATGAGCCATTTATTTCTGTATTATGAAATAAAGTTTTCTAAAAACTGCATTCAGATAGGATTTCACATGCAGGCTGTGCTACTCTTAAACACCTTGGAGTAGAGGATGAGGAGGAACAGCATACAACGCTCCCAGCAGGGAAGGAATCAAGGTAAAATTTTGTCCTACTCTGCTGTAATGAGCTGAGGGAAATGCTGCCTCTCTTTTTTTATGTACCTAAATCCCCAGGGAAAATCTCCCCTGAGGGCCCACTGCAGCACCAACAGGCACAGCACAGGCCTGACTGAGGCTTATGCTGAATTCATGAGGTTGTTTTGGGGCCTGACCAAATTCAGAATTAATTTCACAAGTCTGAACTATCCTTCAGCTCACTTACAGAGACTTTATCAAAAAACATGATGCTCTACTTGTGACTGATAACAGAGAGCACTGCTGTGGGAGACACCAAACCTGCATTCTAGGCTCTTCTAGTCCCATGAAAAGTTGAGCCTCCACCTCCCTGAGATTAGAAAAATGCCCTGAACGTCAGGTGCTGCATATTTGGGGTGGGCCATTACTCTTGGGCCACTGAGAATGGCAGGAGTGCAGCAGCAGCAGAGAACAGCCATGACCCAAGGCTGAATGGTCTTTTATGTTTTCTGGGGACAGAACTATAGTTCCCACTTTAGGGCATTTTTCTCTGATTTTTAAGTGCTGTGTTTCAAATTTCTCAGTAGCCTTAGGAACCACGTAGTGCCGTTCCCCAGGCTAAGTGCCTACAGCCAAGGCTACTGATCCAGTCCCTTGCAGGGACCCTTGCAATTTCTGCTCTCACAAATTCACACTTCTGACTACGGAGCAGTCTTGAGTTCAGTCGGAGGTGACAATCACCTCTGTGAAAAATGCTCCCCTGTGAACTGGTAGTTTTTCCTGTAATGCAGAGCCATTTCTTCAAATGACAGGAAGGGTGATGCTGGTTTGGCAATCAGCCTCCTGGGCACATTTTGTAGTCCCTGGTTATGGAAGACAGCAGGCATGACGCTGCAGACACAGAATCCCTCTTTCTTCCAGGGAAATATCAAAGACCAGAGTTTAGTTCCCTTGGTTTCTCAATGACTAGTTTAAAACTGTCCTGTGCTCAGCAGTTTGGCTTTTGGACATTCTCACCCGGGAGCCTGATTTTCCTGTCTTCATTGGAGAGTGACTGTCACCCCACCAAGTCACCCCTGCAGATGGCATGGCAGGGCAGGTGCTGACAACAGCTGTGCCACAGCTGCTCCTCGGTTCCTACAGCCCATTGCTGGGTGCCTGCTGAAGTGCTCAGCTGCTGAAAACAAACAACCACAGTGGACAGAGAGCTTTGTTTTCTTTCTTGCATTTGGAACAAATGGTGGCTATAGAAACCATCTCCCCTAAAAAATTCTGTCTGACAAAGGTTATCCATGTGACTTACTCACAGCACTTAAAATTGGGCAGCTAATTTAGATATCCAGACTGGGAGACTGTCCTACTTCATTTCCTTTGTCTGGTGTGTGGAGAAAGAAAAACTCAACCAGAAACTTTTCAAAGCTGGAACTAGAAGTCACGGGCTGTTTGAAAGTCAGTGTTGAGTTACATTAAAATGCAGTGGAACATCTGAATTTTCTGATTTGTCCTCTGAAGGACTCTCTCCTCTGCAATGGTAGGAATAGGCACTATATAATATAAACTAGGCAGCTCCTTCCATTAAGTATCGTATCAGTCTCCAAAACATGACCATGTGAAGAGGAATAGCATTAGCATTTCTACTTAATAATGCAACTCAGCAGGAAGGGAAAATGTTACATTAGAAAACAGATACTGATTTTATGTAGCCTGCAGGTATCTTCTTTGGAGGCTTCAGGCAGCAAATCACTCGGAAGTTGATTCAAAGCCCACACAAACAAGATCGCTTCTACTATGTACTTGTCTTATTATGTGCATGTCTTACTATGTGTATGTCTTTAAGGAGATGTTTAAGGATATTTCTATTCAGCAAAGCACACTAATGTGCATTTAAATCCCACTGAAGGCCAACTCTCCCATAAGCTTATTATTGAACTGCAATTTTGAAATACATTATCACCTCTGTTTGAAATCTTTCCTCACTTTGGAACTCTACTGTTTCAGAAAGAAAAGCCATATGGAACTAATCATGCACATTTTGTCTAGCAGATAGACATTATAGCAGACTGTGTTTCCCTTCAAGTGCTTGTCCATATGAGCATGCAAACTGTGGTGTGCATATAGCTGAACATGCAAGACAAGATTTTTAGCCCCAATAGCATCCATATTGATGTACCTTCTGCTTAGCTGCATAATTATGGGATGGGCACACTCATCACGTCCTATCTGCCAGCCAAACGAAGCTTCTTTTCTTTATTATTTTCCTTTTCATTTTTATTTTCCTGCCTTCACAAAGACCCTACTATTTTTTAGCTTGTTTTCTCCTTATTTACTTTCATTTAACGATTGGTCTTTCCCCCTTGTCTGCTGGGTCCTCACTCAGAAATAGAGTTCAGACTACAGGAGAGAGATTTCTCTTTCTGGCAGATATTCCATACACCACTACATTGCCTCACAGAAAAGTATGTTCCTGGGAAGTAAATGATCTCCTGAAAGTTCAGTATCAGCTTACAGAGAACAAAAAGAGGATGAACACTGCAGGATTTCTACCAGCCATAACCCCAGGACTGGAAGGGAGGCATCAGTCACCACTAATCCTTATATGTTGGGCTGTGTAAGTCAGATGCCAGTAAAGACCAAATAGTAAAGTTTAATCAGCTCACAAAGTACTGTGGTTCTTCCTCTTTAAAAGGTGATGGGTATAGTTCCAACTCAAATGCAAGAAATCTAACATTGTGTCATTTTTGTCACATCTCTGGGACTACAAGACCAATTCATTTCAGTTCTTTTCACTAAGGGCTTCTTAGCACGAGGCATTCTGAACATTTTTACTCGGTTGTTTGGACTGTAAAGACAACACATTCATCCCAAGTCTTGCAAATAGACCTAAGCACTACATGTGTCATGACATAAATTCGCACTTACAGAAATACATCTGGTACTGATGGGTGTGTATATTATTTTCTAATGAAAAATTGTATTTTAAATATTTTTCAGAATATCTGAACGGTGTTTAGTGAGGTGGATATTTTAATCCCTGTAAGTGTAAAGATTTGTATTAATCCTTGTCTGTAAAAAAAAAAAAAAAAAGGAGAAAGAAAATCCAAGATAAAGACAAGTAAAATTTCTCAAGTGTCCTAAAATATTCTTCTATGCACTAGGCTCCTCCATGATTAAACCTGTATATCTGAGCACTCTCCAATTCTCTAAACTTGTGGATATACAACCTGGGAGACTCCAAAGTTCTTTGTTCATTAGCATTATATCTCTGAATTGCATTGCATTAATAAGTACTTGTCCAACATGGAATATTGACTGCCAGGAGAAGGTAATATGGAGGAACTTAAATTTCCCACAGGGCAGATGGATATGAAGGGAGAGAGTAGAAATTTATGGCAGGGAAAAACCTGAAACATTTTTGTAATGGCCACCATTTGGATTAGACAGAGGATTGTAGTGTCAAATGGGCCTCCAGCAGAGTGAGATGGAGAAGTTTGGATTTTTTAGAGCACTAATTTATCATATAGCTGTACTTATGAGTGGGGCATAGCTATTTCCCTTATACATATGTAAGAGAATGAAAAGGGTATGTTGCCAACATCATAAACAAGCGTTCATATTTTACAGTCCCAGCTGGGATGGAATGAATATTTTATGAACTGAAAAGGTAGTTTGGGTTCACTTGGCACAATTCACATGGCAGATGATTGGGAGCTGACCTCAATTTGAGCTGCAAGGTTTGCAGTGAGTGAGGAAGGAATCGAAGGCAGTAGGTTTGTGTAATTCCATGTACACAGCTGCAGAACCTGGCCTTGAAAACTGTCACTGAGGCTGCCAATTTCATATAAAATAACTTAAAAACAATCTACATAATGACTCAAACTCATGTTTTCTGTCAGCAGGTCAGCTGTAGGTGTGCTTAGGCCCTAATTCTGGCTAAGGAATTTATTTACTTCACCAGGAGCAAGCAGCAAGGGTGAAGCTTGCCCTTACTTCATAACTTGTACAAAGGTGGGGAGTAAACAGTCCTTTGAGAGAGAACAAGCACTGACCCAAATGTCAATCAGCTCTATTAATCAAGTAATGAAAAGTGCCCAAAAGCAAACTGTATTTCTACTTTTCAGTGGTCTAAAATACAGGCAGGTCAGGTTGATTTGCAGTATTTTCATTGCTTGCCCACTTCAGTGGGAAATCAATCATTTGAAAAACATGAGTGATTACAAACTCTCAGCCAGTTTTCAATTAATAGAGAATAGGAATATGGCAAATTTTTAAAAAAATATTTTTCAGGTGAGCTATATATTTTAAACTGCTGTTGAATTTGATCATTTTGACAACTTTAGCCATAGGATGCAGAATTCTCCTCGAAGAAGAAATATTAATTCATCTCCCTTATACAGAATAAAAAGAACAGCAATGGTTCAGCTTATGCCTGTGAGCAGAAAAAATGTGCTGTACTCTCTGAGAATGTGAAGAGAACAATGTCTAAAGGAACTATTCTGGACCAATTAAAAATTGTAAAAGATGCAAAAATTATTATTTTATCTTGGTTCTTTTGTTTAGCTTTGTCTTATTTTCCAAATGGGTTGCTGCATTTATTCAGTACACCAGAAATTTTAAGCAGCCAGTGTGCATATGTGTATGTGTTTGACAAACATAATAAATAAAATGTATATAAAATATAAAATGTATATTAAAAATGTATAAATAAAATTTTATTTAAAGTTTGTTTATAGTTCTAATTCCCAGTCTTTGCATTCCTTGCAATAAATACATAAATTATAAATGTGACATCTCATTCTTTGGTTGCTTCAGTCGTTACTCAGTGGTGTTAAAAAAGTCAAATATGCAACTGAAAGTGGTAGATTTATATCTCATTTGAAAAAGCTCCATACCAAGTCAGAGGAATTCAAATAAGGTCTAGTTTGACTTGCAAAAATAAAATGTCGCTTTTGTGTGTCTCAATAATATTTCATTTTCAATTTAGAGATATTACTGTTCTTTATCAAGGGAAATGAAAATATAATAATAAAATCACTGCAAGATTTCAGAATATTTTTCACCTGAGCAGCTGTCAAGTTCCTGGGCCTCCTGCTCTGGGATAGCAAAATGTTGAATCTGGAGACGGCAGGCCTGGACTACCTCCTCTGGGACACCTGGTGTTGAGGATACTCTGGGACTAAATTAAGGCAGAACAATGCCAAATGACCAATTAGAAAGTTTTAGCTATGGAAGCAGCAATTTAAACTTTTAAACCTTATGATAGGTTGAACAGTCCATGTCAGCAACAACTTAAAATTTCTGAACAGCCCGTAGCATCATCTACTTAAACGCCATTGAACAGCCTGTAGCAGCAGGACATTAAATAAGTGGAAGAAATGAAGAAGGAAAGATATGAAAATTAGAGGTAAAGGATCCATGTACCACCCAGGGTTCCAGCACTGCCTCTGGTGCTGCTCCTGCAGATGGTGGATGCACACACAGCCTCCTCAGTGGTGCTATTTACAGAATAGTGCTTGTGCAGGCACGTTTTGTTATTCTCAAACTTTTCAGAAGGGAGTTGGGTTTTCTCATAGTTTCAATTCTCCTGTCAGAGACACAACTGCAATGCTCTCCAAATCTGGATTTAGATAGTTACCCAAGATAAGGAGGGTGGTCTTAAATAAGCACTATCCTGCCTCCAAAAGACCCTCACTTAACATCATCTTAACTCGTTGGCATGGTAACATTCCTTTTCTCCTCTGCCCAGTGTTTGAGACATGAACTCTCTCATGTTTACTTTAACTCTTTCAGGATTTCAGCCTCTCACAGCAGCACTCCTCTTTAGGATGAAAAGCACGTCCTACTCACCCTACCCTGTAACGGAGAAATTGCCACAGACACTGAAAGCACACAGCCGACCACTGGCTAAAGCAAGAACCGAGATGAGATTCTCCTATTTGTGAATCTGTACCCCAATCACCTGATAACTTGGTAACTTTTATTCCAGGAGCAAATAATCAATCTTTATTATGTGCACTGAAGTACAATCTAGGAAGCTACAAGCAGAGGGCTGAAACCTATTGTTTTAGGCACTCTGACAACACAGGTCAAAAATACAGTATGGCAGGGGAAAATTGAAGATGGAAGAGCAGTACACAGCAGTGTATTTGTTTCCAAGGGCCTTTTTCCTTGTTTTGCCACATATCCTGGCAATACTACACCCTTAAGATGAATTTGACAGACTTAAAGCTTGTTTGGAACAACTTTGGTTGATGAAATAACAACTTTGAAAGTAATCAGCAGCCACACAAAAGACACCCAATGGCTTGGGGTTTTTTTGACTTAGATATATATATGGGAAGATACATGGAAAATTACAGGAGTTGTCAAATGAACATCAGGTGAGGATTTGCATTGAGCCTAGTTATCACATTAGACTGCTACAATAAAATCACAGACTCGAAGAATCTTTTAGCTTGGAAAAACCCCTAAGATCCAACCATTAACCCAGGACTCCCAAGTCCAACACTACTCCATGTCCCCAAGTGAAATATCTACATGTGAAGGTAGATAGAAATATCTACCTTCAGGGATGGTGACTCAGCCTCTTCCATAGGCTTTTCCTGTTCTAATACTTGACAACATTTTTGGTGAAAAAGAATTTCCTGATATCCAATCTAAACCTCTTCTAGCACAATTTGAGGCCATTTCATTTTGTCCAGTTGCCTGTTACTTTGGAGAAGACACCACATCCCACCTGCCCAAAAACCTCCTTATAGGTAATTGTAGAGACTGACAAGGTCTCCCCTTAGCCCCTATGTCTCCAGGCTAGACACCCCCAGCTCACTCAGTCAATCCTCATAAAACAGGACTCACCCCAAAGCTGAGTCCTGGATGCCACCTCAGTGTCTGTCTGTCCCCAGCTGGATGTGCCTCCATTCCCCACCCCTCTCTGGGCCTGGCCCCACAGTCAGTGTTTTCCCATCCAAGCTGTTATAAATTCACGAGAAATTATGATCTGTCCAATGATTATTTATTAACAGAAGAAGCAGCAAGCAAACAGCTCTGGGTGCACTGGGAGTCACTGCCCCACCACAATATACACCACATAGCATTAGTTCAGCTTTTTTATACAGTCTGAGTTTTCATTTTCCTGATAACTCCTGCCTTCTTTCATTTCCTTGATTTCACATCAATGGTCGTCTTCTGCACAGGCGCTGGCTGTTGCTAGGGGGCCATTTGCCCTCTTTTCAATGGTCTCTTGGATAAAGGCTTGTCTTCTTCTTCACTGTACTTTTCATGACCTTTTTTTTGTGCATACATAGTTATCAGCTATTAATATATCTACAGTTATTTGCTTAATACAATTTCCACAACTTCCTTATTTGTTTGTTACATGCAAGCAAATATGATGGCAAGTTGCTCATTTTCATGCAAGCAGACATAATTACAAAGCCTCTTTAAGCCAAACATAGCTACAATTTCTCTTAGGTAAGCATAGTTAGATTTTCTCTTAGACAAGCATAAATACAATCTTTTTTGTTCCATGTTTTATTTGACTTTCTTAAAATTAATTCTTAGAATCATCCCAGGCACTATTTCTGGTTAACATACAGCATTCACATGGTTTTACTTCTGATATCGCCTCATAACATGAATCACACATACATTTTTCACAAAGCCATGAGCCATCTCCAGGAGAATGTTGTGGGAAAAGACTTTACTAAACTCCAGGGAATCAGGACCCACAAACTCTCCCTCATCTTCTGAGCGGGTCATCTTGTCCCGGAGGAGATCAGGGTGGTGTAGGTCTTACACCAAGTACTTCAGATCTTCCTCCTCCTCCTTTGTCACTGTGTTCCTCCTCATCCATTAAAGGCCGGAGATGTCCTGAGCCCTCCTTTTGTTACCAATGTACTTGCAGAAATAGCTTTCAACGTCTTTTTGGGCACTTTTAGGGCCAAATTATCTTCCAGTGTGGCTTTGGCCCTTCTGGTTTTCTCTCTGCACAACCCCATGAAGCTGGGCAGTGCTCCCGAGTGCCTGCCCCTTCTCCAAAAAACTCCGTGTTTCCACGAGAGTTCCACCCGAGTTCCATCCACGGCCAGCTGGCAGGGCGGGCTGTGCCCGTGGAGCCCTGGTGACACGTCCCTCTGTGACATCTGGGGACGCGTCCCCCGGCACCGAGGCCGCGGTGTCACCGCTGCAGAGCGGCTCCAGGCAGCGGCGAGTGAGGCAGGCAGGGGCAAGGCCGGGCCGGGCCAGCGGCACCTGGGGAGAGGCCGAGGCTGGGCACGGGGCCAGGGGCTGTGGGGAACACGCGGGCGGGGCGGTGCCACCGCTGGGCCAGCGCCCCGTCCCCGGGCCCTGCGTTCCCAGCCGCCCTCTCCCTGCTGCCAGACCCCGCTGAGCCCCTTCTCTCCCTCCTCCTCCTCCTCCTCCAGGCCATGGCTGGAAAGATCACCAAAATCCTGCTGGTGCTGGCCATCCTCCAGCTCGGGCTGAGGGCAGACACCCAGGCGGTGAAGGCCACGGAAAAGGTCCTGAGGCAGCATGAGGAGCAGCACAGCCGGATGGCTTGGCTGGTGAGAAAGATTGTAAATTGCTCCAGTGACCGGGCAGCTGGGAATGACTCCTGGTTAGTCCGTGTGAGCAGCAGGGCACTGATCCCCTACCGTGGGCTGAGGCTAACAGTGCCTGCATCTCACTTGGGTGCCTCTGCCCAGGGGTTGTTTCCTGCCTGCTCCTCATCTCTGTTTTCCAGTTCAGGGGCCTGGGTGCACAGAGAACAACTGGCCTTACTCTAAAGACTGAGGCAAATGAGATATTAAATATCTCAGTCTCTTCCTCTTTTTTTTTTTTTTTTTTGCTGTATTTCACCCCGATCCAGTAAAGGATGGAGACTCTGCCAAGCCCTCCTTTTGTTGCTAATGAATTTATAGAAACATTTTTATTCTCTTATGGCAGTTAATATATAATCAGATTAAGTTCTGTTTGGGTTTTGGCCCTTCTGATTTTCTCCCTGCACAACCCCATGACATCCATGCAGTGCTCCTGAGTGGCTGCCCTTTCTTCCAAAGGTTATAAAGTTTCTGGCTGCATGTGCGTTCCATCCAAAGGCCCAGCTGGCTGGGCAGGGTGTTGCTGTGGGGCTCCAGTGTCTCTGACATGAGAGGAGAGGGACACATCCCCAGATACCCCATGCGGCAGTGTCACTGCTTGAGGCAGCAGTGAGTGGGCCAGGCTGGGGAAGGCTGAGTTGAGGGACAGACAAGAAGCACCAGCACCCAGGGGAACTTTTAAAGACTGGAGAAAGGGTGCAGGGGCTGCAGAGATAGTTTTGGGAAGTGCAGGTGCAGAGGTGCCCAGGACTGCCAGCTACAGCTAGTACCTCTGGGGATGTGCTTCCATCCCCAAGGAGTCCCTCAGCCTTCTCCTGGCTGCCTCCAGGCTCCTGCACCTCTCTCCCACCCATCCCTGGGTCCTCCATCTCCTGTCCCCAATGCCCCAGCCACCATCTCTCTGTCATCCAGCCCTGTTAAGCCGATTCTCTCCCTCCTCATTCTCCTCCAGGCCATGGCTGGAAGCATCATCAAAGTCCTGATGGTGGCAGGCATCTTCCAATATGCACTGAGTGTGGATCTCCCAGCAGTGACGGTCACAGAAGAACTCCTGAGGCATCATGAGGAGCAGGGCAGCACGAGGAACAGAGCAGCCAGGAGATGACCAATCTGCAGAAGATGGAGCAGAGGATGGAGGAGCAGAGCAGACCCACCCAGGAAAGTGTGTTCCACTCAGCCTGCCAGCAGTGGTGGTTCTGGAACTGTGTCAAAATGATCCTCACACTCTTTGGGATCTACTGGCTGCCCACTAAGAAGAGAGCTGGTTCTGGCAGTGGCAGCCAGGAGAAAACCACCTGCAGTGTCCAGGAGCAGGTGGAGGTGAACTGGGAGGACAAGCCCATGGATAAGGAAGGGACCTCCACTGCTCTTACCTTGTCCTTCCCACAGACAAAGTTTGAGACCCCTGAGACCAACCACCGTGCACTTTTTCCACCAGAGCTGGGCACTGGGGGAGTTCCGCTGACACCACTGCAGCCATGTGCCATGCTTCCTCCTCTCCCACCTGAGGAGGCAAACAGAGTCCAAATCCCTGCTGCCTGCACAGCCTCTGCAAATGGTCCCCTGCCAGGAGATGCAGAAGAGATTTCCCACTTGTCCATCTGCTAATAAAATTGTTGATTTGCTTTGAGAAATCCTGTGTCTGTGAGGGTCTGGGCAAGACCGTGCTGGGAGATGGCTCCATCTCCCCTCTGTAACAAAGAGATGAAGATTGTGCTCCCATTGATGTTTGCAGTGGTTACACATGTGCTTAGACACTTGGCACCTCCCTGTCTTCTCTCCTCCTGGTGTTCTTGCCATCTCCCCCTCCCAGCATCCTTCTCCATGCCTTGGAATACCTCTGAACTTGCTTCAAAAGATTCTGCTGAAATCAGCAGTTCCATCACAGCGTCTTTTCTTCAAGCTGTTTTTTATAGTATGGTTGTTCCATAAACTGGAACACCCAAAGGCCTTTGGAGGCCATTGCGTCACCTATTTCTGACCACCAGATCTTGACCCACAGCTGGAGGCTCAGCCACCCCTGGACACAGTTTGATGGGTGCTGGGAGATAGCCTTGTGCACACAGACCTGCTGCTTTTCTCCCTGCATTCCCCTTCCAAAGTGGGAGCACTGCCTGTGTCTCCCAGGCTGCTGAGAAGTCACTCTGGCACAGGCAGAGCTGTGGCTTTGGCCCAGCTGTCCGGGCCTGGCAGTGGTGGAGCTGCAGGGGAGGCTGTGAGGAGGAAAAATGCTGCAAGGGGGAATAAGGTGGAAGGAAAGAACTGTGAGGGACAGTGAGGAGGAGAAGGAGGAGGGAGAGGAGGAATCAGTAGTAAAAGTGACATTTCCAAATAAATGCTTTTAGGATGAAACTGACATGGCAATCAAGTATCATTAGCTTTTCATGTATTTTTACACCTTTATAGTTTCATGTGTCAAGGGACCTTAGTATGGTCTCATGATCATCTTCATGGATGTCAGTCCTAAAAGCAGGCATGCCACTTCCCTGTGCACTGTTGTACAGGTAAGCTGCACAACAAAATGAAAAGCATTTTCATTCTTATCCCTATTAAACACAGCAAATTTCAAGACATCCAGAGTTTGTATGTATAACTGAGATCATTTCACATGTCAGTCTTTAAACAAAATACAATATGCATTTTTAATTCTGGGTGAGTGTCACTACCTGAAGGTTGCTAGGGGATCTGTGGAGATCCAGTGCTCCAGACCCAGGAAGCCACCAACCTTCCCACAGAGAGAGTCCCACAAGGAACTGCCTTCTAGGGGGTCTCCTGGCTGCTCTCCCAGCCACCAAATAAACCTCAGCAAGTGATGGCCATGGCCACAAGTGATCAACTCTGATCAGTGATTTCATCTCAGCGATCCCAGCTCTGCTTGCCAGGCTATCCCTGGTGGCCGTGGCAACAAGTGATCAGCTCTGATCAGTGATTTCATCTCAGCCATTCCAGCTCTGCTTGCCAGGCTATCCCTGGTGGCCATGGCCACAAGTGATCAGCTCTGATCAGTGATTTCATCTCAGCCATTCCAGCTCTGCTTGCCAGGCTATCCCAGGCTGACTCAGGGACAGAGAGACGGGAGCAGTTGCGTGGCAAATTCCACAGGGATTCCTTTATTATCCAGCAGCTCTGTGAAGGGAACCAGGAATGACTGCTCCCTCCTGAACTGGAGGAAATACTGGGGTTTTTATGGGGTAGAGCAAGGGTGGTACCAAGGGGGTAAGACCAATGGGGTACAAAGGATTAACATGGGTACTAGGGCATGGTGGGATAACAGAAGCTATTCGGGGATAGCTCACCACGGTAAGAAAAGGTGAGCCAACCTAAGGAGCATCCTTCCAGGAGGGTTGAGATAAGCTAATCACAGCCCACTCAAGGGACATCCCATTCAAGGGACATCCCTCCAGGGCAAGGTCATTGGTAGAGCCGTGGCAGGCCCATGGGCCCCCATAACTACCCTATAACATCATTGGTATATTAAATAAGATACCTCAAGGAAAGAATAACAGACAGCCCTGGATGAAGGGATCAAATGGACCCTAAGCAAGTTTACTGACAATTCAGACCTGGGGCAAGTGGCCCATCTACCTGAAGGCTGTACTTGCATTCTGTGAGGCCTTGATAGGCATGAGAGTGGAGCAGAGACAAACTTAATGAGGTTCAACATGGACAAGTATAGGGTCCTGCACCTGGGGGAGGAATAGCCCTGTGTACTGGCACAGGCTGGGGGCTGACCTGCTGGAGAGCAGCTCTGCAGAGAAGGACCGGGGAGTCTTGGTGGGTGACAAATTGACCATGAGCTGCCAGTGTGTCCCTGCTGCCAGGAGAGCCAGTGGGATCACAGGGAGCACTGGGAAGAGTGTGGGCAGCAGGTCAGGGAGGGGATCTTTTCCTTCTGCTCTGCCCTAGAAAGGCCACACCTGGAGTGCTGTGCCCAGGTCTGGGCTCCTCAGTACAGGAGAGACACGGAGCTGTTGGAGATGGTCCAGCAGAGGCCACAACGATGAGGAGGGGTCTGGAGCATCTCTCTTGTGAGGAGAGACTGCGGGAACTGGGAACGTTCAGTCTGGGGAGGAGAAGACTTGAGAGGAGATCTCAAAATTGTGTATAAGTAACACAAAGGCAGTGCCAAGAGGATGGGCCACTCTTTATAGTGGCCCAGTGACAGAACATGAGAAATGGCCAAAAAATAAAACACAAGGAGTTCTACCTCAGCGTGAGGAAGAAGTTTATGTCAAAGCTGGCAGAGCACTGGAACAGGCTGCCCTGGGAGGTCATGGAGCCTCCCTCTCAGGAGACATTCGAAACCCACCTGGATGTGTTCCTGTGTCACCCACTCCACGTGACACACCTTTGGGCAGGAGGGTTGGACTGGGTGATTTCCAGAGGTCCCCTCTAACCCTAATGATTCTTTGACTGTGTGAACTTGTAACATTTATAAGAAACTGCTTGTGTGTGCAAATGTCAAAGAGAAGCATAAAATGTAACATCTAAATTTTTTCCCCCGTCTTTGTTGCTTTTTGTTTCCTTGTTCCCCTCCCCAGTTCTCGAAGTTCCTGAGGCCGATAGAAACACTGCAATGCCCCAGTTCCCGAGAGAGCAGCCGGGCTTTTCCCAGGACACGAGGATGGATTTTCCAGGGGCTGCTCAGGGACCGCAGGGCGGGCGCCGGGCCGGCCATGGCGGGACCTGACCGCCAGGGGTCGCCCTTGTACCAGAGCCTGCGATGGATCGGGAAAATCCCCCCGAATTCCCTTTAAAATGCGCTTTCTATCGCTATGGAAATATTGCTGAAGAACCATTCCTTCGCCAAAGAAAGTAGTTTCTCCATTTTGAATTATGATGTTCCTTGGGAGGACATAATTTGCTGATTAGAGATATGTTTGTTTAGCTGCAGTGCCTCAAGCTTCAAATTTGATTGCGTTCATTTTAATCACATAAATGATCTTATTTTCAGTAACACGGAGTTGTTTGTTCCAAATGCATTTAGGAATTCTTATCTCAGTTATGTCACGTCCTGGAAGTGATATTACTAATTCCTAAAATCATAAAACTCCAACTTACGCAGAAGAGAAAGTGCTGGAAGAAGGAAGCATTTTTTAAATTTATTTAAACAAAAAGGGCTCCATTTAAAGTCTTTAATCCTGCTTATGCTGCCCTAAGGGACAAGATCCAAAGCCACACATGATCCTTGTGCCTCTGATGTGAAAGACCTGTAAAACATCACACGCTGAGTGTAAACGGATACACTTGGCTCATGTCACATTGCCCCTGTCCATGGCTACATGTCTTTTTTCTGACATATTTTACCATGTCTTCCTTCTTTCTAGATGCAACCTATCCCCAGAAACTGCCAGCTGCTCCAGCTGCCCTCCCTTATTCTTCCCGTCTACAGGACAAGGGAGGAGAAAATAAAACTAATCGAGGCAGTGGCACGTCGCAGCACAATTTCTGGGCTCCTGTACCACCCCTTCTGCCCTGTGATCAGAATTCCTGCTCATCCTCTGCTTGCAACTTTCTGGGAGAAGAAAAACCTGAGCTTTCTAGGCCTGCAAGGCAAGCACCAAAGAGGGTAAACTTTTAAAACAGCAAGGCAGGGAGAGGTTTTGGTGATGGGAGAAACTGCATCTGGCAAGTCACACTTAGCAGAACTGTCTTCCCCCTGCAGCATCCTGGAGACAGAGACGGATTTTCAGAAACCTTCATTTTCAGCCAAGGATTAAAGTGGGATCTACAAAGAAATAACTAAAAATAATAAATAAATAAATATATTTTCTTTATTAATAAAGAAATAACAAATAATGTTACAAACACATGTAATCATCTGTCCCAACCTGCTGAACATGTTGAACAGTCACGTCTGTGGGCCATAGAGTGAAGAACAGGGATCCAAGGACATACAATGTCAGCAGCAACGTGCTGCTTGAGCTCCACAGAGCTCCTTTCCCAGCTCACTTCCAGCCTGCCACCAAGGAGTGTCCATCCTCTCCAGGATGTGTGTGCCAGGGATATGGGCCTGGAAGAGTAGGAGGTTCATTACCTTGTTCCAGAAGTTACTTAGGTGCTATTTTAGGAAGAGGTCATCACTAGGCCATAAAGCACTTGGAAAATGTCCTCTCTCACCTTTTCTCTGTGGCAATGGCAGGGAGAATACCAGTGGAAAATTCCTGTGAAAAGCAACTGGAGTGACAGTCAAGGCTGATCCAGACACAGCTCCAGGAAACATAATGCTAGAACAGGACCTTGATGTAAACAGGAGTTCAGGACCTTGATCCAGTGGGAGTCACTGAAAACATCAGGCTGATTGCCTACTGAGATGGGGTTGTTCTTATCAGAAGAAATATTTGAAAGTTAACTCCATCTCCTGGGCACAACAATGCCTAAATCCAGAGATGGATATGGGATCATGTGACTGAGCATCCCATCTGGGCCTTGGAGCCTCAGAGCCAGCGAGGGCTGGAAGGCAAAGTGACATTAAAGACAGGGAACAGCTTGTACACTGGCCAACATGCAGAGGTTTAATTTCTCCCCAGTAGGTAAAAAGCACCAACATCTGTGAAAGTCACTACGCAGTGAACAAAAAACATCCCAGTGTGGGGCATCCAGAGAGGCAGCCAGTCCAGCCCTGCCAGCAGCAGCAGCTGCACTCCAAGCACACAGCTTTTATTGCAGTGACTATTGACCGAGCCCAGCTCCCTTTGAGAAGGAGAGGCTTCTCATCCAACTGTGCATTAGTGCCTGACTCGGAGTGCTGATGGCTTTGCTTCATAATTTGGCTCTGACATAGGGGAACCGAGCATCAAGAGAAAGCAGTAAATGCAGGCAAACCCTTCTAAACAAATTGAGATTCTAAAAACTACTGTTGAGCCTCTTGCACAAATGATGAAAACAACGCTGTGGCACAAAAAAGACTGACTTTACAAACAGCATGATGGAAACCTACAAGTAAACCAAGCACTAATAAGTACACTGAATTCATACATTTATTATGAGGTGCAATAATCAAAGTAATAATCAGAGAAAGGAAGGGCTCCATTTAAAAGTTATTTACAGACTCACCACAGGTTTTATTTTCAAATTTGAGCTTATACATACATACATACATACATACATACATATATGTATAAAATGTAAGTTTGTGTACAAATATTACATACCTAGAATTTCCTTTTTCTACTTTGCCTTTTTCATCATTAAAGAATTTGAATCATCTGCCTTACACAGAGAAGTTTTAATAATGTTTGTATGGAAAATACAGTGGGTTTTTCTCAGCTACTCAGCAGTATCACTTTGTGAAGCCTCAAGTGACTTAAAATGCCCTTTAACAGTCTTAATTCTGCTTACTTCAGAGAAATCTCAACTTACAGAAAGCTGGAAGGAGGGAATCTTATTCCAGAGCAGTATTGGTCTGATCCACTCAAGCATGAGCTTTTTATATCAAGCCTGTAAGCAATAATTCTGACCCATATGGTTTACTGAATCAGAGCCTAATTTTGTAATATCCCATCCAAATTTATATCTTAGTACCTGAACATTTTGCCTTTTCAACTAGAATGTTGCCCTGCATAATTCATGAAGCTGTGAATTATTTTTATATATCCTCTGCCTCTATTTTTTAAAGAAAGCTGTTTGAAAATTGAACACTAGAAATACAAAAATGCTTAACAGTGTTCTGAAACAAACCTAGACCATGATGTTGTGAACAGTACTGAGAGCAGTGAGGGACTATTCACACATGCAAGATAAATCCTAGATGTAACTATTTCCTTGATCATAGTTTACAAACCAAAGCAAAATATTTTTGCTCAAAAAACACTAATATTTATTATTTTAATTTATAACTTAAAAATAGCCATAAAACTTGTTCCTACTGAAAAAAAAACAAAACAAATCAGAGTACAGTACTTTTAATATTTCTGTTACCTCCCTCTTGGATGCTTAACAAGCAAAATAGCATAAACTGCTACAGATGGATCTTTAGCACAGTTTAGCAGAGCTCTATGCATCCCATCAGAGTAGTACAGAGCAGCGAAATGAAGACAGACAGTGCAATAAGTGCAGGAGCTGTAAATGAATGTGAAAAGAAATTGAGTTTGAAATGTTCTTGGCACTTTCCCAAGAAAATATTACCACTGTATTTAAAGAGAAGCATTGTTTCAGGATTACTAAAAAGAAACTCTAGCCTCTTTAATTATTTTCTCTTCTGAGACCTATTTTCAGTTCAGCTGCAACATTTACGTAAAACCCAAGCACACTCCTATGGATTGTCCAACTTAAGTAGAACAAGAATTGTACTCGAGCACTGAGTCTAGTTCTGGGCCCCCAGGGCCGGACAGATGTGGAGCTACTGGAGAGAGTCCAGCAAAGGGTCACTATGATTTTAAAGGGCCTGAAACACCTCTCCCCCACAAGGCAAGGCTGAGAGATCCGGGGCTGCTTGGCCTGAAGAAGAGAAGACTCAGGGAGGGACCTTGTCAGGAACATTTGGAGGGGAAAGTGCAAACAGGACAGAGCCAGGATTTTCTAAGTTCCCAGTGACAGTACAAGATGCAAAAGGCACAAACTGAAACACAGTTCTGTCTGAACATCAGGAAACACTTTTTTATTGTGAGGGTGTCTGGACACCAGCACAGGTTGTCCAGGGTTGTTGTGGAGTCTCTATGCTCAATATTCCAAAGGCACCTGGACACAGTTCTGGACAACTGGCCCTAGGTTGCTTGAGAAGGGGAGGGGAGTTGGACCAGAGTGAGTCTAGACCACTTCCAACATTATCCATTCTGTCTTCCTATATAGTGAATTGAGCTTTAAAATGTGTCAATCAAAAAAAGAAAAATACTATTGAGGAGACTGCAGTATCTTGAGTATCAATTGCATTCATTTGCAATATTAGTTAAGCCAACTGTTTCATTCTTTGAGTGGACAAGAACTAATAATCTGACCCAAAGTCAGATTATTTTATTCTTTCTAGGTTTGCAGCTGTAAGTGTTAATGTATCAGCATCCCATGGAGAGCAGTCAGATTTCTGCAGATTTCCAAAAGCATCTAGACCAGGCTGCTCTCAGGTGCACAAAACCAGACCTCTGTCCATTTGCATTATTCTGTGTTACCTAACCAAGGCTACTTACTTCTTAGGGAAAACTGAAAATAGCTGGGCTAGAAGGTTCTCAAGAAGAGTCTCTAATATATAAAGTTTTCATTTTTGTAAACCCAGCCTTGTTTTACAGTTTAGTTAATTTCACAAAAAAAAACCCCAAAAGAACAAACCAACAAACAAACAAAAAAACCACAACCAAACCAAACCAACCCCCCTCCCCCAAAAAAAAACAAACCAAAAAACCCACAAACAAACAAAAAAATCACCCCACCAAAACAAGCAATCAAACAAATACCAAAACACCTGGAAGAGGCTTTGCTTATGGACAGTGCTGCATGTGTGTGTGTGTGTGTGTGTGTGTGTACACATCTGGTAACACATACCATTATCACATGACACTATGAAATACAGCAAACTAAGCGACCCAGACCTGGGCAAAGCATGGCCAAGATGGAAATTTTAAAGAAGGTCAAATGCTGCACTAGCTTTGGTGATTCAGAAGTTGGAAATCTTCCATTTCCATTATCATGTATCTAACTTCCTAAGCATATCATTAATGGCTAACTTATTTCTGCAGGTGCTAGCTTTCCTCAAGGACATAAAACCATTATTATCCTTATCATCATTGGTTGTATGTAAGACTCCATGATGTTTTCTTATCACATTCAGTGTTATGGCCTGAAATCCCAGCAATTAGCATCATTCCTCAGAGCCCAAGGCCCAATCACTGTACCCAGCTCCCTTTATCACCTGCTGTTGCCTTCTGGTGAGGTCCCTGCCCTGGCAAGTAGAAGGATGCTTTGTTAATAAAAGACTATTATTTCCATCACAGCAATTATTGAGATCAGCTAACACCAAGGCAATAGCAAAATGTACTAGTTGACTTCAGGTATTGATTTTTGTTGCTGTACCTTGAAAAGCTTCCAAATTCTGGCTGTGACAAAAAATGCTACAATTAAAATCTTGGCTATCACACTGACATCTATTATAGAAATGGTGCACTTAAGGAAATTTAAAATTTACAATGTATGTTGTACTGACAGACTAATTAATGAGACAAAAAGAAGTATTTGGTTTAAATATCAACAGTAGAGTGCCCAGTGGGATTCTTTGCTTCCTTATTCTATCAGACGATGCCAGAGCCATGCAGAGAACTGCAGATGAACGACTGCTCTCCAAGCATACAAGAGTACTTGTGTTCAGTAGAAATCACTTTGAACATAAAAAAAAAGCTGGATAACCTGCTGGACAAAAAAACTGTTAATTGTGATAGACATGTCTGAGAAAATAGTTCCACCATCCTGTTAATCTGAACAGCCCTGAGCCAAGGGAAGGAAAACCGGGGACAACAAAACCTATGGAAAAAAGTTTCAGATAGGGAATCGCAAGGTACTGCTATTTTAAAGTTGGAGTTTTACCAGTTAAGCCAAAATTCTGAATTTCAAACTTCCTGCTCAGAAAGCCCTGGCATTTGTGAAGAGCTGAAGAGTGATTCACTCATCACAGGTAGTTCTACATAAAGATACTGAAAACTGCAATATTCTCTTCAGAGACTCTGTAACAGCTATTATGGTTTTACCTAAGCTGAAACCCTTATCAAAATTACCTTACCTCTCCAAATGGAAAATGTGACATTTTTAAATAAAAATCAATTCTGTAAGCAATGAGTACATCTACCCACACTTTCAGCATCATGTTACAAAAGTCTTTAAATTGCCAAAAAACAGCAAAACAAATACCAAAAACTTCTAGTCTTGTCTCTTAAGGAAGAGACATGCATGACTGTCCAAGTACCTATTCAGCATTTCCCACTATCCCATAATTTCTGATGTTGGCCAATTTCTACCATATTTAGTAATTAAGACAGAATCTCAAAGAAATTCAACTCCTGTTAAATTACTAAATTTTATCAATCTGAGTACTGGACAAAAATTCAGTGTGCTCTTGAAGCAAAAGGTAATTTAGTGCAGCCCTGTCATCTTCTGATGTGTAACTTTCACTGTGATGAAATGGCAATGCCTGCCCCAAAACTTAGGTTATGCACAAATTGTATTTGTATTATCAACTATACACAAGTAACAGGAGAAAAGGTTGACTCAGGAAAAGAGATTCTGTTGTACAATGCCAAGAACATTTCATTTCCAAAACAGGTGATCATATCACTGTCAAATGATCATTACAGAACAAAAACCACAAAACCTTTTGTGTAGCTTTGTAAGTGGAGGCCATGCAGAACAGGGTAGCTCAACCTGAGAAATAAAGTAAATACTCACGGTAAGAAACCAGAATATGTTGGGCAACCAGAAACTGCTGAGGCAATTTGGCTACTAAATAACAATTCTATGAATTGGGGCAGCCTCCATTGCATGACTACTGGTCAGACCATTCCAGATTTTGGCTACCAGCATGGTCTTTGCAGTGCAGTGATAATTTCATCCCTCCCCCCAACAAAGAACCCTCAACAGAGAATACTGGAAATATAAATACGTATTTTCTGACGTGGGCATGAAACAGCTCAGCCTAATTCATTCCTTTCTGCCAAATGCCCCAGGGCCAGCTGCCCATCAAAATTTAACTGACTGCAGGGCTGGGCTCTAAACCCAGAACCTCTTGGATAGGAGTGTAGATTCCTGGGTCAAAACCCATCCAGGTGGGAAAGGAGCTAACTGCAAAGCTGACCCGCAGTGGCAAAACACTCTGGGGAGGGAAAAGCAGCACTGGGCAGTAAAGAACCAAGGGCTGATTTTGATAGGTAGGGCAGGAACTGAGTTTGGATTTAATAGCAGGTTTTCTCAAACTATCCTTGAAAAAGCCCTCTAGCACATCCCTGCTGATGTGTTCACACTATTTAATACAGTTCTGTTGCTGAAGCTCAGCCTGTGTATGCAGCCCACTGCTCACCTTGAGCTCAGGAGAGACATGGAACACTGGGTGAGAACAAAACTGCAGCCACATGGGTATCCCAAAATCCTGAAGGCACACAAAACTGGTACATCTCTAATAAAATGTAGAAATGACAGATAAATCCGTAAGATATTTGTTTGGAGATGCCTCCAGTCCCCACATGACAATTGAAGACAGACTATTGTGTTCTCTTGGAAACATCAGGCACCTGGATTCCCTGAATCCCCATAAATAAACAAGCAGAAGTGAACCAGCCTACAGGAACAAGGACACCATATTGAGCTGAGCATGGGTTGAACTAGATCCTAAAGTTCCTCCCAAGCCCATTTATTCTATGATTAAGCATTTTATCAATATGTACAACAAGCAAATCACCAGAATGTGTTCTAGAATGGTGAATTTACTAATACAGAGAAAACAGCTTCAAGGCTTCAGCTCCCTTCTCCATCCATCACACCAGGATCATAAGCCTTCCTTGTACAGTCCATACTTTTTTGCTGGTCCTTGGCTTGTGGCATCAGATTTATAGAGCAAAGAGGAGGCACAGCATGCCCAAAGCAAACAAACCAAGGAGCTGCAGAAGTGCAGAGGAGTGAGCGGGGAGAATTCACATTTTTTGTCAGGCTGAAGACCCACACTGGAAGCCCAACTTTGCTCGGGGACTGAAGAGGAGGGCAAATCTTAAATGATCTGGTGAGAAACACATGAACTACACCTGAGAATCAGCCCAACTTCTCCTCCAGTTGTATTAGGATTGAATTTGTGCTTGTTTTAGAGAAAAAAAATAGAAAGCACAACCTGAAAGCATCAAACTTTTGTAGATGAACCCATGACCAGTTTAAGATTCGGGGGCGTTTGCAGCTACAAGAAGCATATGTTTTTTCAGTGTATCTCTCCCTTTGGCTTTGGTGGTTTAATACTCATACAAAAGAAGTACAGCAGAAACTGTCATCTTCATTTCTTGCTGGATTGCTGTGTGGCATTTGCTAAGCTCTCTTTATTTCAACAGAAGACTCCCCAGAGCTCAGAAGGCATTCCTTCTTAGCATGTCTTTACTGACTCCCTTTTGACTCTCATGTAGAAAAATGTTGCTACCTCAACTCATTTTCTCATAAAGTCTGTATTTTTCTTAAATCCTTTGCCACTGAAACTGGCAGAGATCCAGTTCCCTTTGCTGAGGTCCTCAAAATGAGAGAGCCTTTTTAATTTGAAAAGAAGACTGAATAGATGAAGCAAGTACCTCCAGAATGTAAATTATCTCAGAATGAAAAGTAAAACTCACAAATTTTAACTTAAAAATCATTTAGGGAACAGACTTTTTTAGAACCAACAGAAATTATGCTGGAAAATCTTTAGCTAAGATTTCCTATCAGTAGGCCAACAGATGCCACTTTATGACAGAAAATAGTACATGAATGAGATGTCCTAGCCATTTGCAGGGCATTTTCATATTTTCAGTGCTCTAGACTGCCAAGGTCTGTGTGGTACAAACCACAAATGGCACAACGGAGAATAAGCCAGAAAATGGGGCTTTAAGGAACGCAGTACGAACACAGAGTAGTGGGTGGGTATCTGGAATGTTAACATGGCAAAATGACACTGAAGAGAAGTGATGAAACCAAAATCAGAGGGTGAAAGCAAATACCTCTGAGCAGATCATAAACCCCATAAAAAAGATGGAAAGGACAGATCAGTTGAATCAAAAAGAGGGTGTGAAAGTGCAAGTGAGGAGCTGCACAGGGTTGAAGGTACTTGGCTGAAACAAGTAGCCAGCATGAAGCTGAGAGAAGCCAGCCACAACTTGAGAAAGGTCTTTCAACATCCAAAGGACAGCGCTCTGGTGCTTGCTACTGCTGTGCCAGCTGCTGGTTCCTGCCTGGAGCCTCCAGCAAGCTGCATCTTCCACCTCTCTTTGGGAAAGTCCTCAATTACTGAGGCTGCATGTCCAGAGAAAGTACCAGAGATTACCAGGTGACCACAAGTCACAGATCTTTGATGAGAAATTCACTTACGGTGCAGAAGTTCAGATCATCAGGGGCAGAAGAGACAACTGTGTCTCTTCATGATACATCATGTGTATCTCATGATACATCATGAAAGATTTGCTCTTAATCTCTACTTCAAAGATTTTCCTTTTTTTCCTCTTTTCTTTCTTTTAACTGGAATCTATTCACTGACCTGATTTTTCTGTTCCTCCTAAGCTCTGCTTGGCTCATGCATGAAGGAAAGGGGCCAAACACGGCCTTGTGCCACTGCTGGTCTGCTGGGGACTTGCTTAGCTTCCCACGTAAATTGGCCTCGGGCTGCCCTCGTTTGGATTTGGCTTCATCCAGCTTTGGCTGCAGCAGCCCCCGAGGGGCCGTTCCACGGCCAGGAATAACTCAGCAGCTCTCTGGCCACTCTTCCAGCCCCCTGGATCTCTCCAGCAGACCCAGCATTCACCCGTGACCCAAATGACAGCATACCTGACAGCAGCGGGGCGGGGCAGGATGGAAAACCCAATTAACCCCTTTTCCTCGGGGACGCACAGACGGGTCGGGCAAAGGTGATGCACCGACTTTCCCTGTGTGAAGGAAGAGCCCCCACGGCAGGACACCATGGCCAGTCACAGCCACCGAGAAGCGCTCGCCGAGCGCAGGCGGGGCAGCGGCGGCGAGCGAGGGGCGCCGGGCGGGCACTGAACGCGCTGTGCCGGACCCGGACCGGCTCTGCCGGGGCTCCCGGCCGGCATCGCCCGTCGCCCATCGTCCTGCCCCCGGCATCGCCCCCGCCTCAGTAGCAGCGCCTCGCCCTCCCCGTCCGGCAGCCGCGGGCGGCGGCAGCGCCCCTTTCCCGCCTCTCCGCTGCCTCCCGCCCGCCTCCCCCGCGCTCCCTCCGCCCCCTCGGCCGGCAGCTCCCGCCCGCCGCTCCCCGCTGCGCAGAGCGGCCGCGCCGGCGGGGGATGGAGAGCCAGCGCTGCTTCGCCAACCGCTTCGATGACTACCCGGGCAGCCCCGCGGCGGCGCCGGACAGGGAGGCGGCGATGCCGCTGGTGACGGCCACCATCGAGCGCATCCTGCGGGAGCTGCCGCCCCTGGGCGGCCCCCGCGGCTGCCCGGGCGGGCTGTACGGCGGCGTGGCCGGCGTGGCCTACATGCTGTACCACGTCGCGCAGTGCCCGCTGTTCGCGCCGTCGCGGGACTCGTACCTGCGGGCCGCCCGCCGCGTCGTGGACGCCTGCCTGCGCTACCAGGAGGGATGCGGCGAGGCCGACGCCGACACCCGAGCCGCCTTCCTGCTGGGCGGCGCCGGGGTGTACGCGGTGGCCGCGCTGGTCTACCGCGCCCTGGGGCTGCCCGAGTACGCGCGGCCGCTGGGCAAGTTCAGGGAGCTGAGCGAGGTCTGCGCTCCGCTCTCCTTCCTCGAGTGCGGCTCCGACGAGCTGTTCGTGGGCCGAGCCGGGTACCTGTGCGCCGCGCTGGTGCTGAAGCAGCGGCTGGGCGTGGAGGTAAGGCAGCCCCGGGCGGCTTCCCTCGCTGCTGCCGCGCCGGGACGGTGCCCTCGGGGCTGGAGGGGACGGATGCGGCGGTGCCGCGGCTGTCTGCAGCCTGCGCTTTCGGGGGTCAGCCTCGGAGCCCCCGGCGTGCGAGTTCCCTGGTAGCCGTTCCTCCTCGGCGCTCCTCCCCGAAAGGAAAACGTGCGGCTTTGGCCAGAGGGAGCGGGATGGGGTCCCGGCTGTGGAGCGGAGCGCTGCGTCCCGGGGCGCGCCGAGAGCATCAGCTGCTGGTGAACTACTTGGCAGAAGCCACCCCGGGTTTTTCAAGAGTATTTCCGTAAAATGAAGGGGGTAGGAAAAGAAATAGCGTTGAGTAAAACAGTAAAGAACCCTGTAATATTAAGCTGTGCTGTCCTGTAATTTGTAAGCAAGGAACCAAATTTTCAGAGGCGTTTGATCTTGCTAACCCCATCATACTTTTAGAAAACTGACAGTATATTTTGGTGCTTTTCATGAATGAGAGCCGGGTTCTTTTTGCTGGAAGCGTGAAATGTGTTTATGGTTCAGCATAGTGTTGGTTTCAGTAGTCGGGACTTTACCCCAGCACATTGTCATTGGCAATACAATTCAGGTGACAGCTCAGAGCTTCCACTGATTATGGCATAATAATTACTGCAACTGGTATGTTTGCTGTGGTGATTGTTACTAAGTGGTCAGTGTGGTGTCTGAGCAGGGAGATGGTAGGTTTTTTTCCCCTGTCCTCTTGTCAGGTCTAATCTGTGTTTCTTCTGTTAATCACTGATTTGCAAGTTCATACGCTTCTGGCTTTCTTCTCTCCCAGGAGGGAGAAGCAAGGTTTATTTATAAGTAAATAAATGATGTAAGAACTAGTGGCTCTGCCCCATCCAATACCAGTCACTGCAATTGGAGTCTGAGGAAATTCACTTAATGGAGGTCTCGGGAGGCTCGAGGGTATCCACAGAAGCCAGGAAGAATGTTAATTGTGATTGCCTTGAACTAGAATTCATAACCACACTAAGCATTTCAAGTAGCATACCAAGCCTGCCGTTTCTTTGTACAAGATTGTCTGACAATCATAACCATAAACATGGTTATGTTATTTGTAACCATAACATAACCAAACTTTTCATTTGATGGCCTTTCCCATGACAGGAAAGTTTTGTAGACACATCACAATCCATTGTGCAGCACTGCCTGCCTGAAGGCTTGGCTTCTCATGGAGAAATACACCATCCCTGTTGGTTCGTTTGCACTGGGGGAGTGTGTCCAGCACCCAGGGATGTTATCCTGACATCCCAGCAGAAGGAGGTGGCACCCTGCACCCCACTGCTTTATTTAGTGTTTTTTCCATTTGCCTTACATCCCTGAGAGCAATTGCTGAGCAGTTGGGAGAGTGGGTGCAGTCACCTCTCAGGCAGCTGAGCAATGGGAGAGCTCTCCTCTGCTTGCTTGGTGAAAAATTGCACTAAATTCAGGTATAAAGAGTTAAACATCCCCACAGACAAGCATAGGCATGCACTTAATGTGGAATCTATTTAGTAGGTGGGCTAATTGTTATTTTGCAAATAAAGCATATCCTGTAGCCCCCTGCTGATGTTTTGATTGATAACCTAGCGTACTTCTATAGTATTATTTCTTCTATTATACACCATAATTTTAGATGCATAGTGCAAGTAACAAAGCACATCATTAATCATTAATATAGTCAAATTACATTTTTTAATTTTAACAAAGATTTTAAAAACTTGCAACTGAAATATTTTGCTGCTTCGTGAGAATTACGATTTCTAGTCTATATGTATTCAAGCTTGAGCAAAATTTGTGTCCTTAGATAAATATTCCCAGCCTAGTACAGAATTATTTTAATTAGTATGTTGCCAGACCAAACCCTGCATCTTTTTATAAATTAAGAAAGGGATGCCCAGAGAGAGTGCATATCATTTATTACCCAAGGTCAAACTGTAAGCCAGGTACATCCCAGAATAGAAGCAATATCTTGTGATTCAAACCGCTGGAAAATGCTACCTCCTGTAATTTGATTGTGCACAGCCTCACATGTCTCATTGCAGCATGTTTTCTTGTTACCCACGGTTTTTTTGTTTGTTTGTTTGTTTGTTTTGGGGGGAAGGGGTAGGTTTTTTTTAATTATTTTTGTTTGTTTGTTTGTTTTTGAGGACACTGTGCAAATATTTCCAGCACAAAGTGAAATCCATTCCTTATGTTGAAACACAGCCTCTGCTGCCCGGGTGGTTTTTTTCCTCTGAAGGAGTCAAATGGTGACCTATATACAAGAAATCACTTGTCCTTGAAAAAAGCCTTTTGAGGGAATTTCATAATTTATGTTTTGGGTTTGTTTTTTGTTTAATCCAAGCAGGGATGGAAGGAGACAGCTTTATTCCAGCAAGCACAAGTATAGCTCAGTTGCTGTGCCCCAATACTTCAATTTCTTGCTAAAGAGTCCCGGTGTCTTTAAGCTCCACATGTTCTTCATGAAATTAATGGAATATCCTGAAGAATCCAATCTGTTGGATAACACTGACCTCATGTGAAGAAGGCATTTGCATTCAGCTGGTTTTGAGATTTTTAGGCTAATACAGCATTTTTCCCTGATTAATTAATTGGGATTTTTTGCATGAGTAAGGATTACTTCAACAGTCAAGGCTTAACAGGATTTGACTTTCATGATGCACTGTGCATTAGGAAAGATGTTTATTTTCATCCCTTCTTTAATTTCCATTATATTGCAGTCAGTGCTTCCCAGACAGAGATAGGTAAAATACTGTTTTAGCAGAAACAGTGTGTCATTTGTATAAGTGTATGTATTTTAGCTGTCCTTAACTACTGTGTTTTTGCCATTCAGGGGGAAAAAACTGTTTTATTCTCTCTTAAGTACAACTTTTTCTAATGCTTGTAGTGTTGGTTCATTGTGTGTCCTTGGGGAAATCTGTCAGTCCTGCTTTTAATTACCTTCACTCAGTCTGTGTTTGCTTGAGCAAACAGCAGTAAGACCATTAAAATGGTGGTCCCATCCCTCCGTTCAGATCATATTTTATCCTCTCCTCAATTTTTCTCCGTGATGCTTCTGTCCCATTTTGTGGTTGATGGAGCATGGTGTGCCTCGGTAGTTGCACTCCCTTCTGGCAATGTAACTGTCAGATGACGGAGGAAAAGGTACAGAAGTTCAAGTGGCTCCATGTATTACCATCTGCTAAAGATGTTGCTGCCTTTTAGCACAGCTTGGGTTATCTTTTAATAACTGACTATGCATGAGCTGGGCTGGCTTCCACTGGCTCAGGGTTGCAGCAGCACAGACGGCAGTGGTGCCCTGTAGGAGACAGGGCAGCATTTTGCACAGCCTGGTGCTGTGATTTCATTGGAGACAATGGTTTCACAAGACTTTGGGGACCCCATCAGAGACCCTTGCTCCAGGGGTGACAAGGTGAGCCGGCACACTGTGGCAGCAAGGTGGCCAAAGCTGTTTGCTCAGGGACTGAGGAGTCTTGAGAGCCTGCAGAGGCTCTCTCATGGCAGTGGTTAAGCTTCCTGTGTCTATGGCAGAGGGGCATCTCAAGTTCCTTTTCCAGCCTGCGCTAGGTCAGGGCTTGGTGTGAGTATCCAGGGGTGTTATCCTGTCAGGGTGCGCGCACTTCAGGTATTCTGTCAGGACCTGCCCAGACAGGGCCATGATCTTTCTGGCAGGACCTCGTTGTGTGCAGGGTTCTGCTGAAAACCATTCTTAGCCTGTCCATCACCAGAGCCTCTTTTGTCTTAGACCTCAGGAGATTGCAAATCAAGCTAAAGGAGTCACCTGATATGTGGAAAACAGGGATAGCGCTGCTGTGGGATGTCTGGGATCTGGGGGCCGGAGCAGGGGAAGTGTCCAGCGTGTGTTTTGTAATATTCTGGGAAAGAAGATACAAATGAATGAAGACTATTTTCTAGCAGCTCAGACAATTCTAGATGATGTTTTTGGTTCCTTAGAGCCTTCCCTCCAGATAGTCAGTGAGTGTTTAAAGACTATTATAGGCTCATTTGCTCCACTTTTTTCTGTTTTTTTCATTCTCTTAGAAAAAAATTGGGAAGTGTGAGAGGAAGAATCTTCCTGAGTGCTGCCTAGAACATGTTCATTTGCAACTCTTTAATGTGCAATGTAGATGTATTAATGCTGACCATAGTGTTTCTGAAAGACATACAAATTCAAGATCTTTGAAGGGAGATCTGCAAAATACCCACAAAACTGATGCTGCTCCGAGTGCTGTAGTGCAGAATCCCCATGTCAGGCTTTTAGTCTCACCTGTGCCTGGAAGGGGAGAGTTGGCCTTTGGGTGAGATTTCATTCCTCCATTGTGGCCATTAAAGTGCTTTCTCTCTGTGGAAGAATTTGCCAGTTTATGTGAAATGTTGTGGTGTTTTAAATGTCAGATATCGTGGTGCTAGCTGTGACTGTGCTGATTTCATTATTTTATTTCACACAGGCCACTACACAGCCAGGATGTCTTGTTTTGCCATAGGATTAAAATGAGTTAACAGTAAAGATAAGATCTTTTGATCCCAGCCTGCCTCTTTTAAATGTATGGTCTCCTAGCCATGGTTTCCCAAATTACACGCAGGGGATAAATTTTGTGTTAGGTTGCTTAAATTGATGAATTTAAACCAACAGTTGAAAACTGGGTTTTTCTAAAGTAAACAGTAAAACAAAGGAAAATAAATTATTTGCATCTAGATTTTTTTAAAGAAATATGAAATAATTTGGGTATACATTTCAGAATTTTCCCGTTTCTCTTCAACAAGGCAATGCAGGTCCTTTTTATTTTAACAGCCTTCAGACTGGGAGGTGAGGACATCTTGATAATGGCTGGATTCAGATCAACGCACAGGACCCTGAATATTCAGTTGCAGTCAAAGTAGAAAACTGGAGGTTGAAAATATTAAATTTCAAGTGCGCTGTTTACCAGCCAGCTAAAAAACACTGTAATACAGACTGGATTCTGCTGGAATTGGAGGTTTGATTGACACAAGTTTAGTGACATAAGTTACGTGTTCTGTTGCAGAAATAGGGATTTCAGCTGCTTATAGCTAAGAGTGGTATTAAAAAGACAGTTCTGTACAAAAGCACTTCTGTATCTCCGTACCTCTTTGTGCTGTTGGAAGAACTTTTGCCTATGCAGCAGCATCTTTCTGCTGAAAAAAGAAGCCCAAGCAGTAATACTGATGTTACAATAAGAGATTTTAACCAAAGAAAAAAAAAAAAAAGAAACATACTTATGCAGACATCTCTTGTGTCTGGTATAGATCTCTACTTCCCCATCCTTCCCCTGACTCCTTTAAATTTCATATGCCAGCATTTAACTCTTAAACTTTTATCAGTTCAGTCACCTTCCTCATTATCCCCATGGAGAGCTTTGAGGTCACCCTTTGGAGTTTGTCGGTGCTGTTTGGAAGCAGAGGTGCTCAAGGCAGTGTCCCTGCCCTCTGCAATGCTGCCTCTGGCTCGGAGGTGAGAGCTGCAGAGCACACCACAGGAACTGAAATCAGGGATGCCTGTGCAAAGGTGCTGGGCATTTGCTCAGACCTGTGGAGTGTGTCTGGTGCCTGAATCTCTGGAAGCATCTGGAGCCATCAGTGTTTGAAGCAGGGGATGTCTCTGGCAGAGAGGTGCAGGGCTGGGCTGGGAGCTGCTGTTTTTCACAGCTTTAGTTACTTGGGGTCACTTGGGTGGCACAGGTTCCTTAAATCTATCGCCTTGAATTTTCAATTTTTTGCGTGTTGTGTTTTATGCCTACACCAAATAACTTTATTGCAATACTGTGTTTCTACACGTAGCAATATTTGACGTTGTTTTCCCCTGGTGTTTTTGTGGCCTGGTTCTTACACCAGACCAAAAGCCACAGTTAACTGTGTTAACTCACAGGTAGCACTGGATGACACAGCAGAAAGGAAGAGTGTGCATATCAAACATGCTTATGTGGTAGAGTGTGTGGAGGCAGAGACAGGCATGTATGGGGAAAAAAAGACATTTGACAGAGGCTGAAGAGACAGGCAAAGAAAGAGACAATTCAAAAATTATTTTAAAAGCAAAAGAACAAGTTGCTGGCATAAATAGAAAAATGGAACGGTGCAGGGGGTAGCAGAACTCAAGGGTGAAGGGAAGATGGCAGGGAATAATGTAGTCCCCAGAGCAGGGGAGATTTAAAGCTAAAATCAGGTTCTTTGACAGACTGCTGGAGGTCTGATGGCCAAGGTACTCAATTCAGAAGAAGGTAAAAGTTCAACAGAACAGTAAACACAGGGAGAAGAAGACAGGCAGAGGAGTAAGCTACATTTTGTTGAGGAAAATTACTATTTTTGTCTGCTTGTTTTTTGTTTGTCACTCTTCCGTCCCCATATTCTCTTTGCATATGCTCATGCACTTACAAAAATAGCTGTCATTCACATCCAGTGCTTACAATCAGAGCACAGTCTTAGTCTTATGTGTTCTATTCCATATTTTCTTTAAGAAATAACTGAGACAACTCCTGATGTCTGGAAGCAAATATAGGCTTTTTCATGTACATGGCTGTACTTGTGACACTTACATTTTCCTGTTACATGCATATGATGCTATAAATTAGTGTGTAACCTGACCACTAATGCTGTTAGCAAACTTTACTTTGGTACCAGGCTAAAGAAGCAGGAATATGAAGGACTGAGCTGCTCCAGGAAGGAAGAAAAGAGCACCAGGCTAAAAGAACTACTCTGTAAAAGTATAACATCCTCAGCACTTTACAGCATGGAAATAAATGGAGGGATAAACGTAAGCTGCAAGTTCCTGTGTAGCCATTTAATACACGTTGTTAGAGCATTAGATTTTTACTTAAAGATGTAGCACAGCTATACACTACAACTGGCAGGGTACAGATGTAGAAAAGATCCTCTTCTTTTGTCTCCCTTCCATTAAATCAGTAGATCCTACTTTTCTCTGTTAATTCAGCTGGATAGTCTTAAAATCAACCTACATTCCCATGGGCAGGTTGTGTAAAGATTGCAGAGCAGGTTCTCAACCTTGCCTCCGAGCATTGTTGAGAGGATCAAAATGGTCCTATGGTCCTGCTGTCACCCAACTTCTCTATTCTACCCCTAATTTAAAGAAGCAGAATTCAATATATGCAACCAGGTCACTATTTTTGATAGGACGATCTGTGAAAATATGTCTCTGTCTGTGTCTGTCATGGCAGGGAGTTCTCTGACCATTGACAAGCATGAGATCAAGCACTGAGTGATGTTGTGTAACCTTCTGTCCACTCCATTACAGCAGAGCTCAGGGACAATATCCTGTCAAAACCACTTATTTCTTATCTATATTGTAGGCTCATTTTCAATTGATAGTTAGCCAGCTGGAGTACCATGGCAAAATAATTAAAATAGCTGTTTCGTTTTAGGCAAACATGATCAAAAACTATTTTAAGAGCAGTCCAAGCTGTGGCTGAGTCACTTGGTGTTTCTCAGCTCACTGTATTTTGATGTCTGCGAGAAGAACCATAAATCTATTTTTATATGCAGATCAACATTCCTGAATTCTTCATTTTAATGGCTTGGTATATCTTGTTGAAGAACAATGGATCATGAATAAGATGGAATGGATGTCTGATAGCATTGAATTATCTGTGAGGAAAAAAAACATGGCAGATAAATACATCTTTATCTGTCCAAGGCATTTAGTTATTTTGTGTGCCTAATCTTCTTCACAGGTTGCTTCCAACCCCTCATTGGTACAGCGTTAACATGGTTGAGGATTATAAATTGGGGATGTGCTGGTCATATTTAGATTTCAGCATTGAGGAAATGAAGGCTGCTCTTAAGTGTGTGGGCCTGGGTTTAGAAGCAGCACAGGACAAAGTAGCTCTGTGCTGGTGGGTCAGTGCAGAACTGGAAGATGGTAATTACTGCTTATTCCATCCTGGTAGCATTCTGCAGTTTGTCTGCTCAGTGCTGACAACCAGATAATATCCCTACCACAATCAGAGAGCTGACAGGGAACTTGAGAGGTAATTTCAGCTACCATCTAGCTCACAGAAAGGTGTATCTGTGCCTGTCATTCCTGGCAGCCCCTCCCTGACTTGCTTTTCATACTGCCAGTCAGTGATGAGGGATTCACGGTCTGCCCTGGATGTCTAACACACTGCTTTGTTAGCAAGTCCAGCCTAATGACTTACCTGATAATTTATGCCTGATTTTCCTTGTCCTCTCCGTTGAGAAATAGCAAGAAACTTTGTTCCTCTTTGCAGAAGCTCTTTATATTATAATTTAAAGACTATTTATTTAATTTTTTTTTCATCTCTAAACAGTCCTAATCCTTCCAGTCTTCCCATGTGTGTCATACTTCCTACATCTCTGGTCATTCCCATTGCACTCTGCCAGTCTCCCTCCAACCTTTCCTGAAGAGTGCCAGAAGTGGGACACATGGTTCTGGCAAAGGCCTTTCTAGTTTAGCAGAGAGATAACTCTGTTTCTTCCAGGTCTTTTTTCCATGTACACAGCTCAGTAAGGTGTTTGCGTGCCACACCAGCGTGACACTGACTCACCTCCAACTCATGACCTGCTATTATCCAGCAGCCTTTTAATGGGCTTCAGCTCATGGACAGGTATTCCTTAGAAAAAAGTCTCTGAACAAGTGAAGCAGGTAGGGATCATGTGGAGGCAGGGAATCACTGAACACTGTGCTGTGATATGCAAGATGAGGAGCTTCTTCAACTGAACGAGCTTTGTGTCATTAATGTCCACTGGAGAATCTCTTCGTTTGTTCCCCAAATAAAACTGGAAATGTTTTTCTACCTTGTAACTTGAGGTGTACCATTACATATCCAGGGGACATCTGTGAAGTGATAACAGTTCTTTTTTAAGTACACTTGGAACGATATATTTGAGAGAGCTGTATTAAGTCAACTATTTTGTCCACATTAGAAATCAAGGAGTAAGTGAAATCTGAAGTGTCTGGAGGTTAAATTTAGTCTGTTCTTGTGCTTTGCTTTTTTTGCTAATGTAAAGATAAAGCTCAGTGTTGGCTCTTCCTTTTGCCATCTGTGAAATGGCTAATGCTGCACTTGCTTTAGTTTTTTAAGACTAAGCCAGTGACTGTGTAGTCAAAATTCCAGTTATAATAGCAATGACATTCCACATGGAGCTGTTTAAATTGGATCAGAGCTAAGTCGGTCAAATACTAACTCGGGGAAAACTCTTAGCAGTAGAACAGAAAAAGAAACTTGTTCAGGCTCTTTAGATAAATATTTATTTATTTATTTGTTTTTGGTCTTGCAGAGCTGAATCAGTCGTGAGCTTTCTTATGCCTGGCTGCCATTTTCATCCATACATGTTTTTTTATTATGCCATCAAAAATGCCTGGAAATAATGCTCATTTAACTGCTGCACATCCAGAAAACAAAACATAGAGTTGTAGTATGTATGCACTTGTCCTTTTTTGGTTTCATTCTCTAAACACTGGGGGACTGCTAGGTTATTTTGTTAAAACAAATACTAAAAAAAAAAACATCACACAGGTAAGCTGAGTCAAACTTGGACTTGAATCTGAGGGTCTCTAAATGAATAAAGTTCACGCCATCTATTTGAACAGTGGATGGGCAGTATAGATTTTGGATTTGGATTTCAGATTTGGATTTGGCTCAGTTGTAGAGTCAAAGCATGGCCACAGCTGGAAGGCACCTCTGGAGATATTCTGGTCTAGCTTCCAGCTCAGAGCAGGGTCCACAAGAGGAGACTGCCCAGGGTTGTGCCCACTTGGTTTGGAATTTGTCTGCTCTGTGCCTTTCCTAGGCAAGCTGTTCCTGTGCTTGGCCACCCTCACAGTAAAAAAGCTTTCTTTTTAGATTTAAGTAGAATTGTCTGTCAGTGGGCATTGCTGGGAAGAGCCTGGCTGTGTCTCCTCTGCTCTCCACTATCAAGTGTTTGTACACATTCATGAAGAGCATTCTCTTCTCCAGGCTGAGTTACCCTGAGTTAGTGCATAGAAAACCACATTGATTCCTGCTCCATTTGCCTTTGTTCCCCAAAAGCAGGCTCACAGTGCCATTGCACCTCCTCTGACTTCCTCTAGTACCTTGAATGGGTGAAGGATTGCAATTTTTTGCTCTTGGAGCTGCAAGCAGGGTGGTCCAGAAGGACCCACTCAGCACCATGGTCTGAGTCATGTCAGTCTTTGCTGTATCAAGGAAGGGCAGAATCTTCTCTTATTAGCTAAATATTAAGGTTTGACAGAATCATTCCTGGTTCTGGCAGGTGATTGGGGAGGTTGTGGATCTGAAAAGTTTTGGTATAAGCTGCAGCTTGAAGGCTTCTCAAGGGCCTTGCAGCCCTGCAGCTCTGAGTGTCTCTTGGTGAAAACGCCTGGATGGTAGGAGGTACACCATGCCCCACCATTGCAAGAAGACAAGAAATACCCTAAAAGTGCCTATGCCCCTGCACTGCAGGAACATTATCTCCTGCCTGTGATAATCAAACACCCCAGGCTGCTGTTTGTCAGTGGAGGAGAGTTCTCTGTCCCGTGTGATGTGTAAGCAGCCATGAATGTATCTGGGGAAAAAGACAAAACATTTTTCTGAAAGCTGAATTATGGGCCAGGGGATGATAAAACATTCTTTCCAGTGTCTGCAGATGGCCAGGACACCCCTCAAGCACAGGGGCTATGAGGGAGGTTCTTTTCTGTCATTATTTTTGTGGAGTCTCTTTCAGATTCTGCATGACAGACATCAGATGACTTCAGTGTCCTTTTGGGCCCTTGAAATGAAGCTGTTTTATTCCAAGGGCATCAGAATATTAAGCACACAAAATAGGGTATGAAAGGCATCTGGTAAAGAGTTTTAAATACATGTATTTCGACTTAACTTTTAGCTTGCCTTGGAAAACACACTTAGTGATCTTAGTGATCACAGAAATAGCTGTGTGGGGACCTCCTGTATCACTTTGCTCAGTTCCTCCTGTGGGGCTGCAGAGAGCAATCATGTACAATGACAAATCCAGCAAAAGGGAAGATGGCACTGAGTGCTTCCAGAGCACTAAGTGGCATCTGTAACATGAAGTAACAGTAATTCCTGTTAGTTCATTACATGCAAGCTAATGGCCAAGTGCTTGTGAATTTTTCTTTATTACTGTTGGCAGTGGTGTGATTTGTCTCAAGGCTTTTATTATTCCTCCCATGTGAAGTTTGAACTCTTAGGATAATCTGAGCTGTACCTTCTGACACAGCAGTCTCTTTTTCCCAAAGTCTGCTTGGTTTTCTGAGAACTGAGAAAAAGTAGCACAAAGGGAAGATTGATAAAATTTTCTTAATTATATTATCGTACCAAATGGAAATCTTTCAACTAGGAGAAAAGTACAGATAGTAATCCCATTACTTACCAAGTAAGCTATGTTTTAAAGAGCACAGTATTCCACACTTCCTCAAATAAATCCCATGACTCTTACTCTGCCCTTGAAATGTGGTAGTGCTGAATTATAAGTGACTGTATTTGAAATATGACTTGGATTGTACTTGGAGTTGTGGGCATATTTCCAGGCAATGCTAATGGCACTGTATGCCACTGGAAACTCTTTTTTTTACTGTCTTTTGCTTCAGAGCCATCTTGTCAATGTGCCCTGGAGTATCTGGGAGCCACATACAGAGCATCAGGATTTTTACTACATAAGGCTGCTACCATAGTCTGAGGGTAGAGTAAAATTCAGATGACTCAGAGGACTTGATCACCTTCATCTGGTTTTCCTGCATTATGTTGTCAGCATTCTTCCTGTAGCCTAAGTTGATATTTCTATTCAGTGGCTTATTGGCATGGCACAAATTGCAGATCATCACACAAAGTAAAAGTGGCATGATGCCAGCATGGAGTTCTCTAGAATTCCCCCTGCTTGAAGGCAGTGCTGGTGTTACTTTAAAGTGACTAATGTATGCCTCAGTTAGCCTGTGAATGATGCTGTTGTATCATTTACCTCATTTAACTAATTTCACAGTAGCCACATTGTTCCTTAGTGGCAAATATTTTGACATACTTCCAGGTGTCGAATGCCTCACAAAGATCTGAATAGCAGAACTGTGCATATAAAGCAGCATGACAGAATAAAGAAGTCTTTTGAGACAAGCAACATCACTTGTTGTAAACAACAGAATCATAAAATTTGTGGCTGATGAAAGTAGCCACTTGTTTACATTTGAATAAGTCTTTTGATGCAGTGTCAAAGATATTCTTACTCGAAAACTTAATTCATGCTGGCTTGGATGGGGACATTGTGGATTTGGAATTGGCTGAAAGACCACAAGCAAAGCTAATCATAAGCACTAATAAGGGACTGATGTAGCAACCAGCCTTATTTATTATCTTCATTAATGATCCAGAAGAGGCAGATATCTGGATAATAGTTGCTTTGGCATTTAAACTGAAGCAAGTGCCAGACATTATGCACAGGCAGAGGGAGAGTATGAAAACAGCTGAAGACATTAAAAAATGAGCTAAAACAAGGTTTATCTTTTTTTTTTTTAATGTAAGCACATGTATCCGTGAAGAAATATCCATAATACTTATCCTGTATGCTAGGAAGAAACTGAGGTCCAGTTAAGCTGGACATGACAGGGCCTGAGTGCATCAGAGTTCAGCACTTACTTTGATGTAAATTCTCCTTACTTCCTTTGCATTTATTCTCTGTGGCAATGAAAAAATGAAAAGCCATAACCAGTTCTTGTTATCCCAACATGGCATCCACCAGATCAATGCCATTCCCTACACAGCTGCACCATCCAACAGAGATATTATGTATTCACTCTCTGGGACTCCTCAGACCTGGCCATTGCCTAAAACTCAGCCAGGATGCCAAGATACCTGTTTTGTAGTCCAAACTTTCCCAGGCTGGTGAATAATGTTGGATATACTTAAACGTCCATGCACCTGATTTATGTCCTTATTTTTGTGCTGGAAATCTGGGCATCTTTTCATAGGCGTGCAAATCCTGAGAGTGCTGTGTTGAGGGTCACATAAGCCATGCCAAAATTCGTTAGTCAACAGCTACATGGCTCACCATCTATGGAGGTCTGGTAGAGATTTATAATGCTGTTCTTTTCACCATGGTACTTACGCAGCTCCTTCCAGTCTTCCCACACGTAGTGGCAGTTTACACTCCATCTCACTTGCAATAACTCATCTACATCCTTTAAAGGAGGCTGTAAAGCTGCAGTTGGGGAGCACATCCCACCTAGCTCGTCCCTCCCAGTTTGCTGGAAGTGCTTTTCTCACAGAGCCCTGGAGGTCTGACCCGCTGCGGAGTAAAAGCAAATTTGGCATCGCGTCTTTTCCCAGTAGCAAGGGCAGAATGTGTTCACCTCTTGTCACCCTCACAGGTTTTAAGACCAAATGGGCTCTGAGTAAATTACAGTACAAGTGAGGGTCTTCCTTTTTATATTCAATAACCTTGAGATTTCATCACAGACCTGGTAATTCAAATTCACCTCCTTTCTTTTTCTGACACAGTGCAGTGATTTAAGATGATGCCTCTAAGCAGAGTGTGCTGATGGCTGAAGCATCTTGCTGCACCTCTGATTGAAATTTCTCCCGTTTAATACTCGAACATTCTTCAGAGCACACCTGGAGGGAAGTGCCCCAAATTCTGTTCCCTGAAGCGACAGCATGGGAAGAAACTGCGGCATGGCAGAGGCACAGTAACTGCACAACAGGTTGAAGTAACAGTTTTCAAACTGTTTCACTCACAGCACAGCATGGACTGTTGGATGCTTCCACTTGATTGCGGTGAGGAGCACTATAGTGTATAAACAAACCTTCCTCCTTCAAGATTTGTTTCCAGTGCTCCGTCTGGTTTAATGTCTTGTACCAGTGCTAGATGACTCAGCTACACAAATGTCTGTGGAAAGTGATGCTGAAATGTGTTGTCTGTAACATGCCTAATCTGCTTTTTTAAAGGGCTTGGCTTTATAATCTGAAACACAAGGGTTTATTTTTATTCCAGAATTGATGGGCTGAGTTCTGGGACTTGGCCTTACAACATCTGACAATGTAGTAACCCATCCCTGAAGGCAAGAGTAATCCAGGTTCTTGTTAATAGATCCCTTGGGCAGATTAGAATGAAACAATACTGAATGATTGGTGTTTGTAAATACATATACATAGGGTTTATTTTGCAACAGTTTGGTTGCAGAGGATCTAAGGTATGTGGCCATAAAATAACAATTTTTGGTTATTATTACCTATAGTAATACAGCAATATAGAAGCTATATAAAAAACACTCAAGTAAATGTATGAGTGAAAAGAAAAAAGCTTAAGAGTACAAAGATATCCCACTAATGGATTTTGCAATCAGACTCGATTCTGTTGCAGTTTTGATGTCCATTGGTCGAAGTGATGGCTGCAGCCTTGATGCATCAGGGGTGGGGGAAGCCCCCAAAACACGAAGTTCTGTGGGTTAATGTGTGCTTAGGCTTGGTGAGAATGCCCAGGTACCTTCCCCAGTGGGGGACCTTTCCCTCCTTTGGGGGAAAGCCTCAGAAATGAGTCTGGGGGTGCTTTGGGGGTCTTTGATGGCTTATGGCCCCTTCTTGCCTCTCATGTCAACCTAGTTGAGCCAGTAATGCCCCATCAGAGGGGATGAACACCCTCAGGACCTTTCTCTGGGGTAGCAGGGGGAGTTTTACAACTGAAGGAGGACAGCTGGGATGATAAAAAGCACCATCCCACCTTACAGGATCTGCCTCTTACCTGTCTCAAAGCCTGGCTTGTAGCCCTCGGTGGTGGGTGCTCACCTCCTCTGTCTCAGGGGGACCAGAGGCTTCACCACCACACACCCAAAAACTCAGTCCCTGCCCCTCAGGGGGTGCAAACCCAGCCCCAGCAAATGGGAAATTGTTTAAATCATTAACCATTAACATTCCAGTCTCTTACAGTCTGGAATAAATGTTCTTACATTGTAATATTGGGTGAGTTGAAAGGTGATAAATTATTTATTTACACAACGTGGGCTCTGAAGAATTCAAATTTAATTCAGTTGGAGTGCTGGAGCACTTTTGGCAGCTAAGCCAAAGATCTTTCTAAAAATTCTCAATTACAGTAAAGTTCAGTTGGTTTGTTAAAATTACACAGCGTGAGTGAACTCGGCTAAATTTTGCAGAAATAATTTCCCTAGCTTACTTGAGTCTTGGGGGGAGCAGAGAGATATTTTGCCTTTAAACTTGCAGCTTTTCATAAACTATCATTTTGTTCATACGTTACAAGGTAAAATATTTTTTGTCTTCTTTAACACGTTAAGTCCTTTAACAGATTATCTTCTGTCCAGAGAAGAGATGATAGCTTCATTTAGAATTTTTTAATCACCTCTAAAGTGCTTGTTTCTCCTTAACTTCTTGTTTTGTTTGTTTATTTCAGTAATGGGAGAACAGACCCAGAGAATCATCCAAAGAAAGAACAAAGCATTCTGTGCATCCCTAGGTAGCATGTTGTATTGGAAGCCCAAGCTTTTATTAATTTTAAATGTGGATAAAAACCCCATTGCATTGAAGGCATTGTAGTTGTGAGCCTCTGATGCTGGCAGCAGCTGTGTTCTCTTTCTGAATCTTAATTCAAAACAAAGAAAGGAATGAGTAGAAGTTAATTTCTGCAAGTTTTAACAGTAATAAGCTATACAGTCTTTTATGGATAGTTTTCCAAATGCTACTTTCTGCAGCCTCTTGTCCTCCTTCCTCTTTTTTTTTTTTTTTTTTTTTTGTTCCAATGCTTCTGCCACAAGGCTTTGAGGAGATGTATCTGTTTCTTAGTTAGTTTGGTAAGCCTGTGACTGACACATTTTCACTTGTACAGAAGGAGGAGGTCTGAACATTCACAAAACAAGCCTAAAGGCACTGGAAGTAGAGTGGGGATTTTTGCATGAGGAAGATGAAAGGACTGGATAAAAGCGATGGAGAAGGAATGCAGTATTTTTAACGTAAAGAGGGGAAAATATACAGCTGCCTAATAATGTATAGAATGAAATGCCTGTTTTCTGAGCTTCAAATGTCCATGGCATATTTTGTGAGTAGCAGCCATGTAAACAATGCTCAACAAAACACTGAGGAAGCCAAAAAAAGGAGAAAGAAATAAGTTCTGACACCCAGCAATGCAGTTCATATGTAGAATTAAATGGATGTAGAGTTGCTTACATTGTAATTAGTTGAAAAGTGGTAAAATATTTTTGTTAGGTGTAGCCCAGGCCAAATCCTGTAGTCCTGACAGAAAAAGAATCCCCATGTAAATGTCTGACAGTCTCAGCTGCATCTGTGAACCATGACCATGGTACTAGTTTGAAAGGCAAGTAAAAATTCTTGTTAAACTGACCATCAAGCAAGATGAGAGATAATTTGATCCAATACAATTTGGTGGTGTGTATATAAACTGCGGTCCTTTATTTTAGTTTTTCAAACTTCTTAATTTGAATTTTAATTCTTCAAACAATGTATCTGCAGTAGCAAAGGAGATCTACAGCACAAGTGCAAAGCTCTGCCTCCACAGAAAATACAGACCATTATTTATAATTCTGGTTTCAGGGGAGTGGTGCCTCGTACCTCAACTGAAATTTTTAATCTCTCATTTAGATGCAGAAGATGTTGTGTTGCCTGGCTCATCACAGGAGACAGTCTTCTTGAGAATATTTCTTGACAGTTCTTTGAGAGTCTGAAGGAATTTTCTGCTTAGAAATGCAGCTTTTTTCAATAGGCATAAAGTATGCACAGCCTTGGAAAAATCTGATTAAAATCCCCAAATATTTTTATTGTCTCTAAGTCATGCACTCCACATTGGTTTAGAGCAATGAATGACAGTGCATGTGCAAACTGACTGAAATGAGAGTAGGATCAGTGAAGAATTGGGTATTTGCTCAGCTGTATCTGTTAGTTGTCTCTACTCAGCTTCTGCAAGTGAGGTCAGCATTTTACTCTGTCAAGTAATTCATGTTCCTGAAGTCTCAGTCTTTAAGGGCTAACTTGGTCAGAACTGTCAGTCCCAACAAACCATGAGCCAGCCCTATGGTGTTACTCTAAGACAAAGAAACCTTAACAAACTTGTAAAATATTCAGCACATCTTAGGTGAGACTTGCCAGGAGTAACAGTCTCCCTAGTCAAGACCCATTCAGGTCAATGAGGACTTTGATATTAAAAGCCATAGGAATGATCTAATAGTTGAAGCGACTTTGAGAAATTGAAAAAATAAAGTGCTGCAAGAGACTGAGAAGGCTCTCTTCCATTACTGTGAGTGATTAAGATACAGTGTTATTTAAGATGAATAGAATGATGAGCATCCTTAGAGAAATTCTCAAGGAACTAGCAATCAATCTTTCTCTGTCCTCATCCTGTACTTTTAATTTATTCTATTACATCGTTGCTTTTAAGTATAATCTCTTAGTTTTATTTGGGTTTTTTTCAAGATCTCATATATCTGACCACTGAAGTGAAAGAATGAAGAAACAGAAGTGTCCAGTTCTTTCTGGAGACCTTCAAGTAATCTTCAGATATGGCTCTTCAATTTTCTTTGGTCTCTAGGTACAGTTGTCATTTTCATTGGTAGAACTCTTAGCCTAGGTCAGTTTCTCTTTGACTAATGTTAGACTTTACTGACAGACTCAAAATTGAGTCCTGCCGATCTTGTGCTGACCTGCAGATGTGTACAAACACTAATAAGTCCCTTTTCTTCCAAGAAGCAGCCTGCCTAACTTCCTAGTAGCAAATGGTGGTGCCCAAATGAACTGATATTGCATAATTTTTAAATTTAGACTAAAGCCATGGATTAGTGAAGTGTTTGGGGAGGGTCTCTCATTCCCAGTTACAAAGATTTTATCTCTTGCAAGGACTGTTTCATGAATCTTGTTTCCTGCTCTGGAGGTGCAAGAATGGATAATACTTCTTATGCCTCTCCATAGATTGCATTCATGAACCAGTCCAAGCACCTGGACAGCTTTGCTACCACAAGAAATGTCTGTGGAACAGATGAAGTCATGGAATCACTTCCAGAGAACCAGCAGACCCGCTGTTAAGGGGAAGTAAACTGATCCAATATACACAGGCAGAGCAGATGTTCTTGCTTAGTAATGTTATAAATGGGATGGGATCCTGGGGCAGCACAGCTACAGCACACTGTTAGCCCAACAAGGGTGCAACGTGCCCAGCTTGGAAAGTGTTTGTCATCATAATGCAGCACTGTCAGCAGCACCTATCTGGAGTGCAGAGGCATAAATCTCCCATCAGGAATTGACAAGTCTGTGCTGTGTTTTTGGCATGAGCTAATTACAGAACTCATGCACTGATTTACTTTCTGACTGAGACTAAAGAGTCAAAGGATTTCCCACTGATGAAGTTTACACATGAATAATCTTCCTACCTGTGAGGGGAGAGTGGGAAGGAAAGCAGGATCCATGCAGCAGTAATCTGCTTATTTGCAGCTCTCATATACTGCTCCTGTTTCTGGTGAAGGAGTGGTTGATACACAGGAGCTCCAAACAAGGATCTGGGTTGCAGAAAGGTGATCTAATCTATTTTTACATCTATTTTTACCAGTTCCCAGAATCTGTGTCCCCATAATTGCTCAGTCATGCATTATATGGTTAGTCCATCGTAACAATGAAAAAGGAGGAAAAAAAAGATTTTACATGCCTTTTGAAAAACGTTGGGGATGTAAGAAAAAGCCTCTCGAAGCACTGCTGAGTTTGTTTTTCACTTAATTTAAAAATCTTTTTAATGTTTTTAAACACGCTTTTCAATTCACGCTCTTGAATTTGGGTGCAATTCTAGGGAGAGATGCTTGAAATTAAATTGTTGGCTCTCCGTGCTCTGTGGTAACTCTAACCCTCGACTAGGCAGCAGAGAACAAGCAGCTGGGGTGCAGACAGCTGCCATTCAAAAGCCTCAACACAGGAGTTCATTGCAGGATACCTTGTCCTGTGATTGGACTTGTCCTCCTGAGAAGTGCCCTGCTGGCTTTGCTGCTGACCAGGACCTCAGCTCTCAGTGGGCAGACTGATACCCCCTCAATCATGGTGATGAGCTGAACTGCTCTGATCTGTTCCTTGGCATCTTCCCCGGGCGGTGGTGCTTCCCTATTTTCTTCAGGTAATGATGGTGATGGAGACTTGTTTCTTCCTTCCCAAGACCTGGGAGAGCCACTGTGTTACAACTGGATAGGTGTAGCCAGCCACACCCTGCTGCAGCAGAGTAAGAGGTGTTGGGAGCCTGAATGTTGCTAGGATAAATTCATGTTTCCTTCTCTTCACTGACCCAGGATAGAGGGAGCTTGAAGGAAGGTACAGCAGCAACAAAAGACAGTTAGGTCCTCCTGTACTTCCTCCCCCCTCCACACACACCCTCTCCCTTCCCATTGTCTCTGCTGGGCATTGTGATTTGCCTTAAGATGAGAACACCTCGGGAGAAATGTCCTAAGAAAAGAATATGAAGCACAGATTGCAGGAGGAACTGTGTGATTGCTTGCATAATCCCAGAAACAATTAGGTTGGAAAAGACCTCTGGGATCATCAGATTCAGCCTGTGACTGAACCCCACTGTGTCACCCAGCCCATGGCACTACATCCAGTCTTTCCTTAAACACCTCCAGGACCAGTGACTCCCTGGGCAGTCTGTTCCAATGTCTAATCAGCGTTTCTGTGAAAAAATCCTAATGTCCAAGCTAAACCTCCCTTGGCACAGGTTCAGACAATGTCCTCTTGTCCTGTCACTGGTTACCTGGGAGAACAGGCCAGTGCTCACCTGGCTACACCCTTCTGCCAGGGAGCTGAATGCATTCCAGGCATGGGGAAGCTGTGATTATTGCCACTGACTTTGGTACACATCAGCCTGCAAAAGGGTGTAAAATGCTGCTGGAGACTGGGCCAGCTGGGCACTCATCCAGTTCCTGGTGTTCTTACCTTGGGACAAATCAAAATGGCCAGCAGTGACAATCACAAGGGAGAGAAGTGTGTGTGGACAATGCACACAAAGACCCCTAGTGTTGCCACCCACCACAAAGGGCCAACTGATTTTTCTTTAAAACTCTCCATTTTTAAGTGGAGACATAAGGAATTGAGATGCTCATTGCATTTGACCAACTGTGTAGCAGCACCAGCTGCTCTGAGCCAGACACCTGTCTACAGACAGTTGTGCTCCATCCTTTTCAGCAGCATGTCATGTTCCCCTTCTGAAGGACAGGTTTAACAGCAGAATTTGATGGGTTTAGTGCTACACAGGCCTGGCAGGTAGGACCTGTGGAAGTTTTGTACTGTTAACATAACAGAACTTCTGTATTGTCTTACTTACCAGTAATCTGATTCACCAGGAATAAAGGAAGCCTTCAGTTTCTGATTATATTCATGATTAGTGACCCACAAAACCGGACAGGACTGGCTTTGCTGTTTCCATGGTGCTGAGGCAAAGAGCAAACCTCAAAACCACCCAAATGCACATATTAAAACCAAGCAATGCCGGTGGGATCTGTAGGGAAGTCTGACTTAGTCAAGATTGCAGTCAAGAACCATTTTCCAGTGAACTGGCAGAAGCAGAGTAGTAGTTGTTCTGAGTCTGACCACACTGTCATGTAGTTGTGTTAGTATGAGAAATTGGGGGAAGTACACTCTCAAGACAATACACAGTGCTGTTACAGCATTAAACAGACTGCCTTAGAAACAGTTCTTCTGAAACTAATCTAATTTATTGAACAGAGTTTTCAGGAGATTTAAAACCATATATTTTTTATCTGTAAAAGAAGGGTGTACTTGACAGTACTCTTGAGGGAAGCAGACTCCTGAGCTTCCATGTCTGTGTACTTGGAGCTGGGTTTCCCACTGTGCCACAGGAGAGGTACATCAGTCAAACTGGAATAACACTAAAGGGAGACAGACCCTGTTATTGTACCTGCTGCTCTTCCATGGCTTCAGGTATCATCATCTTCTGAAAGGGAAAAACCTGGCTGTGACGTTTCATGGAAAGGTTCCTGAACAATGCCAGTCCCTGTCTTTGGCAGGAAAAGATCAGACTTAAGGAATTAACTTAAATACCATGTGCTGCAGTAAGTATCAGGGAATTACTAAGTTGACTCCAATGTCTGTTGTCCTGCTGAGCACAAATATGTGTATCTTTTTGTGTATGTGTGTATATTTGTGTATACACAAATATGTGTATCAGCATTTTGAGTTATTAAAACTAATTCATAAGCTCCCTCTGCTGGGCTACCAGCATAGGAGAGCAATGGCAAAGCTTCTGTTATGTTTTTTGCAGACTGACCCATTTTCTTCAGCTTATTTTGACACTTTGTACAGCATCACTAGAAGTGTACGATCAAATTCATGTAAATGGCTTTTTAGAAGTGCAACAGAGAGAGATTTGATGTGTTAGGTGCATGATAAAATGTTTTTATGTGCATAGAAGGTTTTTTCCACAATAATGTAACTGTAGCTGTTACCTCCTGAAAGTGCTCACTCATCTATCAAAAGATAATGATACTTGGCTTCCATAATGCCTTCTGTCACAGGAAAGAGCTCTAAGGAAATAAATATAGACCTGTTAAAAGAATTAAAAGCTTACAAACATCAAATACACTCCATACAGTATGCAGTTTGATGTAGCAGTGGTTTTCTAAATGAGCCAAGGGGTTTTTACAAGCATTCAGAGCAATGAAAAAATGCTGGAAACATTAATCACAAGAAATCATCCTGCTGCATTCTGCCTAATCCTCAAGGTCAAGATTTCTTTCAACAGTTTTCAAAACACATACATGGTGCTTAGCACTGTCACAACCAATAATTGCAAAATCTCTTTTAGTAAATGAAAAAGTTATGAAATTATTGACTTCCAACTAAACAGTCTCAGGGTGAGAGATTGCTAACAAAAAGGAGAATGATGCTCTGTGATTGCTGTAGACATAGCACTTCCTGGCTGGCTTTTAACAGGGATTTAGTGAAAAAAGGACCTGCCTTAAATAATTCACAAAATTGTGGAGTGCCTTTATGGGAAAAGACATATTGTCTGCAGTGGCACCAGAGAAAAATGGAGAGACTTTATGAACAATCACAGTGGCTTTTTTACTCCAAGTCAGGCTCCTAGACACAGACAGTGGTACAAATAGAAAGTATTAAAGTGCTGCCTATGTCTTGTGCTTAAAGTGACATGTAGCTGTCACCAGTGTGAGTGGAGCAATTATTTGGTAGCACTCAGCATCACTGGACAATGATGTAAAACAGAAAATAAAGAGCTCCAGCAACCAATTGATACAGAATTTGCAGGGAGAATGTGGAATGCGTGTATTCCAAACTTCAGTCTAGTAAGGAGACTAAAATGAACATTTCTAACGTCAACAGAGACAAAATCGCCTCTTTTGACTAAAGTGGGCAGGCCATCTCTACGTAACTATGAGAAAGAACATGTATGATGTGTATGTTTAATAAATAGCTGAAAGATTAAGAGGGGCTTTTTACATGGGCATGTAGTGACAGGACAACAGGGAATGGCTTTAAACTGAAAGAAGGCAAGTTTGGCCTAAATATTAGGAATAAATTCCTTGCTGTGAGGGAGGTGAGACACTGGAACAGATTGTTGTGGAGTAGTTGTTCAAAGCCAGGGTGGACAGGGCTTTTAGCAACCTGATCTAGTAAAGGTGTCCCTACCCATGGTGGGGGACTTGGAACTAAATGGTCTTTCAGGTGCCTTCCAACCCAAACCATTCTGTAATTCTGTGATAGAGCAGGTTGTGATGTCTTTGAGAATACAAAAAGAAATTAGGTGAAATTTTAAAGCACCAGCAATATAACTCTTAGTGTCATTAATCTTATCTCAAGCATGACTTTTTTTCTACGTAGCATGTTCTCATATTGGCTTTACTCTGCATCAAAGCATCTGATGGTTCCAGAGGATGTGATATCAATATCTGATTTATCCTTTCAAAGCCTTGAGGATGATCAGTCTGTTTCTTTTCTGTCCCTAATTAAACATTACTGTAGTAATTCCCAGGGGCTAGGAGGCACTGTGACTACACTGAAATGAAAATGAAGTTTGTAGGACCACCATTGCACTGTTCGTGGTTATGATTAATGTATTTTGTGATTGTTGTTTTGCTCATAAGATTTAGCTGTTTCATTAAAAAGATACTGTGAGGATGCATACAGAGACAAGCCACAGATTTTTATTTTTTTTTGTAAGGTGACAGAAATCTAAGGAGATTTTAACACAAAATTGGTTGAAGTAAAATGTGTCAAACCAATGGAGATCTTAAAAGTGATTGCTGATTATTCAGCCTTTGTCAGGCCACTAATAGTGATGGTGAGAGTTTCTGTTCCAGTCAACCATTTGCCACAATAAGGAGCAAATGCAAATCCTTTATATTTAAGTGTTTCAGGAAACAGGCAGCAGCCTTACAATGACTGTGGATTCAGTGACTTGGGAAGAGGTATTTGTAGTCAACATAAAGGTTTATTTATTTGTTATTATGACACATCTACCTGGTGTAAGTCCACAGATCAGTCTGAGAGGCCAGAAATAAGGCTGCTTTCAAGATACACAGGTCATTTTCTTTCCCATTTTCTTTGGTCATGTGGAAGTGATCAGGTGGGTTGATTTCTACCATTCATTCATTCATGCTTTTAAATACCATTTTTAATCTCTCTTTGCATAGGGGCTGCTTTTGCATTCTGAAAAAGAGGTGACATTCATGAGCATATTTCATTATGCCAGCCAAAAGGGCATGTATAGACTTACATATTCATAGTGCTCAAGTGTTCTGACTTTTCCCACCTACTTTATACTAAAAAACAGTGAACAGTGCATTCTTATCTAGCTGATACTTCTTCATGCAGCACTGTGGAAGGCTGGATTTGGATAGAAGTTTATATCCATTTAAAATACACAAACAGCATTCTAAAACAGTCATTAGTTCAATTTAAAAATTAAATGTACTGAACATAAAAATAAGCTTAGCAAAACATGGTTTGTATTGAAAGCTAGTTGGTAATATTAAGTGAAGGAATAATTACATACAGAAAATGAACTGATTAAGATTTTGCTAACCCACATGCCTTTGCCTTTCAGAATTACATTTAGTAGAACTTACCCTTCACTTTTATGTTTAAAGGATGACCTTATTAATGGCTTTACAAGGTATGGAATTCAGAGGTGTAGGTCTCAAATTTCAAGACAATAAAATGAGAGACTGGAGAGAATTGAGTGTTTCTCATTGTGTCTTTGCTCTCCTCATTTGCTTTAGATTCAAACAGTCTCTTTAAATTCTGGGAAGCTAAAACAATTAATTTAAAAATGACTGGAAATGAGTGAAGTCTCCAGATGTTAATGGCTTATTTAATTCCACTGCAGTAATACTAAAGTGCACTAATCAAGATGAGAACTAGCTTGTTCTCCAGGTTGTACAAATACCAGAGTCATTTGGAGCAGCTGTCATAAAATCCCTTGTTATCATGGAGCAAGGTGAGACACACAAAGAAGATCTTTCAGCCATTAGTTCTCCATCAAGTTTTAAGTGACATTAATTACCTGTAGCATCTTATACAATCCAAATGAGAAAATATAGTTTATAATGGATGTTGTCTCCATATTAAAGCTATCTGTATTTTTTTAACTTGAAGAACTTACTGTAAATGCTGTGATAATACGAATTACAGCAAACCCAAATGTGTTCAGAAGCATTTCAAAGACATTATTGTGGTATTCCAGTTAATTTTAGGACTGCCATTTATCTTGTCAAGACTATCTGTATAGCCTTTTCCTTTTTTTCCCCTGTGTCATTTTCCCTTTTTTCTATCTTAGTTCTCTTTTCACAAGTTCAGATATATTTCTTCAAAGTACTGCTGCCATATGGGCTTTCCCCTAAAGCTAAAACAGTACTTCATTTAAATTATTTAATTGGCCTAGGTGTTGGTCAGTAATGTTCAGGTGTGGCTGACACAGAAGATTGCTGGTGAATTGCATGTAATTAGAGTTGTAGTTAAAAGGTGTAAAATTGATTTCTCACTGAATGCTTTAGCTCATTAACGTGGAAATGTTCATGTCTGGTCAAATGCTTGTGACACCTCTAACAGTAAGGCATTAGTCATTTTAGGGACTGCATTAACCTGTTTGTGATGCTAAAGTCCCACAAGCACAGCTAGCCTATCTTCATAGAAGCTTTGCACTTCATTTTTCTTAGCATTTTCTTGTATTAAGAAAGGTGGATTCTTATTACTAAGAGGTTTCTGAACCCTCATACATAGTAGTGATTTACAATTTAGTAACCCTTCATTGTTTCCTTTTTTTAAAAATCTTGTCTGTAGAAAAATCTGTCTATTGGTGTGTCCCAATGAACCCTGTAACATTTACTTCTTTAATCTTTTCCTTTGTCTTCTCCTAATTCCTCTTTCTCCCAGTCTGGAGGCTGCTGTTCTGCAGCTTGCCCGCTGCTTGTTGTCAGCTTCGATCAGACTGAAGGATCTCTGGGAAGGAAAGATTCTTAGAGGGCCTCTTTTCACCTCGTCTGCAGCTAAAGATTTGACATTCACTTCCTGAGACAGGATGAAACTCTGGTTTTGAGAAACATTGTGTAAATCAACTGTGTTATGTAAGGAGCTCCTAATAATGATTTACATTACAGCATATTTATAAGATTAAAGGCAGTACTGCATCCTGTGCACTGGCAAAAAAAGCAGAGTCCTGAAAAATGTCTTTTAAAAATGAAATAATTGTAATAGACTTGATGTTTGTTTGGTGTTTCTGTTTAGGTGCTGACTGCAGCACAAATTAAATCAATTTGCCTGGCCATACTGGAATCAGGAAAACAGTATGCAGTGAAGAAGAGGAAACCAGTCCCACTCATGTATTCCTACTATGGAACGGAGTATCTTGGTGAGTAAAACGTACCAACACCTCTGAGAGTGTGCTGTGTGGAGATGCTGAGCTGGTAGGCACTTCAGAAATAAAATACATCAAATCTACCATGTGGGATTTCTCCTGAACCAGTTGGGACCGTCCAGCCTCTTAAACTGTGAGGTGGGACTGAGGAGCTGGAGGGGAAGGCTGATGCTGCCAAGCACTGGGGAATGCCAGAGGTGCCTGTGCTGCAGCAGGGGAGCAGCTTCATTCCCTCTTCTTTTTGCCCTGGAAATTAATGTGCCTTGCCAGCAGAGGCAGTGAGGGCTGTGGTGTCCGTGCCTGTGTGGAGCAGGTTGCTCAGGGCTCTGTCAGGGATGTTCTCTGTGAGCTGCTGTTGCTGTGCCAGACGGGCAGAGTGGATTTGGCCGTAGCAGTGCCACTTGGGCACGTGGGCAGCTGCTCCTCTCACAGCTTGGTTGGAGCTCACCTGAAGCAGTGGTGAAAGGCCACTGGGCAGGGCACTTGTGGGCTTCTTGAGGCCCAGTATCACTGCAGAAAGTGTGAGATTGGTTCACAGCTCCTGGCAGGGGAGCAGAGAGAGCAATCACTAAGTGGTGTGTTCCACAGACCTTGGTGGATACGGACAGTTCTTGCACTGAAATTTAGGTGTTATCTCACTGATACTGTCAGTCAGTAAATGGGAAACACCCATTTATGGCCCAGTTTCAGTTTGCATTCAAGAAATGCAAATATATGTCCCAGACTCAGCGGTGTGTCGAGTAACACCGTGAAACAGAATTTAGTTCAGGTTCAGTTTAACTTCATACAGTGAGTTTCAGTCATATCAGAGTGAGAGCAGAAGGAATTCATACATATTTTTTCAAAGCTAGAGGAACTAGAAATGACAGAAGTAGTAAAATATGGTGTTATGCACCTAGAAATCTTTTATTCCAAGCACTATTCCAGTATACATGAAGAAGATGAAGGAGCCATGCTCTTGACAAGGAAATCTGTCCCAAGGGAAAGTTGCAATGAGGTGCGGACAGGACCTAAACCCACCCTCTAATTCAGTTGTTTCTGTTTCTCCAGGTGCAGCACATGGGCTTTCCTCAATCCTGCAGATGTTGCTCTCCTATTACGAGTACCTGCAGCCAGCGGATCAGGAGCTGGTGTGGCAGAGTGTGGATTTCCTGATGGACCAGGAACAGAACAGCAACTGGCCCCCTGAGCTGGGGGAGACAATCGAGCGGGAGAACGAGCTGGTGCACTGGTGCCATGGAGCTCCAGGTTCTTTTCCCATTGATGCTATGCATAGCCAGATGCTGATCGTTTTGTTTTTCCACATTAGTTGGTTCCATGTAGAAGATAATCTCAGGTTAAATTTTACCAAAAGGAAAAATCCTAAAGGAAATAAAGAAGTTACACTTAAAAGATGTGGAAATTCATTAAGCGCTATTGTTCTTCCCCAGAAAAACCTGTATCCCATCACTGTTCTTGGGTAATAACACAGATGAAGTTTACAAGAACACTATAGCTACTTCAGTGTTTGTTAAATTCAGACTACAAGTGAGCTAAACATTTCCTTAGGCACTTGAGTTGGTTATGTGTCATGTGCGTTCTCATGAGGTTACCATGAACTGAGCTGTGCAGTGCTCTGGTGAAGATCTTGATTAATTTATTTAAATCCCCTCTAAAAATAAGCCAAATATTGTGTGTGGGGGGAGGAGTTTAGCAGAAGTTAGTATGCAAAACTGCGTATAACTACATTAAAGCAGTATAGGCCTCACTGGGGAAAAAAATACTGAATTTTTTTTCTCATTTAATACAAATCTGTATCTGTTGCCAGTGTAAGAAATTATCTTGTCTGTGTTTGTGTTTCTGTCACTGTAAGCAGGTGAGGTGAATGGGGATTTGGAGCCACTAGAAGACAAAAAATGTGACTGCTCTTTTAAAATGATGAAATTCTGGAATGTTAGAGTAAACCTTGAAATTCAATAATGCCTTGAAAAGATTGGAAGTGGTGTTGTCACAGGGCTGGATAAATACATCTTACTGTGTGTTTTTAGCATAGCAGATACTCCTTCCTCCACATGGAGCATTTAGAGGCTACGCTGACATGTGTAAAGCACGAGACTGCAGTTTTTTTAGTGTGTTAATCTTTATTTTCTTTTTTTTGTGTTCTGTGAAATCCTTGGTGTGCTTATTACAAAAGATAGTCTCACTGCTCTTTTCCTAGGCATTGCATATCTGTTTGCCAAAGCCTACCTGGTTTCCAAGAAGCCTCAATATCTGGATACTTGTATCCGCTGTGGAGAGCTCACCTGGCAGAAAGGGCTGCTGAAGAAGGGCCCTGGAATATGCCATGGGGTGGCTGGCAGTGCTTATGTGTTCCTGCTCCTGTATAGGCTCACTGGGAACTCCAAATACATATACAGGGCACAAAGGTGAGCATTCCTGTCTTCTGGATTTTGGGTAATACCAGGAAGTTTCAGGAACATTTATAAAGCAGAGTCTGTGATCACCACCCTCAGATGTAACCTGAGTGTTTTAAGCTTCAGGGTCAAGTCTAGCTGTGAGTTCTGGGGTGGATGCACTCTGTGGGAGCTCTGCAGTCTAGTTCCAGGCTGCCTGGGTTCTCCCAGGCTCCCTCCCTGCCCAAAAGCCTGTGTCCCTTCATGGGAGCTGGGCTGGATGTGGAGGAATCACTTGCATCCATGGCTCATCCTGATGTGATGGCAGAACTTAGACAAGCTGTGTTCCCAAGTCCAGAAGTAGAGTAAAACGTGATTTGTTATGATTCTTTTCAGAGCATTTAACACTATGCCGTATTACTAGAAGTGGGAAGTAAATATAGGATATGGTGTGCAGTTATTTTATATTTTTTAAATTTATCATTCCCACCTTTAGCTTAGCTAGAGGGGTTAATTCTATTTTGGCTGGGTGCAAGCACATGTGGTCCAGTGAAAATTCTGTCAGGGTGCTGCAATTATCTTTAATTATGTATCTCTTGTTTACTGTACCTGTTTAAAAATATACAATTCCATCTATCCATGTTTTCTTTACAGCACAGAATAACAAGAGGAAGTGGTATAGTAATTAAGATGACTGATTTTCAGCCCTTCACTTATTTTTTTAATTTGTGTAGCTATTTCAGCATTACAGAATTTGTTGCATTGATGTGAAACATTGCTTGCATCCTAGAAGTTATCAAAAAGTATTTGTTTAATGATATGTCTTACAGAAATCAGAAAAAGTTTATAGCTCTTAAACAAGCATAATGCATGCACAGATTGCAAAGGTTTGTCTCTTCTGGATCTATTGAACCCCAGTTTCTTGTGGAAATTGGAAATGTAAATTTGCAGAAAAGGTTAAATACTGATAATTCTGGTTGGTTTTTTTTATTTACTGAATGCTATTAAAATGATGCTTCCAGAAAACAAGTAGATAGAGAGGGACTTAAAGTAATAACTCTTTTTTTTTCTCTCTTAGGTTTGCAGAGTTCTTATTTACAGAAGAATTTAAGTCTGGTTCCCGGGCACTAGAAAGTATATATAGTTTGTATGAAGGTTTTTCAGGAACTGTGTGTTTCCTGACTGACTTGCTGCAACCCAACCAAGCCGAGTTTCCTCTCTTCAGTGTCTTTGTCTAAAGACTGATGTTCTCCAGGGCCACATCCCCGGAGGCAGTGGGAGAGGGCACCCGCAGTTCCACTTACTTTTCAAGACAGGCTATTTACAAAATGAGATGGGGTACCACTAATGCTAGCCTTAATGTAGCTGGGAGTCAAATCAAAAACAACACACACTGGGGCTTGGGGGGGTGGGAAAGTGTGTGGTCAAAATAAATGGGTCAGTAGGAAAAAAAATGGGGGAGCTGATTGAATCTGATGTTCTAGATACTTAGCTAATTATTCAAGTGAGAGAGAAAGGGGCATTATCAAACTTTTAATTTGGTGAAAAAAAGGCAAGGTAGAATTGCAGGGACATGCAAAGAAGAAACTGATGCACCCAGTAGGTTTTAAAAAGAGTCCTGCAAAAACCATTAGTGGAACAATAATGCACTAATTGGGGAGGGTGTTGTAGACATGTCATTGCACTGCACAAAGGCAAAATCTGGGACTTTTTAACTTAAACCATATCTGCTAGTTTTAGTAACATGTACTAGGAAAATCTGTATCTTTGAGCTCTTTGGTCCTCGTGTAATGGCAGTTCTGTAGATAGCTGTGTGTTCAGACTGCAGTTTGACAGTCCATTTCAGCAAGTGGGGTCTCACGTGTGTAAATGAGCACTGAACTGGACCCTTCCTTGTAGAGCTCAGTCTGTGGCAAGGAGCTGGTCTCCTTTCTGATCTACTGCAACTGTGCCACGTCTTGTCAGTATTTTCCCAGTCACATGGAAGATGGGTCTTCTTCCATGCAGAAGACTTGGATTGAAAAGTTCTGTAGCAAAGATACAGCAGGCAGATGCTTTCTTCATAGTACAGCATTGCTAGATAAGTATTGTTCAGTGATACAAAATCTTCCTTTAAAAATTAATTACTTTTAGCAGCATTTCTGCACAGTACCCTGAGTTTTTCAGATGTAAAATCTATTTTCCTTGAATTCTTCACTACAAACCCTGCAAAGTGAATATAATCCTGGGATGGCGTACTGATCCTCAGAAAAAAAAAACCTCCTAACAAAACTCAAAATTGCTTTTTTCCTAGTTAACAAAATAATGTATATGCCCAAATGATTTTTAGCTAGAAAATCATTTAGATAGAAATAAATGGGTTGCTCAATACTAGTTGCACTAGCTCTTATAGTTGCAATTATATGCAGTTTTCTGTGTATTATAGATATGATGACATGGTACTTGAAAGCTAAAGAAAACACTAACATAGATTTGTACTAAAAATAGAAAATTAATATCTGTATTTAAAATCTATTTACTATTTATTTATTTATTTATTTTTATTTATATGGGAATAATAACTATAAAGACAAATAGGGGAAACCAGTATGTCAGAAACAGAGGTTAGAGAGAAAAAGCTGTACATGCACTGCCAAACAATGCAGTCCCTCTTCCTGCATTCTCAGCTGGAGGAGATTACAATTTCTTTATTTTTAATGCCTAATGGATTAAAGTTCCCATTTCATTTCAGTGGGCTTTGATCAGGCTATAAATTGGAGCTGGGTCTTGCAGTCCTTCCACATTTTAATATAATAATCCCTTCCTGCTCTTGCCACTGTTATTTTAATGAGATGGCTTGCATTATTATGAGCTGCAGATAAGGATTTCTATTACTCTGTCTTGCACTGTGCGGCTCTAATTAATTACTTAATCATAGAAATAACCATATATCACTGGTGAATAAAGCAATGCAGTTCTGTATCAGTTTGTCAAGAATTTAGGTATCTTTTAGTGAATGGAAATGGTAAAATTCAATATACATTTGTTATGTGTTTATTAAAACACATAAGTTAAAAAGTCAGATGGTCTTTAAAGAAAGCCACTAATAGTTACTTGGTTACTCTGAGCAGTGAGAAGTGTGAATTCCATAGGGAGGTTGTACACATGAGGCTGAATCAAAAAAGTCAATGGATACGGGAGTGTGCTCTGCCCAGCCCTGTGGAAATGCTCCTGTTAGATCAGAGCAAAGCCAGTTGTCAGTAGTGAAGATTCCAAATCCATTAGGATTTTTTATCTAGTTGGTTCCAGTAACACATTTGGCCTCCATATTTCATAACTGTGGAAGCATCTTAAAGAAAAGTTTAAGAAAGGTAAAACTTGGCCAATACACTTATTTTAAATATGATTCTTCACAAATGTCAGGAAACAACATTGAGCTTAATGTCAGTTCTCTAGTAGTTTTTCCTGTGTGTCTCTCTTTGTATAATTTCTCCCAATTCACATTCAGAGGAGACTCTGATCTTCTCTGTGTTACAATCAACAGCACACACAAAACAGATCTCCTGTCCTCACAACCATTCTTTGTATATGAAGCCACATGTTATGGAGCGAGAAAGAAAATTATTTGAGTAAGAGGTAGTCCATTCAACAATGAGATAAATTAATGGAACCACCCAGTTTTTGAAATCTGGGTCCCAAACATCTCTGCAGGTTATGTGAGTTCAGCACTGACTCCAGCAAGGCCAGCACACAAACATCCAGTCTCATGGGCTACATCTGGTAAAAATCTTGGAACATCTCTTTCATCAGACATGGCAGTGTGAGCTCACTCTCAGAGATTTGTGGCTTTTCTCTACCAGACCTGGCTGGGTTAAGGTGGCTTCTAGATGTGCTGCAGTCACGGCTTCTGAACACAGTGCAAATACACCCCAGGGCTCTTTGGAAATGCCACTCATTAAATGAGCAGGGTGTTTTCATCTTTCCCCTCCTTATTGTCTTATCGGATTTTTTTTCTGTGTACTATATATGCTGTTGCAAACGTGCTGTTGCAATATTTATTTGTTGCTTTTAAGACATTTGACAGAGCAGCAACCTGAGTAGAGCTGTCAGCAGTTTTCAGTGTAATAAAAATTAAGGTCTTCTGTGTACCCTTCTTCCTGCTTTGAGAAATCAATCTTGCAACCTTTGCTAGATGTTCTCCATGGGATACTGTCTCCTCCTGCTCCCGAATTGGGCCCTTATGGAATGAAAAATGTGTTCCTGAAGAGATTCTGCCCTGGTGCTGTGACAAAAGACTGTGTTGTGGGAAACTCAAGAAGTCTCTTTCAGGCTTCAAAAATGTCATGTTTGCACATTAGTTTCTTGGTTGTGTTTAGTTTCTAAAGTGTAGGCAAATAGGAATTTAAGTGATATAATAGTATTTCTGATTATGCTGTTAAAGCCAAGAGGATGCATTATGTGGGTATTGGTGCTTATTTGTGATGTACCTGTGTTTGTGTGGTGCTGTTTGTGAGTAAAGCTGTAGACTACACATCAGTTTAAGGAGCTATATACTGTTCATGACTTTTAGCCTGCCATCCATATGATTTTGAGGGAAGCTAGATTTGTAGTGTCCAGATTAATTGATTTCAGGATTCATAGAACCAGATGCAGTAAGTTTTATCTACAGTACAGTTCTAGCAAATATATCTTTATTTTTACCTGCTACTCACAACTTCTCATCATAATAGTGTTCATTTTGTGCCACTGCTTTTGACACCTGCTTTGTTTTCATCACTGTTGCCTTCAATTTCCCTGCCTTTGCTTCCCAACCTCTGAATAACTTAAGGAGGCTGAAGAAGTAACCCAGGTCTTTTGTTCTTGAAAACAAGACTGATTGATTTGCTTAAGCAGGGTGTACTACTAACTTGCACTACATTATGTTATGCTCCCAGATGGTCTCTTCTCACAGGCTGTGCCATTTCCCACCTGCTAAAGAAAAGTCATTATCCTATATAACAACTTTCACTGGTGTTTTAGTTCGTTAAATAAAAGAGAGACTTAGAAGGGAGCATGGTCACTTCTCCAGTATTTCAGTTCTGTTAAGACAATCAAAACCAAGTGAAATGGCTAAACATTCCAAAATACACTTTTAAATAGTTCTGGGAAATATGCATAAGGGAATGCATGTAAAGGGATCACCTTTATTGCTACTCTGTCAAATTAAGTAATGCCACTTTGATGTTCTAATACTGATTATATATGGACATGGAAAGACTCTGACAAGAATACTGATTGGTTTTTTTAATACTGTAGAAAAAACCAAACTCTGGGTATCTGCTGTATTCAGAAACGTAGAGGGGAATATGTGCAAATGGAAACTTTGATAAGCAATCAGGTTTTTGTACTCACATAGTTTTCTGCATATAGTTACAGTATCTGCCAACATATTGCATGTTTTATGCCAACAGTGACCTATTTTAGTGTACACGTGCATTTTGAGAATATATCGTTGTTCTTTGGATCTCTGAGGTCTGCCAAGTACATCTCAGGTGCAGTAATCTTCTACATACCTTGAATATTCACTGGCATGAGTGCATATTCTAATCTGTAGGAAGATCAGTATATCAGCACAGCCTGGACTGCTCTGAGAAGACATTTCAGTTTATATAAATATGTCTTAGTCTAATTACTAGCAGCAGAAAGCTAAATTGAAATAAGAAAATGACCAAAAATCCCACTGTGAGGGGAACAACATACTTCAAAGCCATAATCCAAAAATGCTCAGGGCCCACAAAACAATACAGCAATTTAGGGATATGAGTAGGCATTTTCCAAGGGAATAGCACAGTGTTGCATGGCACAAGTAGTGGGTCAGCAAGCACTGTGCAGGTTTCAGCTGCTTTGAACAGCACTCCATTGCCATTATATAGCAAAGTCATCAAATGTACAGAAGAATTTGCCTGTGAAGGAGTTGCCTGTAGCTGAACCTACTGCCTACTCCTATCTTTTAATGGAACAGAAGTGATGTGCACTATCCACGATGGAGCAGTTAAAAAAATATATTCAAAAAGCCAATAGCACCAACTTTTCCATCTGCCTTTCAGTTATTAAACTTAACTAATTTGTACTGTTACCATTGGTCCTACACCCCGTATATTTGAAATTCTACATTATGCTCTCAAAAAAAATTATAAAGAGCAATCTGCTTGAAAATACATAAGGCCATATTTATTTTTAATGCTTAGAAGGGAGTCCCTTGACTTTGTTCATTGCATGACTCAAAGAGAAGATGGAGGCATTTAGGTCAAGTACAGCAATACCACCTAGAATGGCAGAAAATTAATTAAAAATCCATTTTGCTCAGTGGTACAATGATACTTGAATACAAGAGATTTTATAGTGTACTGATGTTCAGCAACAGTAGAAGTCTGACCATGTAGAAGTCCTTAAGCCAATTTTATTCTATAGGCAATAGAAACCAGATCCTAGTCCAACATATATTTTTACATCATATAGAAGAGAAAGGCTGTCTGACCAGAAATTTAATTCTGCTTCTGTCTTCATTACCACGACCACACAAGAGAGAAGGATTTCCTTTAACAGCGTTCTGGTTTTGCAAGTGAGTTGGCCACCTGCACTCATTTTAAGGGCCTGATAGGCCACTTGCTTATGTCAGTGGTGAGCCTCCACTTGATTCCAGGCATGTAAGGTAGCTCCTTCCACATGTGTGAAATAGGGGTAAAACTATGTCATTCCAGACCCCAGGCCTACAAACTTTCCTTTACACAGGAGTCCCATGGAATTAGTAAGGCTTGTTTGCATAGTATGAGGAAAGCACAGGTGTTTGCATATGCAGGGCCCTATTTGATAGCAGTTTATATACACTTTATCTCAATATCTCTGCAATATACATGAATACCAATACAAATAAAAAATACAGGGAACTTAAGTGGCATTATTTCATGTCTAGTTTGTGTTGGTGACACTTGATTATTCAGTATATTCCAGTGTGTGATGTTCATTCCTTGAGTACGTGCCACACCCTAGATTGGTTTCTCAGTGTTACAGCCATTCACAGCCATGATGTGGTACAGGCCTGTAGAATCAAGGTTGATTTGATTCTTTAGAGATGCACCTTATTGTTTGAAAGCAGGATGCCTGCTTTTCTAATATTTTAAACACTGTGATCTTTCAGAATGTGTTTATTGTATTAGTTTTGTATGGTAGATTACGATAGAAACTAGATTTTATAGCTTTTTAAAAGCAGTGATAATAATCTAAGCTTCATAGTGGCAGAACAAACTGTGTATATCTATATTATGAATATTAAAGCTGTGATTATATTTTGCCTTAAATAAAAGTCCAACCTTGAACAGTATGATTTTGCATTGGACTGTTTATTTCTGTATTTATCTTTCATAGTGCTGGCAACTCTTCCTTCCAAAATAGTCATGACTCAGTGCTCCGAAAGTTTTTCAGTGGTTATCAAAATTAAAATAAATAATGTTAGAATGAGATAAATCATCCAGTCTGCGCACAGTGCTTAGGTAAAATACGCCATGGTAGTTTCCTTCAAGACAAGACAGGTTGCTTTTGGCTGGTAAAGTTTCCTACTCCAGGTATTTATTGTCAGTCTGCTTAAATCTCAGTTTCCATGGCCTTTTCCCTTTCCAGAAGCCCCTCCATTCCTAGTGAAGGACACAAGCATTAAATTCACCTAGGCCTGCCCATAACAAGGTTTCCATCTTTGTCATCATGAGCTGAGCTCAACTTGAGCTGAGCAATGGGACTCCAGATTTGCCAGCACAGTAGTTAAAGAAATGGCCAAGCGTTCATTGGCATTTTTAGTGCAAATCTTGTGACACCGTAAATGGCATTAGAGAACAGCAGCAGATAAGCAGAAGTAGCCAGCAGTGTTATCCCAGTAATAATATCTGACACTCCTTATCTTGCCTTCTTGTGCTACAGTAGGTCCCAGATCTGTAGCTAACCCCCACAGGGAGATCAGCAGTTACCTGGGAACAGGCAAGAAGAAACAAGGTCTATCACCAGAGCCAGCTGAGCATGAACCAAGCACCTGCACCAAGAGGAGGATAGAAGTGATGACTGGAGCCTCCTGTGCAGGACATAGGCACCATCTGCCAACCTGGCTTGGTACCTCAGTTTTTTTCTTGCCAGGTGCTCAGGTTCAGGATTTCATGGAGGGACTACAAAGGTTTGTGTTTTCCTCAGGCTGTCACCTTGTGCTGCTCGTCCACGCAGGCATGGGCAATACTGCTGGGGTACATGTCTCCAGAAGGACTCCAGAATTCTAGTGGTGAGGGAGAAAGGATCCTGCTGGTGAGGGAAAGGTCCAGGGACAGTGGGAAAATGCTGCAAGTCAACAGCTGCTGTCACGGCTGAGGGTTCGGCGGCCCAAGGAACCTTTGAAGGAAAAGGTCTGGCAAGCAAGAGGAGAAACATGTGCCAAAGTGCTAAAAGGGCACCTCTGACACTGCTACACTGCCCTGATCAGGGGGTCTGAGCTGGGGGCATCAGGGGAGACTCCCCTGCACTCACAACTCCCTTTCTGCCTTTTGTTTGCTTGGTTTTGTTGTGGGGTTTGTTTATTTATTAAATCACCTCAGCCTTTATTGTTGCACGGGGTTATTTTCTTCCTGGTACAGACTTTGCCCTCACCCCTTCCTTTCAGATCTCTTATCACTACCAGTCCCTGACAGGGAGGTGTAGCCAGGTTGGGGATCGGTCTCTTCTCACAGGCAAATACTGATAGGATTAGAGGGCATGATCTCAAGCTGCACCAAGGGACGTCTAGCTTGGACACTAGGAAGAATTTCTTCAGAGAAAGGATGATCAGACACTGGAGCGGGCTGCCCAGGGAAGCGATGGAGTCACTGTCCCTGGAGGTGTTTCAGGAAAGTCTGGATGCAGCGTCCTGATGCGGCTGTCCTTGCCAGCCGAAGCGCTCCTGTGTGTTCTCCCCGGCCTGACGAAGCGCCCTGAGGGGCAGAAGGGCCGAGGGTCACGGCTCTCCCCTTCACCCCAACGCCTCGGTTCGGCTGTCTGACGGCTGAGGGAGACACGATGAGGGGCAGCTCCCCGCGCACCGCCGGGGAACCTTCCTCCGCTCCCGGCCCAGTCAGGGTCGAGCCTCAGGCGGGATCCAGGGGCAGGCGGGATCTAGGGCCGGTCAGGATGGGCCGCTGGCCCGGACCCAGCCCCAGCCTCAGCCCCAGCCTCAGCCCCAGCCTCAGCCCCAGCCCCAGCCTCAGCCCCAGCCCCAGCCTCAGCCCCAGCCCCAGCCCCAGCCCCAGCCCGCCAAGGCCGCGGGCGGGCGGCGGGCGCGGCGCTCCCTCTGGTGGGGACTGGGCCCTAGTGCGCGTCGGCGGCGGCAGGGCGGGCCGGGCTGGGGCGGCCGCTGCGATGAAATTCCCGGGCTCCGTCCTCGTCTCCCTCGTCCTCTTCTTGTCCGAGACGGCGGCCGCGCTGTGCCTGAGCGCGGGGTACCGCGACGAGGGGGACGGCATGTGGCAGGTGCTGACGCTGCTCTTCGCCCTCGTGCCCTGCGTGCTGGTGCAGCTCAGCCTTCACTTCATCCACCGCGACGTGAGCCGCGACCGCCCGCTGGTGCTGCTGCTGCACCTGCTGCAGCTGGGGCCGCTCGTCAGGTCGGTGAGTCCGTGCCGCCTCCAGCGGGCCGGGGCCGGAGGCGCCCGGAGCCCCCCGGCCTTTGTGCGGGGCGGGCGGGGCCGCTCCCGCTCTGCACCGCCGGGAGCCGCCAGTCCTGCCGCAGCTGCGGGAGGAGCAGCGTCCTTCGGGAACGCTCCGGACACTGAGCGGCGGGTGACCCCTGGGAAAAGGGGCTCAGCCCTGCCGGGCCGCGGGCAGCCGCGAGAGCCCCTCCGCGTCCCGCTCTGCGCTGGGTTTCCATCCCTGTGGCTCCTTGCAGATGGTTGTGTCTGTTCGCTGCTACCTCATCTACAGCGCTTTGCTCTCAGTTCGCTTCCGAGAGAGAACGGGACATTCTTCCCTCGGTTGCGAGTTTAGGGCAACGGTAGTACCCATCCCATCAGAGCATCAGTGGTGCTCTAGTCTGTGTCTTCTTTGCAAACGTGGGCTTCCTGACCCAAATTGCTTTGGAGGTTTCTTCTATTCCAGTTCAACGTCTCACTGAAAATACCCTTAGGAAAAAAATAAATCAAAATATTTAGATGAAAAGTTACAGCAGTGTGCAGCTCCAAGACAAAATGTTTCCTGGGGGCATTAGTTTTAATTTTGTATTCAAAAATTTTATTTAAAAAGAAAGGGAATTAAATGCAGTATGTCTGTAGTACAGACTAGGAGAAAGTATCACCAACTTTTTGAAATTCCTTTAAGAGAGAGATTTGTTCACACTAAGAAAGGTGAACAGTTTGGGTGCTACAAAATATCTTAACACTTCAAAAAACATTGACTTCTATAACCATGCACGGGTTTTTTGTTTGCTTTGTTAATATTTTAAAGATGTTTAAGTTATGGCTTAACGGATCTTAAACAGCTCTGATTTCCTAATAGCTAACAACAATATCCTACATTCTTGGAATAGAAGAGAGGAACCAAAGAGAAAGAAACTATCAGAAATTAAGTATATTACTTTTGTCATGTATCAATCATGTCATCAATCTAAATAAGTTTCTTGAGGTCAGAAAAGGAGAGAATAATGTCAAGCTAGAATATCGAAGAAGCAGACAAGGTTTGAGCAAGATTTTGAAGAAACAGACAGGATTTGAATAACAAGAAGAACTGGGGGAATTTTATTTTTAATTATATGAAAGAAACATAGATTTATATTTTGACCTCAAGCACCAATCATGACTTGACTTTCTGTTTCTTTCTCAACATCAAGTTTTCTGTTTACAACACAAATCTTATCTTGTGCAGAACCGCAGTTCCTGCTCTCTGGTGAACTCCCAGCTGCAGTCACTGCTGTAAAACTAGTGAGCATATGGAAGCCCTCTCCTCTCCTTTAGGGTGTTGCCAGCTCTGCACTTCTTCCTTTCTGAAAGATTTACAAACTTAGCATTTCCAGGTTTGAAGATGCTCTGGATGTGCTGCAGCATGCTTGTGCCATAGTCCCCATGGCATTCTTTAGGCATGACAAAGTGATATATGTTGACCTCTCTCTAAACCAAGAATAACTGGAATTATAATTACTAATTAAATAGGGTACTACATTCATGCTACCTGAAAAACTCATTTTCTGCTAAAGGCTGGAAGGACTCTATAAATTAAAAGTTTAATACAAAACAACCTCTCTACTTTTAGGGAAATGTGTCAGTTTATAGGATACAGCACAAAAGTCTGGGAAGGGAGAGTGATCTGAGATAGTAAAAGGTTTAGGTTTTTTTCCTTCCTTGCCTTCCTGCAACTAAAGATTGCTGTATCTGTCAGAAGAGGAAACTGATTGCTTCCTGTCAGATATAGCTCTGCACTGTAAGTGTTGTTATGTTTTCAGCACACAAAATACCTTCCCTTTCCCTGCTTTGCACAGGAAATTTTTTACCCTGTCTGGACTGGCATACACAGGTGGTAGCTGGAAGGCAAAGTATCTTCTGGTTGTATTATCACTGCACTGTGGCTTTAACTTTTTGCAAGCTGAAAAGGACCATTGTCCTTGGAGGATTTTACTCCATCCTTGTAGTCAAACCTGCTCCTTTGCTCCAGAGAATCCTGCTGCTCTCAATCATCTGCTTCCCTCGTGTGAAGCCTGGCTCCGTCCTCCCTGCTGGGACTCTTGTGCCTCACTGGCACAGCCCAGGCCTGCTTAGGGAGGGCTGGGTCAAATTAGGTCAAATAGGACACAGACAGTAGAACCTCCCCAGGCTCTGTCTGCTTGTGGCATGGGAATGAAACATTTAAGAACCTTGAGGCTGTGTGTGATGACATGCTGCAGCAGAGAGCTGGCAGCTTTGGATGGCTTTAAAAGAAACTTAACACCAACTTTTTAGCTCTCTCTGTTTGGTATCATATGATAGAGAATAGTCAGGATTTCTCTGTTCAGACTTAAATACTCAAATATCAGTGCACTGCTTTACCATTAGCCCGTGTATGTCGTGTGAGTTTTTCTTCATGATCTTTAAAAACTAGATTTTTTTTTTCCCCTTCCTTTTTTCCTTAAAAAAAACCCTTTAAATCTGGGGGAATGATTTGGAAATATCTTGGCAGGGAAGAAGGGTATTTAGCCTTGCAAGCCAAATGATTCAGCCTATTTTGAATCATCTGAGCCATGGGAAAAAAGTACTTTCTCTCATAGAACCTTCTTGCATGCCACCACCTTCCCCAAACACCCACACTCCACCTGTTCAGGAGGCACTCGCTGTCCTGCTGCTGCCACTGGAAGGACTAAAATTAGGTAGCGTCCCTCTTTCTGGAGAGGACTTTTGGGGTACTGTTAATGTACCCTTTTTTAATTACACCCTGTCTGGTGTACTGTTAATATACCCTTTTTAAATTTCTTCTCCCACTCCCTAGGAGTTTCTCTATAAATTTGGAGCAATTTGTAGAGCAAAATTCCTATCTCCCTTAGTGGCCTGGCTGTGATCCTTAGGATGCAGGCATGCTGGAGGCTCTGCAGAGACTTGGCTGGAACAAAGTGACTGCAGGTTTCTGGGCATCATGGGGGATTCCTGCAGCATTTCAGGTCAGTGCCACTCCTTGTGAGTTCAGTAATTTGTCTGGATGCTTAGAAGATGTATTTGGGTAGGTTTGCTTTTGTGGTTTTGGGTTACATTTTTATGTAAAACAAGATTCTTTTACCACAATAAGTTAATTATAACAGAAAAAATACTTTAAACAGTAGCCAGTGTCATTGAGAGGCTTATTACTTTTGCCTTTTCCCTAGGGAAGGTCATGATGAGCTTTTTGGCTCAGGCTGCTCCTGTGCTAGGGCCTGTCTCTTTGTTCCCTTCATTTGGATGGCACTTGTAGCACCAAGGTCATCTTGAGATTTTAAGCGCTGCTACAATTCCAATACATAATTATTGGATGTAGTTTTTCTGGTGTACCATTCTACGCTTAGGGATTTCTTTGAAGTGTAAATAACCCCTCAGAGAATCAGGGAGTTGTTTAGGTTGGAAAAGACCTCTAAGATCACTCAGTTCAACTGATAACCCAGCACCACTGTGTTCACCACTACACTGTGTCCATGAATACCACATCCACATGCCTTTTGAGCATTTCTAGATGTGGTGATTACACCACTTCCCTGGGCATCTTATTCCAATATCTGAATGCCTTTCTGTGAAAAAATGTTTACTAATATCCACCTAAACCTTCCCTGGACCAACTTTAGGCTGTTTCTTCTTGTCCTGTCTCTTGTTATCTTGGGAGAAGAGGCTGATCCCCACCACACTCACTACAACGTCCTGAGGAGTTGTAGGGAGCAAAATGTTCCCCCTGAGCCTCCTTTTGTCCTTACCCTTCATGATAGCTACCAGAGAACCTCCTGTTAACTTGCTTGCCCTTTTCAATTCTTCAAGTAATAAAAAGATCAAGAGCTGAAGTGCATATTTCCAACAAACTGACTTGACCAGTTGGTGTTGGGACTGTTAGTCTGCTGGATGCTGGGGCTCCCTCTCACCTGATTTACTGAAGACTGTAATGAAGTGGCATCATCAAAACCAACTGTTGTGAACCTGGCAGTGCTTCCTTCTGGTACCAGCTTCATGGAGAGGGATGTTTGAGTGACTGCAGGTGTCTTTGGAACTCTGTTCCCCAGTGCTGTTAGTCCAGTGTGAGCCCAGCCTGTTCTGTGTGAGGAGATGCAATCAGGGAAGGGCTGGGCCAGCAGAAGGATGAACCCTTTCAAAAAACATCTCGAGTAAATATAACAGGCCTGCTATATAGAACATTAATGACTGTTTTCCTCAGGTTATAATAGGACAAGGCTATAAACAACAGTAAACAATAGACCTTTTCTTTTTTTTTTAATGGGGTCAGGCTTTGTTTCTCAAGGCATAAGGAGAAACAATTACATGTCTCTATGTACCATGTAGACAGCAGCACAACAGATGCAGGAGGAAGCTTGCATCAAACTGCCAGAGGAGCTGCTGTTATGGCCAAAGTTTGATTATGTGAGCTGCAGAAAGTAAAAAAAAAAAAAAAAAAAAAAAAAGAAAAAACAAAACCCCCAATAATTTTTTTTACAATCGTTCATGTTCTGGGCATCTAATTCTGTAATTTGAAATCTAATAAGCTCTAATAGTGCAGATACTGCTTCAATGGCAATGTGCAGAAGCCTTGTCTCTTCTGTGTAGTCTCTCTTTGCTAGTGACCTGCTTAACAGCTCAAAAGAGAACAGGTCTAAAAACTTCCTGTCCTTGTAGGATTTCATCAGCAGACCTCACTGTAGGACATCCTGCTAGCTCTAAACTTTATAACTGTTGATGCGCCTCCCTCTTTTCCAGATGGGAAAAATACGTCAAGGTTCTCTTCAGGGTATTTTCTTTCTGTATTCTCGAGTAGATGTGTCAGGTGTCCATGGTGAGGTGAACAGAAAGTCAGTGCAGGTAGGAGGTAGAACAGTGAGTGAGGAACAGATCTTTGCCTGATGCAGGTAAGTAAACCTGCAGGACGGATAAGTGTTTTGCATACTTCTCTAAAGAGAATGAATTAGTAAAATGTAAGTATTAGAGAAATCTGCTTGTACAGTTGCAGAGGGTTTATGTGGACAGGTGTCAAATAGCCATTTATTCCTGGAGTGCTGGTTGGGTGTGGAAAGTTCCCTGTTTTCATTGCCTTCTCCCTCTTCACACCGCCATTATTTTGCCTGTGTTCCAATCCCACGCATCCATGATTAAACAAGGAAATGAGGTGCTCACTCCCAGCAAGCATATGAGGGTAGGATTATTCCTCCTACTTACTGTGTAGAAGACAAATGTGTTGCAGCTGAATCACTCTTTGTGGGCACCATCAGGACTCCTGAAAAAGCGTGGCTCTACTTTCTGCCAAGATATGGCAGCATTGAAGAAAGTTGCGCCATCCTTTTCTTACCTCTTAACTTTCACTGTAGAAAGTAGATCTGACTTTTTTTCCTCAGAGCAATTTTACATCCTTCAGAGCCTGTGCTATGGTTGCCAGTGCCTTACGTGCAGAGGAGACAGCCAGCTGCTTGCCTTCTGCTCTTGATACCATGTGATGGGCTCTTGAAGGCGCCCTAAACCTCATTGCAGGAGATGGATTGTGCAGAAGTTGGGATCTCTCACTCCTGTCCCTCTGGAGCAGAGCAGCACCAAGGGCTTCTGCAGAATTCACCATGCTGCAGGAACTTATAACTGTGAGGGAAAGCTGCTGTGAAGCAATCCTCTTCTTGCATTGTCTCTTAGCTGTGTTTTGTGCTAAAAATGAGCAAGCCAGGTAGTTCATTTAAAGACAAGATGCCCAACCCCTCAGCACGTACTTTAAAGGCAAAGTCATAATCTGATTCAGCAACATGATCTGCTTTGATTCTTCATCACAGTTCTGGACCCTTCTCACCTGGACAGTTATTCAAGTGCCTGTGCCCCTCCCACACTCTATTGCTTAAACTTTCAGATTGGTGCTTGCTCTTTCTAGTATGTCAGCTGCTAGTCTGCTCCTGTTTGAAGCAGTTGGGCAGTGGCACCAGCTGGAATTCTGAGTGCATTTGTTATTTGTCCCAGAAGGCTTGACTTCCAGAAACACTCTTGCATGAGACTGGCAGGGTCTGGGAGAACATGGGCATCATTATGAATGTACCCTAAATGCTTGCATATAACATTTTTTATTACTCTGTTGTAGTGGTAGAAGCCCCATTTGGCTCTAAGGTTTGCTCATCAGACCATTTAATGTTATGTTTGCTTTTCTGTATGGACAAAACATCCCTGTCAGAAACAATATACTGCTACTTCATACCCACATAATAAATAAAAGTCAAATGCTTGCTCCAAAACTCAGTGTTTGGTTGATTATAATGTTTGCTATTGTTAGTAGTCTCATAAACCTGATCTCTTTAATGGGATCATTGCATATTTTTAGATGGGTCCCTAGACTATATCTACTTCCAATCACACACAGCAAAAGTTCAGAGCCTGATGCTGAGATGCAGTTTTCCATAATATACTCAGACTTGCCCGCAGCTCAGGGTGAATGCATGCCTGTGAATACTAAAGGAGACAAAAATGGTCTGGGATCTTTCTTTTTGGAATAAAATCAATCTGTTGGTTTCAGAATCTATGCTGGTTTCATAAATCCACAGTGCTTTATTAATTTTTCACACTTTACTTTTGGCTGTATCGATTCTTTCATGTGGAACAAGATTGACAGGGATTGAAAAGATTAATGAGGGGAAGACAGAAAGTCACCTCTGTGAATGGAGCGTCCAGAGCAGCAGGAATGTTGAATAGCTTTAATCATAATGATACGTGAAGCCTAGTGAACCAGGAATAGTGCTACACAATCCCAAAATTGCTCTTCATCTAGAGAAGTTGAAACTTGCTAGTGGTCCAGTTAGAGGAAAAAATGAAGTAAAGTTTATTAAAATAAACAGAAGTAATTTTTAAAATTCTTCTCCCTTCCCCCTCATCTTGTGCTTTCACCCGTTCTTATGTTGTTCCTTTATTATTATTACCTCCCAGACAAGGGTGAATATTTCCCTGTGTGTTCTGGGTCCTGCTTCATGCCCAAGCCTGCCCTTGACATCTTCATACCCAAGCACTTCTCTTAGAATAGTTTTCATAAAGTTTTAGCCAATCAAAAAACAGTCATTGGAAAGAAGTTGCAGAAGCTGTTCTTTCCTTTCAGATATCTCTCTGGGGCTGTTATCTTCTTTAATACTCCAGGAACCAGACTGTCCTTGTTGCTACGATATTTTTCTGGAGACAACCTTTTCTATTTCCTCCCAAATGGAGGGAGGTCTCTGTGTGTGGGTAAAGACAGCAAATAGTACAACAATATGTCATTTATGAGTAAAAGTGTGTGCTGGCACCCGTTGGTTCCTTGGAAGTCAGTTGGCAGTAAGTTAGACCTGTATAAAGAAGAGGGTTTGGCTTCCACTGTGTTTAAAGTATGAAGAGCTGCAGCAACTGGAAACACTGCATCTTCTTACTTATAATCTTTTCTGCGAGATTATATTTAATATTTCTTTAACAGTACAATAAATGTAAGCACACTTAAGAACTAAAGCTCCTATTCTTGTGCCTTTAAAAAAAAAATGTTGATTTTGAGGGTTGCAAGGCTCAAAACTGCTCCTATTCATTGCTATGGTACGTTATTGGTGTTTTGAACTATTGCTTGGTAAAGTTTTGAGGCGTGTGCACCTGTTTGTACCCTGAGCTTCTCTCTTCAGATGTTTTAAGGCAAAGGTATGAAAAGTAGATTTATTGCCATGTCCCATTAGTATGTCACAGATGTATAAATAACAAAAAGAGAAAGACAAGAGAATCTGAAGAAACACATTTCCAATTTGGGTCCTGGGTTTGGCATCCTTGTAGTGGATGAGCAGTTTAAGGACTTTAATGTCACACCAGAGAGCAAGGGCATCTCATAGAAATTAAACCTCCCAAGTTTGAGTACTACAAGAAGCCCAAAGGGCACTGCCAGATTCTTGCCCTCTATTAATACATAGTTCATCTTTTAGAGAATGAACTCTGTCATATTCCAAGTTTACCTGGAGAAGAAAACTCACAGGCTTTGCTCTATGAAAAAATGGCTTAGGATTTAGTATGTGATTGCTTAAAATACCAGGAAGTGGGGAGATCTTTCATTCTTTCATTTTTCCCTGTTACTCTATCTACTTGTTTGCTTGTAGGTGTGTGGAGGCCTTTTATATTTACTTCAGTGCTGAAAGAGTTGAAGAACCCTATGTCAGCATCACAAAGAAGAGGCAGTTGCCCAAGGATGGGTACTCAGAAGAAATTGAGAAGGAAGTGGGGCAGGCTGAAGGCAAGCTGCGCACACACAGGTCTGCGTTCAGCAGGGCCTCTGTGATCCAGGCGTTCCTCGGCTCAGCGCCCCAGCTCACGCTCCAGCTCTACATCTGTGTCCTGCAGCAGGAGGTCACGGTTGCCAGAAGTAGGTAGAGCTGCTGTTATGACTTCTTTAGTGTTTGGGTGGGAGGGCAGTCAGTTATAGCTGCCCTGCACGAAAACCAAGCATTCTGCTGTGGGTTTCATCTCCCTGATAGCTTTTGGTGATGATGTTGCTTTCAAATTTGTATAATCATGTTTTAGATATGACACCTTCTGTAGCACACTTGGGTTGCTATAAAAACACTTATTTGATAAAGTGACCATTATGGTATGAAAGGGAGGCAGCTGGAGGGACTGAGCTGTCTTTGTGAAGAAGAAGAAAAAAATTACCTCTGTTCCATTTTGGTTTTTGAGTAAAACTTTCTGGAAAATTCCTTGGGGTACATTGTGGAGCATGTTTTGTCATGCTGCTTTAGGGAGGGTATACTTTCAAGAATGCAGTTTTAAATATGAACTGAGTCCATCAAAATGAATGAGGAATCAAAAGGCAGTAAGCTGCTATGCAACTGTGGTCATCTCATCTCTGAACCCGAGCTGTTAAGCCTTCACCAAGCATTGCTGCACGACATGGACTTACCAGGACACATGTGCTCTCTTACTGCGGGACTCTGCATCTTTGCTTCCATGACATGCTCTTGATTTTCTGGTTCATTGCTGAATGGAGAACCATCTCCAGCTGGTCATGGGGTAAACAGCTTTTCAATGTAAGAAAGGACTTTGGTACCTCTGTGAACTTGATGGTGCATTTCCACTGAAACACTAAATAGCTCTTGTTGTATCTCTTAAGGTCCTGAGAGGATCTATACCAGCTTCACAGCTAGGGAGGCTGAGGCAAAGGTGACAAGTCAATAATTGAAATAAAGTAAAATATTATATCATAATACTCATAATCATAATAGTAATCATAATGATAATAATAGTAGTAGTAATGAAGGGGATAGAGAGGGGTGGAGGGAGAGAGAGGGAGAAGAATAAAGCCCAAGAAAGTGATGCACAAGCCACCCCCCAGCACCAATCAGCCTCTCACAGACAACTTCCCCCAGTTAATACACTGAGCATGATACCAGTGGTTTGGAATATCCCTCTGGGGAGTTCGGGTCATCTCTTCTGGCTGTGCTTCTTCACAGTTTCTTGTATACTTCTTCACTGGCAGAGCATGGGAAACTGAAAAGTCCTTGACTTAAGGACTGCTGAGCAACAGCTAAAACAGTGTGTTATCAACATTATTCTCATGCTGAATCCAAACTCAGCACTATATCAGCTACTAGGAAAAAAAAATAACTATCCCAGCCAAAACCAGAACATTATAGCAGTAGGTTCTTAGAAGACATTACTCCTTCCAGTTCCTGAATTCTTTATAACTAAGGTAGGTGCTTCAAATAACCATGGCATTTGTGATGTGGGATTCAACAGGATTGAATCCTTTACTGACTGGTGGAACTAGGAAAATCTCCAGTCACTTCGCTGTAGATGGCATTTACTTGAAAAAGGTCACCATTTTATGGTCTTTCTTTTATTACTGGTTTTGACCGTAATGGTCATGATTTCCAAAGAGAACTCCTATGTTCCAGATGATCAGAGAACTGCAAATTTCATAATCATTTGTAATGCTCTATTGCTTCTAGCTTTTTTGGTCACTGCTGGGATAAGTTGTAATCACAAACTGATAAGTGACATTCCTTGGGTGAAATAGCCAGAGATAAGCTGGCTCACCACAGAGTTTGGTGAACCCACTTGTAAATGCAGCAGTTATTTCATGCTTCCCAGGAACATCTCCATACAGCTGTATTTCTAAAATACAGAAATGCAAAGAAAAAAGTTCACAGTTAGGAACTGTGTCAATGTCTGTTAGAGTTCATTCATCAGAAAAACAAGAGTCCTAACCATATTCTTGTATGTATCTTAGCTGCTGATATACTGAAACTTCCTGCAATCTCTTTATCCATCAGCCCAGTTCTTATTCCACACTTCAGATGTCTTCAGCTTCCCTGTTCTTTGACACTAGTCCTCCAAATTTCAAGCTGTCTTCCATTTGCATCTGTTACAATGATCACTTTCTTGTATTTTGACTTCCACATGTTTTGTCTTGTCTCCTCATCAGTCTGTTATTTTTCTGGATTCCTACATATCCTCTCATTCTGTGTAAATTCTGCTTGTTCAAGGGTAATGAGGTTGGTATCACTTGAGAAACTGAAGCTGTTTACCATCATGCTGGGGACATGGCTTGTCCCTTTCAAATCTGTTTGAAACTCCTTATTGTGTTGGCTTGAACACATCTGAAAAGATCATGCATCCTTGCCTAGCCCTTTGTTAGCCAGAGCCGTGCTGTATATTTCTTGTGTATTTCATGACATTCATTAATTTCTCTCGATGTTTTCTTCTGGGTTATGGGGGATTTGCCAGTGTCTGGCATTCTTCAAAACTGTCATTTCACAGTCTGCCAAGAATGTAAGATCAAGATAAGCAAAAGCAGGATCAACTCTTGAGGTTAGTGATGAGCGACATAAAGCTTTGGTGACTGTTTATCATGAAGAGTGTAAAAATGTTGGAGGTAATACAACATTTGAAACCCACGTGTATTAGCCTGATCTGAGTCCTAGTTCTGTTTTGTACACATATAACTTTAGTATCTATAGTAGATTTCAGTGGTACTTGTGAGGTGGCTCAACTAGAGCAGAATTCGCTGCCTCAATGGTTTCTGAAGTGGAAGGACCAGATCTTGAAAGGACTTCAGATGTAATAACAAAACACAACAAAGTAAATCAGTGCCTCCCTGGATCACTCTGTGAGTCCACCTCTGATTTGTAAGAAAAAGATAGCCTTTTGGGAGGAGGAAGGAAGAAGTGAAATGCCACCTTTATAAGGACTGTTAGAGGGTTTGGAACTGTTCCAGGGGAACATTTTAAATTTGCATTTCTTTGTCTGTTCAGGATGAGTAAAAACAACAGTGTCACCCTCTCATATTTCCCTCTGTGGTTGCTTCAAACCATCTTTCTCACAGAGTTAAAAGTTATGTTTGAACTGAAGGTTTGGTGACAATAATGAGCTTTTAGGAAAGGAGTAGGACCGGACTAGTGTATTAAACCAGAGTCAGCATGACCTCTTTTCTGTCAATGGACACATGCCTCTTTTGAAGGTTTGAGTTTGTAAGATAGGTTTGAGATTAATATAGATTCCCTAAAGTGATATTGGGGAATAATATCAATGTTTCCGCTTGTCACAAAGCAGGCAGCAAGCAGAGTTCCAGCACAGCAGCACTAAGTCCCTGGTGGGTGCATCTTTATGTTCCTTTAGCTCTGAGAATATTCTTTTGCTTCAGTAGCTGTTGGAATTTATGTTCATTCACAGGTCAAGACTACAGGAAAGATTCTGTAAAAAGCCATAGGACATCAAGCAATAGTCTTGACTGAGCTCACCCGCTCTTCTGCTTTCAGCTGATGTTTTTCTAAGACATAAAATTTTAAAATGCCCAGCTCTATGTGCCTTTTTGCATATAGGTTTATTGTCACAGGTTTATTTTAAGTGATTATTTGAGATATTATTCAGTGCTGTTAGAGAGATGTCTAAAAACTACTGACTGCCTACTAACAATTTCAACATAAACATTTTCAGAGAATATATGCACCACCAAACTGGCATGTACAAAATTGCCATATAAAATGGTAAATGCTTTTTGCCTTATTGAGTGCTTTAGAAAATTACATATAAAGACTTAATTGTTTTCCAAAGTAATTCAGAGGTTTTTGTGAGTCATAATGGAAAAGAGATTAGCTGAAATGATAGAGAAAATTTTCTTAGAAAGTTGTTAGAGGTCTTAAAATATACTTGTTTCTTCCAAAGGATTGCTTAGAATTTAGTGACTTATAATTAGGGAAGAAGCCCTAGAAACCCTGATAATTTTGGTCGTATAGGTAAACAGGAAATCCAGTTTATTTGTAGGATATTGCACACAAACTAATTGAAGGCTGCAGAAAACACTGGTTGCTAAGCAATGCTAATGCAATTGACATAATTAAGGAATCCCAACTTTGATTATTTTATCTGATGCATTATCAGCTATTCAGCCTGTTGGTAAAAATTGTGAATAAATATTTATATAATTGTGTAGCACTTTGTTTATTCTCTGTGTATTCATGTACATTTGTATTTTCTTAATGTGGCAAGACAGGATGCTCTCCTGCAGTGCCAAGTAACATCTGGTCTCTGCTTTCACTTTTCTGCAGAATGTAAATGTGAAACCTTCCTTTTGGGTACTGAAAATTTAGCTGAATTTAAAGGCATTTTTAGTAGTGTTTTTTTTTTAAATGCATGACACAGATGTGTGTATAAAGATAATTGATGTATAGGAAAACACAGTGCAGGCAGGTGGGTAAATATGTCTTTACACAGTCAGAGACAATGAGGACAGTGCTGGGTTTAAATTCCTTCAGCTTTCAGTTTTGAGCTGTGTTACATACCTTTTTTGTGGTTTGCTTCGACACTGAACTTCACAAGCACAAAGTTATCTGCATGTCCAAGTTACTCCTAAGTTTCAGCTTCTATTTTGCAGTTTTTTATCTGCACGGGAAGGAAGTTGCACCCCTGTGCCTTGTGGAGTAATGTAGGAGTTTGGGAGCAAGTTGGATATTCTAGTGACTGAGCTGTGAAATTACCAAGGACAGCCTGTGTATGAACAGCCCTGGGCAGGGGGGAGAGACACCTGTGCCTTGTGCTAAGTGCCTTCTTTTTCTTGTTAGCTACTGGAATAAGTATCAAATGAGGACCAAAATAGGAGGTAGGATTAGAGTAATGTGCTGAGTTTGACGGGGTAGAGTTGATTTTCTTCACACAAGTACAGGCTGGGAATGTCCCCTGTGGCATTACCCTGCTGGGAATCCCCAGGACTGCGGTGACAGTGACTGCACCTGCACTCCCCTGATGCGATATCTGCTGCTAAGCTGAAGGTCCTGATTTGTCTTTTCTCTTTGTAGGTATTTTTATGGTGCTTTCTCTCCTGTCGATTGTTTATGGCGCCTTACGCTGCAACATCCTGGCTATTAAGATAAAGTACGACGATTACGATGTCCGTGTGAAACCTGCTGCCTACCTCTGCATATTCATGTGGAGGAGCTTTGAGATCGCCACGCGGGTCACAGTGTTGGTGCTTTTCGGTTCAGTCCTTCGAGTCTGGGTTTTCCTCGTCGTGCTGCTGAATTTCTTATGTTTCTTCTTCTACCCGTGGATTCAATTCTGGCTTAGCAAGTCTCCATTTCCTGAGAACATAGAGAAGGAATTGAGCAGGCTGGGCACTACCATCGTCCTGTGCCTTCTCACGTTCCTGTATGCTGGCATTAACATGTTCTGCTGGTCGGCAGCTCAGGTGGAGCTCAGTGACCCTGACTTGATTAGCAAATCCCAGAACTGGTACCAGATGACCGTGTACTACATCGTGCGGCTGATGGAGAACGCCTTCCTCCTGCTGATGTGGTACATTTATAGAACAGACTTCTACCTGTATGTCTGCGCCCCCATGCTGTTCCTGCAGCTCCTGATAGGTTACTGCATGGGCATCTTCTTCATGTTGGTGTTCTACCAGTTCTGTCACCCATGCAAAAAGCTTTTCTCTTCCAGCATAACCGAAGCTTTCCTGTCGTGTTTCAAGATCCTCTACTTCATTTGCCAGCACCACAAAACTACTCTACTGAAAGGCAAGGTGGCGATGAAATCTCCTGAAAATACTGATGAAGCACAGGGCAGTAGCAAGATAATAGATCCTCCAAACACGAGTATTCATCAAAGTGCTTCTTCCAATGCCTAGTACAACTGGAAGCAAGTAGGTGCCTTTGGAAGATGGCAGATCACCTGCTGGGAACATTGTGTATCTTAGACATTGTGTCTTGTGGGTAGGATTTCTTTCTTGCAGGTGTAGCACTGCATGATGGCTGACATGCCTGTTTTTGTGGAGAACAGTGTATGAGTATTTCTGTCTGTGTGTTTGTGTATGGAGAGCAATGTTGTTTGTAGGTTTCTATTGCAGAGCCTTTTTGCACATAGGTTTATTTCACGTGTTTATTTTAAGTCATTATGGAAGACATCAATTAGAAACTGTCCTGATGCTCATCTTACTCAGGAATTCTGAGCACAGAAGGCATTGAATTTTATTTCAGATAGGATGCCCCATGGCATGCCACCCTAGCACAGAAACAGAGCTTAGACCTGGACTGTGTATGGACTGTAGGTGTGGTCTGCTTTGATCAAATTGTAGGCTATTTTACACTGTAATCAGTGTAATTAGATAATTCTTCTCTCAGAGGTAGAAGAATTGGACTTGCACAATGCACTGTAGTCTGGGTTGCCATGAAACAGCCAATTAGCCAGCACTGACATGGAAATGTGACTATTATTGAGGATGGACAGAGGGGTTATTGGCTTTGCACTGTTTCACCCTTCATGTTTACTGCTTGTTAGTAAGGGAATTAAATTTAACACATTAATTGTGATGTTCTGGAATACCTCATTTTTCTTTCATTATAATTTAACACTGTGATGTTCTGGTGTCAGGGTGGTGCTCACCTTATGTAAATATCTAGAGGCTGGGCAGACAGTGTGCACCAGTCATGTAGGTGCTCTCCAGTGCACATCTCCAGCAAGTGATTCACCCCACCTCAAAATGTAGGTGATATGAATCACTCTGGAGACCTGTTACTCAGTGTTAACCAGATGCCTTCACGATTAGTTCTGACTATCCACCTTCCTTTCAGATGGCTGAAGTTAGAGAGATGAGCACTACCCTGATTGTCAGGGGTTTGGTAATGCATCAGGTAGGCAGCTCATTGACTTTTTGTACTGGGATAGAAGACACTGATTCCTTCTTTTTGAGCTGTGATTTGTATGACTAGTTTCACATCATTAATTAAAAACTCTCTGACTACTTTACCTCAGAAATATCACAAACATGAAGTCTGAAAGAGAAAATGGAAATTACTGACTTTTAGTTTGCAGCAATACATCACCACAAATGTTTCAGTATTTTTCAAGTTTCTGAGAAAGCTTTAGCAGATGAACAGCCAAGAGTTTAGTGAAATTACACAAACCCATATGCATTTTCACAAATTAAGTGAAAGCTTTTTGCACTTTGTTTGGTTAGCACCTTCCTAACATTTCTTTTGCGGGTTACACATTATGGCTGCTCATGGAAACAAATAATTGATAACCCAAAGCATCTACCAGTGTCCAAAGCTTAGCTTTCATTCTGTCATCATGCAGGATGTGAAGCTTTTAATACAGATGACATCATCATAATTCTTTTAGGAGTGTCTAAAACTCAGTTCTGGGGTCATTCATAATGAAATATGTCACCTGCAGTGCTGCAAAAATATAACCTGCTTTTATTTTTTTAATTTTTTTTTTATTATACGGTGTAAATGAATGTCTTTGTATTTCAGTTTTATTATGGAGTTATGTTTTCATTTTACTTAATATGTGTCTGTGTATGGTATGTGTATGTAGATGTCATTAAATTATTGGTGGGTGGTAATGGGACTTTGGCCCGATTTTGCCATGGGAATGTACCTCATATCTGGGGAAGACACCAAACACCTCCATTATAATTTCTCTGAAGAGAATAGAATAGTGAAGTGACTCCTTGAAGACACGACTATGTTTCTCTGTACCTTTGTATGTAAAAGTACAGTATAGTATTTCTCTGTGCTTTTCTAGATGTAAAAGACTATTGCTGGGTTTTTTTTCAATAGTGAGTAAAGGAAGGAAGGAAGAATGTAACCTTTTCTTCCAAACCTGTAGAGTTCAGCCCACAGGCTCAAATTTCCTGATGTTATTAGCCAAAACTGAGTATCTGTCTTTATAGCTGGACACTCACCAATATCAATAATCAGGGAATTACAGTGGCTGCCTATGTCAAGATGTACCCAGGTTTGAAATGTTAGTCTTTGGGGAAAATTTTAAAAGTAATTTCATATGTATAAGTAGTTCATTTCTAAAGAGATAGCTTAAAGCAGAGTTTGGACACTGTAAGTGGTGGTGCAGTTGTGACTGTGCCATTTGGAAACCATGAAAGCTTCACAAACCTCAGCCAGGTTGTGCTACAGTGAAATGTTGGTGCTGCACTGAAGTAAAAATGTAGGAGAGTAACAGAGCCAGGAGTCCAGGATGAATACAGAGTGAGTACCATTAAACCTCACAGACTACCTTATATTTAGAGTGTGTGCCATATTACTTCTTATTTTTATACCAGTCTCCTGAAGTGCATGCAGGGAGCTGAATATTTAAATCACTGTAGTGAGAGAGAGAAAGAAGTATTTTATATGGGTTCTATTACTGTGCTATGGTTTTGCCTTAGTTGTGCAGAGTAACCAAATACAGTTCGAGCACTCCACCAGCACGAGGGGCTGTTGCCTCCTGTGCAGTGCCTGGTGTCACCATGGCCCAGGGTGGAGCCCAGCCTGCAGTGTGGCTGCTCTGAGGGGTTTATCCAGCTGTGCGGCCAGTGCTGGAAGAAAGGTGTGGGAGGGAGTCATAGAGACAATGATGTGTGTTAGACCAGGGTTTTAAGGGAACGGCTGATTATTCTGAAGTGTGCTGTAAAGCTGGGAGAGGCAGTTTTTCTCCAGAAAATGACAGTCTTGAGGGTGCTATCAGTACCCACAGTGGCTGCATGGAGAGGACAGTATGAGTACAAAGTCTGTCTGTGTATGAATGAGTGATCTCTTGCTGCAAGTTTCACTGTGCTTTTACTCTCCTCTATGAATGTTAGAGGGCCTGTGTGTTCCATGGAAGGGTTTAGGGCTACTGCTGAAAACTGTACTTGAGTAGTCTTGAGTCACACAGAGGATGGCTCAGCAAGGGTTGTTTGTTTGTATAAGAGTATGCAAGATCTGACACATGGGTTTTCTTTTACACTTGTAAATCAACACAAATTAAATCATTGAAACTATCCCTCAAGTTGTGTTGGTATCAGTTCTTAGTGTGCTGCTTTCAGGAAATCCAAAGTAAAGGTAACAGAGCATGCTGTCGTCTGTCACCACACAGCAGCAGAAATGTTTTCAAGAAGACCTGACAGAAGAATTAATCTGTCATTGATTTAGGAGCTCATTATCCCCACAATTCCATTGCTGTTTAGCAGAACATTGTAAGAGGGGGGGCAGTTTAATAGACCAGTGTCGTATGGAACAAGATTAGTATAAGTTACTCATTGTCGGTGTGAGAATATTTAATGGTTTACATGGAGAACTGGGAGGAAATCATTACCTTATAAAGATTATTTTAACTTCTTTTCTGCACGCTTGTTTCACACTCATCTGGATTTACCATATACTTATATCTCACCCTGGTATCTGGCAAAATCAGTGCTGAGGACTTTTATGGAGGGATAGAAATGCACAAAAACTTTGCAATACATGTAAGTGTTTCTAAATTTTAATAGATAAAATAGACACATTTTTAAAATATGGGTGTAAATGGATACATTGCAACAAGTTGTAATGTATGTACATCACTTACACTAGCATTGAGAAAAGATTTTAGGAGTCCTGGTGTTGATTGACACTACTGTCTGCTAGTAGTAGCTGCACTCCCTATAACATAGAATTGGTGGATATTTGGGACTGCTAAACTGTAATTTTAATTTTTGTTTTTATTTACAAGTAGTTCCTTTATTTTTTTCTCCATTGTAGCTGATGATATCTAGCCTAAAACAATGAACCGTTTTCTATCACTTTTAACTTATTCGAAGGCCTTATGTAGCAAAGAAAACAGGAGTTTGAACTCAGATGTTTGCAAGCCAGACAATATAGTACTTATAATCTTGTATTTTAAAATGAGGTTGTGATGAGTGCCTCAGCTCACTCAGGAGTCATCACAGAAACATGAACATACAGTAATATGGCAAAGATGGTAAGTTTGGTTTACCAGAGACAGAAACTTGAAAAGTAAGGTGTATTAAACATTATATAATTTCCTACTGACCAAGAAAACAATGTATAAAAAAACTGTTAGGTCTTGGGGTCACCCTAAAATTGAACCAAGGATGAAAGGTAGGTGTTTCAAAATGACACTGTGAAAGCTTACTGAAATCTCTGCCCTGAATGAGCAACTTCATATCCTGGAAAAAAAAGGAAAGTTCTCTCTCTCTCTCTCTCTGTCTCTCTCTCTCTCCACTTTTTTTTTTTTTTTTCACTTGCAGTTACAAGGAAAACCTCTTGCCGTAGAAATAAAGTTTTATGGAAATGGTGAATGTCTGTATTCAGGTATGAAAATTTTCCCTTTCAAGTGGGAAATTCAGATGTGAATGCATCTGTGTGTAAAGGCTTCTAATTACAGACTAGCATTAATGGGGAAACACACCTAAGCAGAGGATGGATGCTAATTTCTTTGATGTTGCTTACTGAGGTCCTTCTGAAATAACATCACAGTTGTAACTTTTTGGCCCTAAAGGTGAGACCTGATTGATTAAATGAAGTAGAAACAGCGTGTCTTAAATAGGGTATGTGCCTTCATGTTCATAATTGCTGAAATTCCTATTTTGACAGGGCACACAAAATGACAGCAGATAAATGTACATATTTTAGCTTCTGAAATGTCTCTCATCAGCTACTTGTTTCATCTGATTAATGTGCCCTGTCAGTACAGAGCTTTAATCAGCCAAAGACTCTTTCTGGAAAATGATGGGGAGCAGATTTAGATGGAGAGCGATGCCAGAGGTAGTCAAGGTGAAGATTAATTCACATCTGCCTTCTAGAGTGGGAAGTAAATGTTAAAAGCAGTAGCACAGCACCTTACAGACACGGTGCCAGCACTGCATTTTGTTGTATTTATGCATGGATTTGCAGTTCTTGTAAATGGAGTAAGTTGTGTGCTGGACTTGACAGCAAACAGAAGAGAGGTGCTTGTGATTGCTTCAGTTCTGCATCGCTGACCCTCACAGCACCAGTTACATTCTTCAGAATGTGTGTCCTGGCTATTCCTTCTCCCTCTCTGCTGCTTCATGGGAGTAGTTTTAAATAGAAATCAAGAAACAAGGCACCATGAAATGCTCAGCCAGATTTTTCAGTAGGGCTGCTCTTCTGGAGCCAAAGATTCTTGGCAATGAAAAGGGCTAAACTCATGGAATGTATCAATGCTTCATTGCCATTTTAAATATTTTAATAATGGTGGGCAGTGCAGTAATTCAAAAGCATCCAGATGTCATTTAAAAAAAAAAAATAGAGGGGAAATGGAATTTTGTAAAAGAAGTAGCTTCAACTTCAGAGCTACAAGGAAAGTAAGAGAGCCCTACAAATAACAATAATTAGGTGTTTAAACTTATTTTTCATCATGTTTATTGTGGTCTTACCCGCTCTTCTTATTTTTTAAGCAACAAGAAAAAATACCAAACAGGAGAAAGAGAAATATTTTATGAAAAAAAACCCAAAAAAACAAAAAAAAACCCAACCAAAATCATCGCTGCAAACCTATAGAAATGTGTGTGGCAACTTGCAAACATGTTGCATTGAGGGTAAGCCTAGATTTCTCCACTGATGCTCTTGGAAAACCAAAGAAAGGAATCCAGGTACAGTGAGGCAGAAACTGTAAAGGTTGTCCTGATCTAGGACATAGCATCATGTTAAAAAACATCATAATCCATCTTTTTTATTTGACTACTTTAATACCTGCAGTCTTAATTATATGTCTAATATATGTATTTGTACATCTAAATATAGAAGTATGTAATTATATGTATATTTTATGTATGATATGTATTGTACACACATTAGTCTAATTCTGCATCTGAGCACAAATAGGCAATTTCAATGCTAATGGTCAGAACAGAAATGTTACCATTGACATAGTATGTGCAGTTTGCTTACACAATTCTACCTTTTTTATGCATGGGAAGAAAAACAATGAACGATGCATTATGTCAGGTAGTTCTTTAAACCACCTGGTAGCTGGATGGTTCTTGCTTTGATCTTTTTTTCTTCATCAGCTGATCAGATGTGATGTGCAGAAAAAAAAACCTTTCTGTTCTTTACAGAAAGAGAAAAGAATTGATTGGAGAAACCTGGGACACTGCCTGTGCTACGGTGTTCATGGTGTTTTGGCTGTGTGGATCAAAAATGAACCAACCTTCCTCAGATTCAGAGGAAAGGGAATGGGAAAACTTCGCAGGAGACAGGTTATCAAGTGGGAACAGGCAAGGAACATAACAAGTGAAAAATCACTTCTGCCTAGCTGTGAAATATGGGCCTCAGTAAGGGTGTTGGTGTTGGGCAGTGAGGATTGATGGTAAGGCAAATTCAGGGAAGGCTGCAGAGTGCTGTAGCATTAACTCATCAGACAACTTAAATGCCAGTGTCAGCTGACTCTTCACCATAATTTACCATTGACCCAAAATGCAATGGAAGCCCCCAAGGGCACCAAGCAGGAATCCATTAGCCATCAACTACCAATCACTTGCCTTATAGTGTCCCTTAGCAGTCAAGGGCTGGTGTGTTTAAGGTGCTATCTTAATAACCCACACATCACTATCCTTTCCAGGGCACATCAACAAGTGAGCAGTTTTCTCTTCAAGCAAGAAAAAAAAATCACTAGGAAAAGGGAAGTTTTACTAGTGGAGATCTAAAATTAAAAACAACAAATTCTTTATAGTCTTAAGTGTATCACTCATTCAAAAGAAGTTCTAGTGTAATAGAAAACTAAATACAATTTTAGCATGTGTAGGAGTGTCTTTGTATGGGGAGAAAAAATACTTGCACAGGATTGGAGTATGATTAGGCAGACTCTCCCTGCCAGGTAGCAAAAGTCTCAGTGAGATGACATTGTGTCCCTTAATGCAAAAGAAAGTTTCATAAATCACTGTAATTAGCAGTCAACAGCTCCAGTTTTGGTCGAGGTGGACACAGGTCCTCGAGCTCTGCCAGAAAACTATGTGAGAGCATCTCTAAATCTAGCTGAGAAAGAAATTAGGTACCTCCAGCCTATTGCTGCTCCCATATAAGCCTGAGCAGTGAAAATAGCAGAATATGATTAAACCATCAAAATTTAAGAAGTCATATATACAAGAAAACAAATGAATAAATAATATTGTGGAAATCATAGTCAATAACCTAACTCACTGATTGAAATAGCTTTTCATAGTGATTTCTCTGAAAATGCTAAAAATGGGTGCCAGGAGGAAGGGGGTTGTTCATATGAATGAACTGCTGTAAACAGTTTGCAACAGGAGGCTATGATAACTACTGATCCAGTGGTAATTTAACCTGGAAGAAATTTATCCCATTTCAAATCCCAAATTATGTGACACTTGTGTCTTCACTGAGTTTCCCAAAGAGATGGATGGATCTTCCAAACTTCCCTTGAGTGTAACTTAAGCCAGATAGGGGTTTGTGACATAGTCTCAGGCAAGTGTTCAAGTTATCAGGGAAAATCCAGGAGTTAAAAAGCTTTATCAAGACAAATGAGTAAAGGCAAATGTATAAATCCAGCAATTGTGTGGCTGGAGCAGTGTAATTCTGTAATAAGAGGCAATTTAGGTATGATTTAACAGCATATAGGCTTCATGCTGAATCTTGGCACAGGGATGAACTCTCTTTTAGTAATCTAGCTGAAGGATAATTTTAAAGCAAAAGTCTTTTCCTTGATGCCATAATTTATTGTATCATATTGTCTTGATTAGATAGTTCCATTAATCATGACATCATTCCTCAGTGTTTTCTCTATTGATATTACTGAAAATGAACATCAAACCAAGACTGACTGTCAGGTGTCTGGTGTGGACAGTCATCTGCTGAGCTGGGTCAGCCCCACACCTCCACACTGAGGACTGGGAGGGAAAAAAATCAGCAAAAGAATTACCACAGCCCTCCTTTGTATTTCACAAGACAAACTTGTAAAGACTTGTAATGGTGCCCTGCATTGCAGGGTTTGGGCACTGAGGTGTTCACACCTGGGGGCTGTTCCTGGGTGTGAAGGAGGATGCTGGAATACTTCTGTGAATGTGGGGTTATACTGATACCATGGGCATGAGCTACCACAGAACAGCTCTAGCAGGCTGGGAGGCACCTCCTGTATTTCTGGTTGTGGAATGGGGATGCAAACCTGTGTCAGGAGTAACACAACTTCAGCAGATCCTATTAGGAAGAACAGAAGTGAGCTAATGATCTCTGGAAGTCCTTTCCCAGACTGTGACCAGGAGCTGCTAATTAGAAATGGGACTTAACAGCCCAGAGCTGAAAGAGAGAGGGAAAAGCAGGAAAGTGGTTTTGAACAGGGATGCAGCAGGAAAGGAGACAGGAGGGCAGGTGCGTAGGGAGGGAAGGTTCGGGGCAGGATTCCAGCTCCTTCCACCGGAGCGGTGCGGGGCCGGCGCTGCCAGCGGGAGGCACCGCGGGGCTGCTGAGCCACCGACCGGGAAAGACGGGCACAGGGAGACTGCAGTCCCTCTTCTCACATCTTTCCAGGTGTTTTTTTGAGCGGGAAATCGCTGGTGGGTCCCTCTCTCCAAGCAGAACTCCTCCAAAGTTACCCTGGACTACCCCCAGCACGTGTAAACGAAGTGGATCTGCAGCCCTGGGGACAAGAAGTCTCGCAAATAGATGATGGTTGTGTTCCAGAGCCACAACAGGAAATCATAAAGCTGGCACCCTGCCCAAAGGATGCCATCTGGGCTCCCTGTCCCTCAGAGTTATGCAAAGGCAGGTTAATTTTACCTCTGTCTTTATACATGGGAGGTTATGCTGTCCCAGCTTTAGTCGAGCTCTTCCTGGAAACTATTGACTGCTTAATGAAATGAAATTTCTGTTTGTACTTAGGACCTGTTGCTGGTAATGTCTCTTCCTTCCAATAACACAGGAGTGTGCAGCCATTCTGGCCTGTTTTGTGATGGTGCTGCTGCTTGACTTCAAGCCAAGACTGGTGTGGCAAACAGCATCTGGATCAGACATGCGTATTTTTGAATAGAGAACATGGATTTCTCATGATGACTGCAAAAGAGTGAGAAGAAGTACTGGAGCAGGGAATTGCATTGAGAGTTGTAGTGTAAAGCAAGGACCTAGAAGGATCTGCCAGTCCTTATTGGAGTCTCATTGACATGTTTTTCCCCGGCTCATATCTATCCCCTTTTCTGCTCTCTTAGCTTGGAATAATTTACTTTGCAAACAAAACTGAAAGAGCAGAAGTTTCAGACTTGTCATGTCATTCGCTGGAGTGAAGGCAAGTGCACAGAGTGCCTCAGGCTGCGTGTCAAGAGTCTTTTCAGGGAAGACAGCTTGACAAATCCCTTGTTTGCTTCTTCCTCTTTGGTGTAGAATCAAGGGAAGGCTGGTAAACAGTGATTGCACAGCTTTCAAAAGAAAGACTTCAGGCTACAAAATAAAAAGAGATTAATCAAGGTGTCTACTTGGCTTTCCCCGTGCTACATGAGAAGGAGGAGCTTGATCTCTCACACCGTTCTTCACATCACTCTCTCTTTTGGGGTTTTTACTTACAGAATTTTTCATTGTCCCTTTTTGGGATGTGTGAAACCCCTAGGCCTATTGCAAACACCTGGCATAAAATCTATGCAGCAATACACAGACCATTATTGTGCAGAGCAGGAGAGGAGCTAAATTAATTCCTAAACAATGAGGTAAAAATACTGCAAGGAAAGGAAGAACCCTTAGACATAAATATTTTTGCAATACAGTCACGCTGCAAAAGGATCAGTATTCGCTGAACTTTTCAGCACAAAGGATGAAAAATGCTCTGTGTAATCAAGTAGCTTGAAACAAATTTTATAAACGGTGAGATAGTATGTATTTTTTTCCATACTTCATTTTTACACTCCTACATAATTAATACACAGCTGACAACATTGTTTATCTTGTACAGGATGCATTTTCCAAATTAGTACAAAGTATAAAACACTCAGGTTTTCGTAATAACAAAAATGTTTCATTAATTTAGAAGGTGAAACAATCAGAGTTAAATCAAGGGTAATGCGTGGGTGGTTTTGGTATCATTTCTACTCAAAATGTTACTTGCAGCAACAGGCGAAATTTGCTGTGCTTGTCATGTCACTTTCGAGTTAACAGAAAATTCACAAGCATCAGGGAGCACCAGAACTCACCAGCTGTGGAAGGACCCAGCACCTCTGCCCTCTCTTTTAAGTTCAGGCAGTGAGATCAGCTGCTGCATTTGATAATTGCTAGGCCGAGGGCAGCTGAAATGTAATGTTTCATGGTCTGTATTCAGGCCGTCAGAAGGACCTTAGACTTTGCAACTGTTGTGACTGATCCAAAATCAGCCCCTTCAGGGGCTGTAGCCTGCCAGAAACCTCCTGAGCTAATGAATCCCTGTTCAGGGGCTATGGTGCCTGAGGAGCTTCCAGGCAAGGTGAAGCTGCTGAAGCTCAGAGCATCCTGGATACCTGCACTGGCTCACCCCGGAGAAGGCACAGGTAACTTACCCTGAGCTAGGGGAAAGAAAAAGGCAGGGAGAGCACTGCCATTCCTGGTCAGGGGGAGAAGGTTTATCTTCACTGCAAGAATGGACATCCACAAATCACAACTGCTCCCCTCCTTTCCTTCCCTAGCCACTCCAACTGTTTAACTCCCAGAGGCCACCTCCATAAACAAAAATATGGGTACCAGACCCTCTGATGACATCCAGCATCCCTGGAAGTGTTACCCTATCCCTGAAAGCATCTAAGGTCAGGCTGGTTGGCCCTGAGCAACCTGAGTTAGTGGGTGGCCTCCCTGCCCATGGCAGGGAATTAGAAGTAGATGATCTTTAAAGTTCATTCCAACTCAACCATTCCATCATTCTGTAATTCTGTGATCCACTTGGGATGGCCACCAAAGGGGATTCTGTAAGACTCAAAACCATGGAAAAAAAAGCTTATCCAGTGTCATGTGTCCTTAGTTTTGGCCAGAACAGAGAGGAATTTTAGAAGGAATTTTGCAAGGTTTGAGTGTATCAGACAAAGAGGAATGTTAGATTACACTTTGAAGTTTCTGTAGACATTGAATTACTGGAAAAGAAATAGTAGTGATTATTTATCAACAAAGATCAGCATGAACTGCATCTCAGTCCTGAGGTGATTAAAAAGAGACAGGGCTGGGCAGAGGTAACTCTTCTGGGCTTTCTACGGTACACTTCATCATTAAAAGTTATATAAAGTACCAATACATTTCTTAGCAGAAAACCCAACCAGTTATACAATTTATTCTTTGTATCACAATGAAAAAGTCTATTTCAACAGTTTATATGTATCTGAGTTATGAAAATGATATGTGTAAAGATGGTAGAAGCTTACTTGAAACAGAACTGGGGTCATGATTAAACAGTTAACTTATTTCCCAAATGAATGAGAAAGGAAACAGGGTGCTGCAACCTTTTGCTCTCACTTCCTCATGAGAGAAGACGTAGAGGCTGTCCCAGAGAGAGCAGGGCTGTTGTGCACACACATCTCAGGCAGCCATGGGGAACTGGGTGGAGAATGAAGGACTGTCCATCTTCGTCGTTGTAAGTACGATTTTTATTGTGATTTGTGTCTAGTGAAAAGCTCTACAGAAAGCTGTGCTAAGCAGCTCTCACTGTGCCGTGAAACTGGGACAGCAAAGGCAGGGAAATGCTTCAAGGGAATAATTTCTAAGGAGCTCTCTTGTATTTCAGTTGCTGTAGGCTTCATTGTTAACTGAGAAATGATCATTTATTAACTTTGCTTTGTTAGAAATACTCTAGTTAAGCAAAACAAATAACTTTAAAACTCACTTAACTATGTGCACTTCATCAGAGAAAGCAATTAAAACAATCACCCTTTCTTGCATTTTCATGAAGAGAAGTGGGTGTAACTGAAAGCACAGTGTCTTGATAGTATAAAATATTTATTAATGTCAGATCCAAGAATTTAGAGCAGAGATTCATGAATCCTTCATTGAGACAACTAGTGTTTGAATTTTGAATTTGCTTGCAGTTTGCATAGATGGGCTGTGAAAGTAGGTTAAATTAATTCTGAGCAAGATTTAGAAGTATGGAAAATCCCAGTTGCATTTACAAGTGTTAAAGACTAAGCAGGGCAGACCCCCTTGGAGAAAACTAAGTTTATATTCTAGTGGTTTCTCTTTTTACTTCACAGTGTGATACAAGGGCTAAAGGTATACCTCTATGCATTTATTATGTACATATATATATGTATAGAAAAAAAATAAACAAAACCAAAATGTAAGAGGTGTTCAGGCATTGTGGCTACTTGTTGTTAGTAGGTGTAAACACTGAGAGGAAGAAAAAGAAGGCATAGAATTTGCATACCTGTGGTGCCTGAAATGTGAGTATTCCAAGAAGTATTTCTGCTGCTATGAGCAATCAGTACTTGTGTATGACCTTGTAATTTAGGAACACAATCCCATAGCTGTGGCACTTCAGTGCTTTGAAAGGGAGTGACTGTGTTTGCTGTCACCTTCAGTGACATGAGGAAGTTGAAACTGCCAAGAGGTGAATTCTGGCTTTTACTTTTTTTTTTTTTTTTTCCCACCAGAACTGAAATATTAAATGAATTAAGTAAGAGGCCTTTATTTTGTTCAAATAAGGAATTTGGGTTTTGAACCTCAAAGCTATAGCGAGGTCAGGGCAATAGGGAAGGAAACTAACAGACATATTGATAAAGAGCCCAGCTGAAAGGACAGATCACTGGAAACCTTACCCAAGTGTTCTGCTTTGCCTCTACATCTTTACTGCACACTGAGCAGGCACAGGGCTGTCCAGTGCTTGACAGAAACAGGACAGACAAAATTTCTACTGATAAACCTCAAAAAACCCAGAAACATGCTGCCAGAGTGTGCCACTGTGATTTTTAATAAATATCCCAAGCACTTAATCCTGAAATTAACTTGGTGTTTTAATGAGGACTTGGGGATTTCCTATATACTGCCTTACCCTGATGGAAATCCCTTCATTTCCCAGTATTTATTTACATTTTCAAAATCTGATTTAATCCCAAGATTTTTTTTTTTTTACAGTGTTATTTGAGCCTAAGAACTAGCAAAATGTATGGGTTAAGAGGGGTGAGGAACTGTAATGTCACCTTTTCTGGGGTTTCTCCCAGTTCTCAAATTTTCTCTCTGTTTTCATGCACCGCTTAGTAAAACTACTTAGACTGAGTGCAGTGATGCAGATTTGTATCAATATGGGATGTGAAATCAGCCAACCATCTCTAGGAGGGAAAATATCCCGATTCATTATGATCTTTTTTGCCAGATGGACTTGTAGCTGCCTAAGAGTTAATGACATGTCTTTCCCTGAAAATCCTACACCTAAGGATGTGTAAGCGTGAGAAAATTCTGCAGTACAGCTACAAAGAAGCCTGGTTTGGAGTAGTCTACATGCTACCAAAGGGCCTGTGTTGAATATTCCCTGCTGACTGGTTTCAGACCCTCTCCTTGAATTCAGCCCTATGTGTAATTTAGCCCATCTAAATTTAGATCTCAAGGTGACAAAGATGTCACAGCTTCCAAGTCTTCCTCTCACATGGGTTAATGTGCCTATGGAACTGGAATTTGGAAGAGTCCCTAACTTTCAATGGTATTTGGAGACTTAATGGGACTCAGAATTAAATTGTCATTGTAATATGACAGTCCTGAAACAACCAACCCTAAACTCCTTGACCTATGAAAACGTTTCCACTGCACATTGCTGTATTTTGGTCTATAGCCACTCCTGTACTCTGTGTTCACACATCAGAGCCTTTTAGACCAGAAAGATTTCTATCACCCCGGCAGTAAAGTTTATACCCTGCAGTGTAGGTCTTTTTTACCAAAACAGGAGCACAGGAAAGTAACTGACTGTTATCTGAAACTTTGTAAATTCAGACGGATTATTTCTAACAACAAACGGTAAGCTTCCTGTTTAATTCTCTTTCAGCTTGTGTGGCTGGGCTTAAATGTCTTCCTCTTTTGGTGGTACTACCTTGTGTATGATGTCCCACCAAAATTCTTCTACACCAGAGTGCTCCTTGGCGTAAGTACCATACATTATTATTTTGGCACAGACAGAGCACACAGAAGTTTTGAAAAGTTTTAATTGATCAAAACTGGATCTAGTGGCTGGAGCAGGAGGCTCATGTAGAAGCCACATGCAAACAGATAACTGAATACAGGCAGATGTCCAGTGCTTCTGAACAGAAGGCTGGTACACAAAGTAAAGACTCCTTTCTAAAGATGTTTTCAGTTAACTATTATGCTCCTGGTAATTAAATTAAGCGTTAATTGTAGCTACTTTATTAAGCAAAAGATGAATAAAATATTGCCATTGAACTGTTGTACAGTCATTTCTCCTTGCAATTGTTTTTCAGAGCATGAATAGTTTATAAAGATATTGGCTCTGAAAAGCAATCATCATTCATATATTCAAGAAGGTGAGTGGTAGTCAGGTAGTGAAATGATCCTGGATTCTGGGCTATTCCATGTAATCCAACCAGTTAATGCAGCATTATGTGTCCTACTACAAACTTGCTTCCAAAGCTACCACAGGTCACAACCAATTGACAGGGAAAATTAATTTGTTCACATATTTTAAAACCCTGATCACAGACATAAAATTCAGCCTAAGCTTAAGATTACAGAGCACAACATTTTGCAAAGGTTTGCAAAGCCATGGTTTAATTATACAAAGCATGAAATCCCATTCTGCATACAGCTTCTGCTCTGTGGATCAAATCCTGTCCTTTGCAATCATGGTGCAGTTGCCTTTGAAGTCACAAAAACTCATGCTTGTAGATAAGTAGATAAGTAGAGTTCAGTGTAACCCCAAACAGCTGTGGTCTAAAAACTAAAAGGGTCTCAATCCATGCAAGGACACTTCATTGCATTTTGATTAATATGGTCATTTAATATTCCTTCATTTCAAGCATTTTAAAAATCTTAAATAATTCAGGGTGTAAAGACCAACTTTAAGGAAACAGATTCCTAAAGGCTGAGGCAACAAACTTCCTTAGACTCCTTCACTGACAGAGAACTTAAACCACTTCTCTTACAAGCTGTCCATCTACCATAACCCCCACAAACTAAAACCACAGACTCTTCACAGCCTTGGGACACAAAACTACTAATGGCTTAGATTTGCACTTGTCTTTTACTGTTGAATGCCATATGTGATGGAGCTTTTTATACAACCATATTAATTCAAAACTGGAAACAGGAGGTGTCTGTCTGCAGGGGTGTGTTCTGCCTGCACATGTGTTTCTGACTTGACCAGAGCATGATTTCATTAAATACTCATGGTGTAAATGTGAATTCTAGATCTGAGACTCTTTACAAGTTGTGATATAATACATAAATGAAATCTGTGCCTACCCATGCCCTGGATAATGTCTTAGGTAATGCATTTAATTACAGCATCTCTCTAATTACAGCGTGCTCTGGCTCTTGCAAGGGCCCCTGCAGCCTGCCTGAATTTCAATTGCATGCTGATTCTGCTGCCAGTATGTCGAAACCTTCTCTCCTTCCTCAGAGGATCAAGTGCGGTAAGATGAAGAAAGAATTTCAAAATTTATGAAAGATAATAAGCTAAACAGACTTGCAAATATACCAAGAAACTCTGTCCAAGTTCCCCAAATATACTGTATTTTGAGGATGTCCTCTTACAAGAAGCAGATAAGCCTGGAGTTTTGCTATGAGCAAGACAGAGGTCTAATGCCCATGGGGTATCTAGAGCTCTGTTGAGAATTTAGCTTTGAATTAGTCTCCTTTGAGCCCTCCCTTTTTAGTAGCCTCCTGGGCATGGCCCTGCCTTGGATGCAAAGTCCCTGCCTTGGATGCAAAGTCCCTCTTTTGGCTGGCAGAAGCTTTTGGTGCTCACACACATCCACTGTTTGTCACTGGTGCTACACCCACTTACAGAGGGAAATACTAGCCCCTGTCTGTCTTTGCATGCTCAGTCCTTAAGGTAAATGTAGTCTTTTTTAGACTGTCAGAATGACACTTTTTTTTTTTAGCTGGCTCATATATTACATTCTTTCTTGTCTGAATTGCATTTCCATCTCATATGAAATAGTTCACAGGCATTTTGACTCTTTCTAGCTCCCAAATGCAGATGTTATACACAGCACTGAGGAACTGACACTAAGAAAAGGAAACAGATCCTAAGTGACAGCTGGAGAGGCTTCCTATGATAGTACTGACTCTATCGCTCTGCCAAAATCTAGATTTCTGGCTATTACAGAAAAAATAATGCAGACGATGCAGGCCATGGCCAGTGAAAAAGCAATATTCCCCTCAAGTTCATGAGTTGTCCTTCCAAATATATAATGATTCTTCCTTTCTTTCTGGACACTTTTAACACAAACTTGATCAACAAAACCAGTTCCCAGAAGCTGTTTTTCATCTCTAAACCCAGTATATTTTTTTCAATGCAAATGAGACAGCCTGTGGGGGCTGAAAAGGCAGAACAGAAGAGGAAGTGATAAAATAGATGCAGTGTTTCAAGAGTCCTTCATAAGGGCAGGAGGTGGGATATGAAGCAATAAGAAAATAACCAGAGACAAAGCAGGCTGTACTTCCATCTAGTACGTACATCCTCACAATGAGTGTGGCTGAATAAATGAGACGTGCCTGCCATCTCATTTAAACTCTTAAATTACATTTAGGACTCAGCCCAGTGCTCTAGCCTTTCTAAGGAATAACACTTAGGAATATAAAATTGGAAATACATGTCAGGCTTTCAGTCTTTTCCTATACTCCTTCAGATCCTGAGATGGTACAAAACAGCCAGCCATACCCTCCATTAATATAAAAGGAAAAAGGATAGTAAATAAAGCTGTAGGGTTCAAGTTGTTATTCCCCTGCCCTAAGGCAGATCAGCAAGTATCAGCCAAAATCCAGAGAGGACTCCCCTGGCTGCAGAAGTCAAGAGTGAACATAAATTTTGAAAGAATTAATGTTGCTATGGATGAATGCAACTGGAAAATAATGACAAATCAACAAATAATGACCATACAAGGCATTTTTGAGATTCTACACGTGAGAGCAAGCTAGGCAGAGGTCTTCTGAGCTCAAAGCAGTCAAAGAGCTGGGGACTACTGGAAGGCCAAAAACTTGTTTCTGGGCTCTGACAATTGTATTCCAGGTGGACTTTGTGCTACTTGTCTTGAATTGCTCCTCTCCTAATGTGCATAACGTAACTTTTCTGACCAAGATCTCAGGAAAGCTGTCCCTCTTGGGTATTCAAGCTACAGAGTCAGTCCTTCTGCCTTGGGCACTGTGGTAAAGGCACTCAGACTACACCCAGCATAAAAGTGAATCCCAGGCAGGGAGATACAGCTCCATTCCTGCTGGCAGCACACTTCCCTGCTGATAGCTGGGAATGAGGAAGCAAAGGGATCTGAGGTTGAGCAAGGAGGGCAGGGAGAGGCATAGAATAAGACTCTTAGACAGCTGGTGTTTGTTTAGCTTCAGTACCTTTTTGCAGTAAAGTTACACCTCAGGAAGGATGGAATTTTAGATCTTAAGCAAAACACATATGGTCCAGTGAGCCACAGGCAGAAGCAGCCCTGGGGTGGCCTTAGCCCAGATGGGACTTATGCTTGTTGTGCTGTTGTCTCTAATTAGCTATGCTCTGCAGGTAACAACTGTGAGGGTCCATAAGAAAAATCATTTAAATGTCAAATAACTGATCGGAAGAGTAGTGACCTTCCCAACAGCAATATCATCGGGGTCAAGAAGAGGAAAGAATTGTTCTAACACAGCTTTCAAAGGCAGTGTACTGAAAAGTCTTGCCCTCTCCATCCTCCCGCCCAGAAATCACGTGTTGCAAAGTTATTTGGTTTTAATTGAAAGGATAGCTGTGTTGTGTTCTGGACACCCATCATTGCTGTGTTCACTGTTCTTAATGAGCCTCATGACCGAAGGCAGCTGGAGCCTTCTGCCATTGCTTGGCCTTCACTTCTTAGATCAAATGGCTTCTGCAAGGGAGTCAAGTACTGCCTCACTATGCTACATTTTATTCTACAATATTTTTGTATTGTCTCTCAATGTAGGTGATACAAAAGCCAAATTTCTCCTGCTCATTATTATAGTCTGAAGTCATTGGACAATCCCGGAGTGTTTGTCTCTCATGTGGAAAAATTGGTGGTAGTTTGCATAATCCTTTTTTTCCCTTATCCTGTCAGCAAGCACAGTGTAAACATAAAACACATGACAATCGTGTTTTCTACTATGTGGGGACAGCAAATGCCAGCTTTACAGGAACTTAACGTTTTAGAAAAATTCCCAATGACTGCACCACAATTAAGATGGGGCCTGTTAGGAACCCATCATTATTAGAAATGAAAATATAATTCTGCTTTTCTTGGAAACTAATTTCTTTGGTCTGTATCTGCAGAGATTCTTGCTGTATCTTTTTTGGGAACTCTAAAATCAAGCTGTAAGTGAATGACTGGGAAGTATACCCAGTATTTTGGGGAAAGGAATGCCTTCATGTCACAGCCATAGGTGACATTTGGGGTGGGAGCACCCTGATTTGTAGCCTGTTTCTAGGGTGTGAACCATAAGGGGATCCTGGTGCTACCAAAGCAGTCACTCTGCCATGAGAGACTATGATCCCTCCTTTGGTTTCTAATGTGCAGTCTAAAACAGATAAGATGTATTCCTTTGTCCTACTGGATGTTCAAATTTTTCTCCTTATCAAATACTTTGTTTCAGTGGGACATGTTAAATAATCTGTAATTCTTCTTTTCTGAAATATTTTTTGGGGAAATATTTTTGTCTATATTTCAGAATTCTAATTTTTTCCTAGCAATGCCACCAATGTGTTCAGGGTTTCTTTTTTTTGTCTCTGAATTTAAAAAGTGTGCATAGACAACAAAAATAATTTTCAAATACCCTTTTCTTTCAAACCAAAGTGCTGCTCTACCCGTATCAGACGACAGCTGGACAGAAACCTCACCTTTCACAAAATGGTGGCCTGGATGATTGCCCTTCACACTGGTTGGTACTCTAATGTTTCTTTGTTTATTTCTTTCTTGTGTATTTTATGTGGAATCCAGGTGGCATTCAAGCTCTTATGGATATGGGCAGAGACCTGATTTAATTAAAGGAGTCAGTGTGCACCAAAGTTTAAATCAGATATGTGCCAACTGTAAGAGAGGAAAAGATAAGAAAGAACACCTTTATTTTGAACTGTCAGTACCATTTATGATTGTTTAATAAAGAGTATCCTGAGAACTGGATATGCTGGATTTAATTCTTGTTTAGATGTACTTCTTATTGGTGTGTCTGAAACAAATAATAGAAATTATTTTTTGAAAGGATATCAAAAGTTTGGACCTGTTTTGAAGCTAAATAAGTATCTGCTTACAGGAGGTGGTTCAAATTTTGTAAAGCTTTGTACAGTTTTACCCTACAAAAACATGTAGTGGAATTTGGGTGAACACCTCAGCTGGTTTAGGGTTTTGGATGCATTCAGCCCAGCAAGAATATCACTAACAATTATTAGCAAAACTGAAGAACAAAGAAGTGCTAACAAATGTGACCCCAAAGAAATCCAGATGCACTTCTCAGCTCTTTTACAGAAGTCCTGGATGAGGCTGATCCTGACAAATAGTTTAAGCCACTCCATGTTTCCGTATCCCATATGTTAGGGTACTACTAGTGGAATTGTTGAAAGCCTTTGTTGAACAAAAATATACTGGAAATTTTCCTTTACTTCTTTCCCTCCCTCACCCAAAAACTGTAAAATTCAGGTGGTAAAACTTAAACACTAAAACGCATCAGTGATCTGCAATTGTGATGAAGATGGCAAGAGCAGAAAAGCTCTTAAACTGCAGTTGACAAATGTGACAAAAATTTCAAAGTTAACCAAAACCACCGAGTACTTGTGGTCAATGCTGATTGTTCCTTCCCTGTCACTCCTAGCAATTCACACCATTGCACACTTATTCAACGTGGAGTGGAGTGTGCAAGCCCGTGTTGAAGAGAAAGGCACTCTGGCAGCTGTGCTTTCTGGCCTTGGAGACAAACCCCATGAAAGCTATGTCAACTTTTTCAGACAAACCATTGCAGTAAGTTACATCAGGATCTGAAGAGTAATCATTACATTTGTGTGGGTGGTCATATAAGACCATTTGAGCAGAGTGCCTGTTTCTGGTATCTACAGAATGGGTTTGGGCCATCTTGCAGAAAAACCTTGCAGAATCCATTCTTCTATATTTGCCAGTAATATGGTTGCTGAGCTTTGGTAGTACTTTAAACTTTTCCTCCTTAGGATTTCAAAGTAATTTTAAAACATTATGTAAATACATACCCTGTAAAGCAGTGTTCAGACTTAGACATAGCACTCAGAAAGGTACACAGAAATCAAGGCAAAAGTTTTGAAGTTGGGTGGTTTAAGCTCTGGTCAGTGGGGAAAAGGAAAAGAAGGGACTGCCCTATTCCTCAGAAGAGCACTGAACATCCAAACTCTGCATGAGTTATGAGTCCCATGGCTGAGCAACACCAGAGGAAAGGAGCCTTTTCATTTAACTCCCAAAATATGGATGTAGAACTCCATCTGTTAACACAAGAGGTGTGCAAATGTATTCACCTTCCCCAAACCAGTCCTGAGCCATGGCAGAGTAAGAAACCATGTCTGGTGTGTTAATTCCTGGAAAGCCCTTTCTACTTCCAATTACCTTAGTAAAGGTAAATGTGCAGTGCAACAAAAATGAAGTGGGATTTTTGTCATCAGATGGCTTAAAGCCTTGTAACAAGGTAAAGGGTTTGGTGAATGGTGGTACAACTGGCACTGCTTTGGTGCAACCCCTTCCTTAGACAACGTGTGCAATTATTTCACAGAATCCCATTGGGGGCCTCTATGTGGCTTTCACATACTTGGCTGGCATCACTGGGGTTGTCATCACACTTGCCCTCATCCTCATCATCACCTCATCCACCAAAACCATCCGGAGGTCATATTTTGAAGTATTTTGGTACACCCACCATCTCTTTGTCATCTTCTTTATTGGCCTTGTCATCCATGGTGCTGGGTGAGTATTTGCACTTATCACAATATATCTGGTAACTCTTGAATCTTCATTTAAAACCCCCTTCACACATGAGTACAGGGACCTCTGTCACTGAGCAGCAGTTGTTTTTGATGCTAGTGATGGGCCAATAGAGGCTCTGAGAGTCAAGAGGCTCTCACTGTCACATGCAGCAAGCTGTCCACACACAGAAGGTTTCATGTGACTTCGGCATACTTAAGCTGACTGGTGCTCAACTTCTTCTGATATCTTAATTGCAAAGCTATTTTCCAAGGTTTCTGTTTCTAATTGTTAATTTACCTTTCTCTCCTAAAAGGAATTGCATCACACACATGCATGAGAGGAGATCTCAGTATAAAAATTACATAGAGTCTAGAATTTTATTGGATAATGAAAATGATATTAATATGGATTTATGTTTCAGGCTTGGATGAACTTGTAATATCAGCAGCATTTAAGAATAGATTTTTAGCTGTTTCAACTTAGAAATAGGCATTTGTAAAGTTTTCTAACTTTCAAATGCCAAACAACTTTTTCTGCTGTTGCCTCATTCCATATCTTCTTCTGATAGAGCTGAAAAACCTAATGAAACAGTTTTAGCACTACAGAAACACAATTTTAGCATTTACAAAAACTGACTTTAGATCAGTTTTATAAAACCAAAGAACTGGCAAACAAAGAAAAAAACTCAAGTATCCAAGCTACATTTCAATATTTCATAGTTACAGTACATTGACGATTTTACAGGAAATCCTACATGCAATAGAAAGCATGCTTTAAAAATGCCCAGCAAAAATGACCATTCACAGCCACATCCTTACAGTCCATCAGTGCCATAAAAAAGACAGAAATGAAAGTAAAACAGGAAGAACAAAAATAGAAGGCAGATAGGAATCACCCCCAGCATATTTGTCCGTTCCAACTTTCATGACAAGGAAATGGTTTGAGCAAAACTTGTGGAAGGAAAAGAACAAATGGTTCATGTTTTCTGCAGCAAACATTGTATAGTTACTGTCTCAATGTCCAAACTTGCTGGTAGTTACTACACAATGCTACCAGAAATCAAGCATTGCCCATTCTAGTTATCAGCAAAGTTCAGCTATCCTTTGGAAGCAGGTATACATAGGAATATTCTCATCTGTAGAGGGAAGGATACTTTCCATCTGTGAACTCAGTGACCTCTCTTATTTGGCCTTAAAGGTAATAATGACATTTTGAGTTCAGAGAAAATACAGAGAAATATGAGATGAGCTTGTTACACTCATGGAAGGCATCTCAAGTGTGCAAAGATGGATGCCAAGGAATGAGTATGAACTGGCAGTCTCAAAGAAACATGCCAGGAAGAGGCATAAATGCCAGTTTATCTCAGGGGAGAGAAGGCTGTCACACGTATATGTGTATGAACACACATCCTTGTACATACAGAAAGCTCAGTCAAAGGTTATTGATAGCATCAAAGAGACAGATTCAATAAGGGAGATAATTTACAAAAGCATAGAGTGATAGGACAAGGGGAAGTGGCTTCAAACTGACAGAGAGTAGGTTTAGATCAGGTATTAGGGAGAAATTCTTTACTGTGAGGGTGTTGAGGCAGTGGCACAGGTTGACCAGAGAAGCTGTGGCTGTCCCATCCCTGGAACTGTTCAAGGCAAGGCTGGACTGGACTCTGAGCAACCTGGTCCAGTGAAGGTTGTCCCTACCCATGGCAGGGGGGTTGGAACTGGTTAACCTTTAAGGTCCCTTCCAACCCAAGTCATTGTGTGATTTAATTCTTTGTCCCTACAATAATTATTGTCTGTTATAAACTGTTACAGCACTTTTGAAAAACTGATTTTTTTGGTGCATGAGCTGTGTGTCACAGAAAAATATCCCAAATTTCCAAACACAGTAAATGTAAAGAGGAGAGTGCAGAGGTGCAGTTCACTCTTTTGATGTTAAAGGAAAGCCTTCAGCCAAAGAAGTTATTATAAGTCTATATTGCTGAAAGCTTAATTACAGTACTAGAAAGAGCATCTACACTGACTGATAAGGGGAAATAAGTTTTTTCTTTTTCTTTTACAGGGTACTGACATTGTCAAGCCTTAAACAAAGCATAGGGCAAGGCAAAAACCCCCAGACTCCCTTTCCCTTAAGCAATGGAGTGGGCAGCAGAGGAAGTGGGCTCCTCCTGTTCCCATAACTCATCCCAGAGGTGGCTCAGCTGAACCCATTGCCATTCGTGGGGAAGTGAACTGTAACTGCTGATGTTCCTGCAAATTGCAACTCGTGATGCTGCCGGGACAGTGTCACTGCTTCTCTTTATTTTTCAGACAGGATATTAATCAAACATTTAATGAAGAAGAGGATCATTACTAATACTTATAATAATATCTTATCTCTCAACACTGTGCAGGGATTTTCTGACAATCCTCTGAAAAATCTGTTCACAGATTTTTCTGTTCACACAAAGTTAGGCATGCATATGGCTTAGATACCATTGGGGTTTTTTGAAATATCAGAAATGGAGTCTAGTCCACAGAAACTGAGCTAGAAAAGCAGAAAGAGAAGTCATGGAGAGAAGATATCAAAGAAACACATTGGCATAAAACTGAACAGCCTGATCAGAAGCAGACTGTTTCTGGGGAAAATTCAGCAGATCTTAATCTGAATTTTTCTACTAAGATCCTGAGGTTGGCAGGACTCCAGAGAGAGGTAGGAAATAGTGAAAAATAATATACTTTTGCCCATTGAAACTGAAATTACTTCTCTGCACCAGTTCTGCTACTGAATAATACAGCTGTACTGGATCAGTCAGGATTCTTTATACTAAAACAAACAACAACAACAAACAAATAAACAAAACAACAACCAAGCAGGAATATTGAGGCCCGATGATTGGCTGATGCAAGCTGCTGTAGCTGCAATAGCTGCTTGAGTCAAAAGCATCCGTATTCATTCATGGCACTGGAGCAGCTGTTCCGCAGCATTAGAGGGAGAGGAATGGCCAAAGGAAGAATGTGTGTTGGAAAGGGGATCTCCAGATTTCTAAAATAAACAGCAGAAATAATCTCTGTAGTGGTCAGTACCAAATTGCTGCTTGTCCATTCCAGGTTTTGGGTTTTGGTTGTTTTGGTTTTTTTTTTTTCTTTTGGTCAGTTTTGTTTGGTGGTTTTGGGGTTTTTTGCTTGTTTTTGTTTTTGTTTCTGGTTTTGTTTTTTTTTAATTGAAGAAAAAAAATAGGATAACTCAGAAAAGAATGAAGCTTTCTAATTGTGACCACATACTGGAAGTGCTAATGGGCATAACTCTCAGTTCCTCACCTAATCTTGAAATCAGGATTTTATCCCACAAACTTCCCTCCCCATTTTCATTTCTTTAATGGTAACTTTGTGGGTGGATTGAAGCAGTAAAGCTGTATCAAAGCTGTAGCAATGCAGAAATCAACAACTCCATATAAATAGAGTAGTACATAAATAGAATAACAATAAAGAACAGATACTTTAATTCTCATTTCATTGCCTTAATGACCTTTACTTTTTTCCCAGTCGTATTGTACGGGGACAGACAGCTGAAAGTCTGGCTGAACACAACCCAGAGATTTGCCACAAGAACTTCAGTCACTGGGGCAAGAATGAGGCTTGCCCAATCCCTCAATTTTCAGGGAATCCTCCTATGGTAAGAACAGCTGGCTTGTGTGTATATCCAATTGAAAATGTTTAGTTTGCTATTTTTTCTTAAATTGCACAGAAAACCAACCCTATAACCCTCAGCACTCTTCAGTGGCAGCTTTCTTTGTATGAAGCACGAGATTTTGACACAATGGGTTGTAAGCAGAAATGGACTCCAGAAAGTCAACACACTTTCATTGTGTTGTAAAATAAACACAATTGACAGACCAAGCAAAAGAGCAATTGTTATCTGAGAACTTTTTATCCAAGAAGTAAACAGCAAAGCAATGACTTCTGGGGATATTTAGAAAGTATTATAATTCTCATAATAAATAGTTTAACATTATTAATGGACTAATGATCATTAGCATAAAATAACACCCCTGGAAATGTGAATTTGAAACTTCAGCTGTTATTGACTCACTATGCTGGTTTTTCTTTCATATTTCAGATTGATCTGTTAACAGAAACCACATTTTTTCCTGTAGTAATACAGACCTGAGTCAATAACACCTTAAGAGTTTTACTCCACCTTTCACTTCATTACATTCTTTTTTAAACAGAGCCAAAATTACTTACAGAAAAATACCTTGCTGTAACTCTAGTAGAAACTAAAAAGCCAGCTGCAACATTCAAGAGAGAAAGAAATTCCCTCTCTGACCAAAATTTTGAAGCTGTCGTATATTTTAAGGATTCCCTAATCTGGTTAATAAAGAACACGGATTACTTGAACTTCACCTCTCTTTATAGAATTTCCGAGATCTGATTTGATCTAAGTTGCCATCTCGTCTAATGGATGGTGTCCCTGTCCACAGCAGGGTGCTGGAAATAGATGATCTTTAAGAACTTTTCCGACCCAAACCTTTCTATGATTCTGTGATCTTCGTAACTTGACTTGTTTTCTTCTGCTTACAGACATGGAAGTGGGTGGTGGGTCCCATGTTTCTGTACCTGTGTGAGCGGCTGGTGCGGTTTTGGAGGTCACAGCAGAAGGTTGTCATCACAAAGGTAAGTGCTGATGCTGCATTTAATGACAGGCAAAACATCACCTCCTTTTCCAAATGGTGCAGCAAAGGCAGAGGATCCTACATACCAAAATTACCAGTGAAAGGATTTTTCTGACGCGATGCCAACTTCTAACATCCAAACGTAGCCTCTAAAAGTGAGCAAGAGGAGGAAGTTAGCTAAGGCACAGGACTGAATCTTAGGAAAGAAATGAATTTTCTTTGTATTGGGTGAAAAATCCCACAGTGCACAGATTTCACAGACTTGGGACTAATTTGAGACACAGAACAAATGACCCCTGAAAACAAGTTAGAGCATGTTTATTTTATGTATCCAAATCTAATACTGAGCTTCCATTCCCCACGGTGTGTGGCAGAGATATTTACACTGATCCTGAAATTCTGACAGCTGATTTAGCACCACACTAAGCTCAAACTACAAAACTATCCTGGTCTTTCCCAGTGTAATTTCCTCACATGGCACTGTGCTGCATCCTGAGGACACACCCTGTTCAAATCATAGCAGGGTTTGGGGGATGACATTAGGTGTTTCTACTGTGCTCTATAATGATGCTGACACATTGGAAGGCTCCTAAATATTTGTGTGCTTTTGGCAATTTTACCAAAATATCCTGTGAGCCACTTCTACACTATATTTCTGAGGAGTCCCTTTTGTGCCCTGTTGGCAGAAAATTTCCTTCACAATCCTAAACACCACTGTTAATACCTAAATTAACAGAGAGACTTGATTCTCCCTCTTTCAAATCTCTTTTGAAAAAAACGAAAATAATTTTGGCAGACAACTTTAGGATTAAAATTTATAGTGACAGAATTACTGGTTTTGCTTCTAGAATATTGTTTCGAAAGAGTAGCCAAGGTCCCACTCAACTAAAACAAGAAAACTTCAATTTTCAGTGGTACTGCCTATCCAACAGCTGTAGGATAGCCCTGTGTTTTTTCCCCTATATTTACAGTCAGGCCCACTAACTCTGTGCTTTGTGCCACTGGGTAAGGTCCATCTGGAATTAACCATGTGCACACACCGGTCAGGTGATGTGTTACAAGATGTGTCAGTCTGGCCTGTCCCCTTTGGAGTGACTTCAAGTGTGGTGCGAAAAAGTACTTAAATCAAAACATCAGCATCCTCTACAGGCTTTCATCTGCCTGTCAGGTGCTGTTCCTTACTCTCAGTCTTTCTGGGAAGAAAGTTTCACCTGCTTTCCTTGCTCTTGTAGCAGAGGATGATGTTAGTGATGGTGGATGTAAATACATCAGTGATCAGTGATCATTTTTTTTCCTTATTTTTCTCATTTCCCCTCTCACTCTAGGTGGTCATTCATCCCTTCAAGACAATTGAGCTCCAGATGATGAAAAAAGGGTTCAAGATGGAGGTTGGACAATATATTTTTGTTAAATGTCCAGCAGTGTCTAAACTGGAATGGCATCCATTTACACTGACTTCTGCTCCAGAAGAGGATTACTTCAGCATTCACGTCCGTATTGTAGGAGACTGGACAGAGGGCTTGTTCAATGCCTGTGGGTGTGATAAGCAAGAATTCCAGGAGGCATGGAAGTTGCCCAAGTATGTACAAAAAGTCTCCACGGTAAAGTCAACAAATACCTATGACAGTTTTAATTTTGCTGGATGGATTTGATGGCACCAGTGACACAAACCTTAAATGGTGACACAGATGTGGGTCTTACATGCCTCTTTACAGTTTTTCTATCAACTCCACCTCTCTTTTTGCTGACCAGTATTCAGTCGAAATATGCATTGCAGCAGAAAAATATCTTTTTACTTTTATTTTAAATGATGTTAATAAATACTCACTATTGATTTAATAAGCATGCTTTCAATTCCAGGATAGCTGTGGATGGCCCCTTTGGGACAGCGAGTGAGGACGTGTTCAGTTATGAAACTGTGATGCTGGTTGGAGCTGGAATAGGGGTCACCCCCTTTGCATCTGTCCTGAAGTCTGTCTGGTACAAGTACTGCCATGATGCCACCAACCTAAAGCTCAAGAAGGTATTGTGTCCTCTTTCCCAGACCCCTGTAACTGTTCAAGGGCCAAGGGCCCAAATCAAAGCAGGCACAGCAGAGGTGAACTGGCATGCATGAGTCCTAAAAGAAGGAAGAGACCTGTTGCCTCTCAAGGTTAGCAGGAAGAAAGCAGGAGGACCTAAAGCAAAAATATAATGAAAGAAGAAATAGCCTACAAGCCAAATCACACATGCTAATCCTTATTGTGGCCCTGGAAATTTCCAGTTGCAGTGGAAATGGTGTTCATCTACCTGAGAAACACAAAGTTCAAGACACTAGTACAGCCTGGGCAAATATTGCATTCCTTCCCCCACCACAAAGAGAAAGGCTTTTCATAAGTGGAAGAGCAATGGAAGCATCCTCCTCTCCCCTCCTGCCCCTGGAAATTCCCTGGGCATACATGTGGGGTCACACTTTGCAGTTATGGTTGTATTCAGAGAACAGAACTGGTTTTGTTACCTACTTTATCTTGCCTGCCAGCAGACAGAAAGAGAGTTCATCTGTAAATCATTTATTTATGTCCTAGCAAAGTGTTTTACAAGGAGATAACTGGGGAAACATTGCGAACTAAAAATGTGGAAGAGAAATAGGAAGATATTTCCTTGTTCTTGCAGTCAGTTATTCAGCTTTATAATCCTCCTAGCATCAAAATTCCTGAATAGCTTTGGTACCATCCTATCCATCTGCTGAAGTGTTCAGGACATTTTTTAGAAGAATTCTATAATCCTCTCTCTGTCAGCAGACATAAACCCAGAAAACATAAGTGCCTGTGTCCCCTGACAGCTCATTCTTGTCTCTTCCAGATTTATTTTTACTGGCTTTGCAGGGACACTCATGCCTTTGAGTGGTTTGCTGACCTCTTGCAATCTCTGGAGGCTCAAATGCAGGAGAGGAATAACGCA